>NC_056660.1:48694642-49028214 GCF_018350195.1 Panthera tigris
CTCCAAATTTGGGAACATTTAAAAAAGAAATTAACAACTGCAAAGCAACTAACTGGTCATTGCTTTCAAAAAAATTAGTACAACTCTTAACACCCAGAAATGATTTGGTAGAAAAAAATACATGCATTTTTTAAAATTAACTTGTGCACTTGAAAACTATCTAAATATATATGCCATGAAGAAGAAGTTGATTTCAATTAAAATTAGAATTTAAGATCACAAGAGGGAATATTAAGTCATTTTTATCTCTATATTCCAATTTTGCAAATAAAGACTTTTCACTTATACTTGACAATAGAAGATATAGAAAAACCCACTGCCACATTATTTCTCAGATAAGGGTTCATGGAGGCTAATGAAACTCATCAAATGTCTGTCAAATGGGTTAAAAAAAAAAGAAGACACACATGTACACATACATATTCATAGTATAATACGTTATTAAATAAAATTATATAGGATTTACAACTATGTATTATTTCTGCACACAATAAATTATGTGAAATAATATAAAACTAAATTTTTTTTTCTGAGAAGTGAGATTAAGGATGTTCTATTTTCTTCTTTTTGTTCAACTGTACTTTCTGATTTTTCTAGATTTAGTAGTCATTACTTTTGTAACAAAACAACAATTAAGGGTAAGAGGAGGGAATCAGGGTACAAAACATATTCCAAAGTAGTAATTTAGATTTGCTTTCAGGTCATTGTGAAATGTTCTGGAGCTGTGCCATGAAGAAGAGCCAGAACTGATGTCAAGAATCTTCTCTAGCAGGGTACACTTCTAGTTCCTGTTAGAAATCCTCTTTACCCAAAGCAAACTAATGCCCATGGGGCAATCCAGCTTGTTTTGGAAATAAAGTTTAAGTGGAACACAGCTACATTTATTTCTGTCTACAGCTGCTTTCATGCTATAATAGCAGATTTGAGTAGTTGCCACAGAACCCATGTGACCAACAAAGTCTAAAAAATTTGTTATCTGGACCTTTACAGAAAGTTTACTGACTCCTGGTCTAGCACATATCTCAGGGCAAAGGACTTCTAGAATGTTCTTGTATTTTATACAGAACTCACCCACTCCAATATTTAAAAGCTGTGGTTTGTGATGTCCAAATCTGAAACACATCATTAAGTTCCTTAGCCTCATAATTTAATACCATTGTTTCAAGTAAATTTAATTCATGTGTGTCTAGTTCAGTTAAATATAATTCACCAAAACGTGTTTTTGGAATATTTTTTTAATGTTTAAAAAAAAAAGAAAAAGCATCAATACCATTCTCAGAGTCTGGAAGTTGTGCTTCTGCTGGAGTGAACTTCAGACCCTAAAAAATGAGTTTTACTTAAACTCAGGATCAACAAGATCAAGTACATAGGAGAATTTTTGCTCTCAGTAAAGATGACAGTTTGAGTATGGACTGGCCCTGATAAAATGAGCTTAGGATCTTATTTTAAATTTGAGTGTCACAAGCTTTTTTCCTCAACAGTCAGATATGCCCCTCAATCAAGCTTCTTCCCGACACTTTATTTAGCTTGAGCATGGACATTAACAAGATATTATATGTCAAAGTATTCAGTGAAAATATACCTGTTCTACTCAAGAATTAACATCAGCTCTTCAAATTCAGAGTAGACAATCAAAGGGACACAAACACAAATTTACTGATCACAAACCCAAACCTTGAACATCCCAATTAAATTGACAAACATGCATTGCTCACCCAACATGTGTTGAGTTTCTGAGATACTCAACTGAAAGACCAACTCAGCATATAGGAACTTCCAATTGGACTAATTTTTGGGTCCATAGCCCACCATTTCTTTATGGTAAGCATGCAACTACCCTGAAAGACCTCTTCCTATCTATAATTCTTCTGCGTGGCTTTTCTTGTGTCCTAAGCATTGTCTTATCAAATTAGAAAGTCTTTTTTTTAATGTTTATGTATTTACTTTGAGAGAGATTGAGAGAGAGAATGAGCTGGGGAAGGGCAGAGACAGAGACAGAGAGAGAGAGAGAGAGAGAGAGAGAGAGAGGGAGAGAGAGAATCCCAAGCAGGCTCCACTGTCAGCACAGAGTCTGACATACGACTCTATCTCACCAATCTTGAGCATGACCTGAGAAGAAATCAAGAGTTGGATGCTTAACCGACTAAGCCACCCAGTCACCCCAGAAAGGTTTTTTTTTTTTAATAAGCCTCTATAGGGGCATCTGGGTGGCTCAGTCAGTTTAGCGTCTGACTTAGGCTCAGGTCATGATCTTGCAGTTCGTGAGTTCAAGCCCCCCATCGGGCTCTGTGCTGACAGCTCAGAGCCTGGAGCCTGCTTCAGATTCTGTGTCTCCCTCTCTCTGCCCCTTCCCCCGCGCATGCTCTGTGTCTCTCAAAAATGAATAAACGTTATAAATAAATAAATAAATAAATAAGCCTCTATAAAGGGTTTGCATCTGTGCTTAGTCTTTGATCTCCTGTAATTATGTAAATGTTGCCACTATAAAACCCAAAACCTAGCCTCCAATTAATAATGTAGCACAAAAATAAGATTGTTACAGAAATTATAGGAAGACCTCTATAGCAATAATAAAGTAGTATCATGAATGGAATTCTTATGATTTAGAAAACTGGAATTCAACATGAAATTAATAATAATAATAATAATAATAATAATAATAATAGATTTGCATTGAGGTAGGTATTTGACATGAAATATCTCAGATATTCCTTCCAAAAATTTTATGAGGAAATTTCTATTATCTGTGTTTTATCTAAGACTCGGGAAGACTAAATAGCTTTCTAAAAATCATAAGTTAGTAAAAAGCAAAGCAAGGACTCAGGGCCAGGTCTGATCACATTGCCTGTTTCACCATCTCCAACTCGATGTCTTGCACATTTCTACATGTACATAAACTCTGGTATCTTCATGATACTGGAACAGAGTGGTAGGAGGTAGAGAGATGCTTTATAAAGAGTTGATCTTAGTATTTTTGACACTTAAACAGTTAAAACTATCATTTTACAAGTAATAAGCAATTTTTTTTCTTGTAGGATGGAGATGAGACTTTATCTTTCTTTTGGAAAAATTACTTAAATGAACACTTATTGGAGTATATCTAAGGGCAAGTCCCTGGGGAAGCCATGTGTTCTGTGAATTTGCCCCGAGCAGATGATTTAGGCTGAGATAGTAAACATTCTACTCAGTAAATGTGTGATCCTAAGAGTTAGAAGAGTGTTTCCATTCTTAAGCTGTATGCGTACCCTCTTTGCCTAAATGCTATGGCCCATTCTTGGTTGCTAGGTATATTTGCAATAAAATATTTAATAAGAGCTTGGGAAGGGTAACCTGATTCATACCTTAACATCTCTTCTAACACTAGGAAATGGAGAGTGACAGAAATTAGACTAGGTTTTGTACTGCCAGACTTGAGTGGGACTGTTGGTGTTTACTGTTGATGGAATAAACCAGATTTGAGAGTAGTCTCCTGTTGAGGCTGTCTTGAGGAGAGATCAATCCCATGCATGTGGGAGGTGGGATTTCAGTTGCATAGATTTTCCTACTGTAAATTGTTGTGGAAAAGTTTCAATAATGAGGTGGGCCTGAATTGAGGAAAGAAAGTCTTCTTTACTTCCTTCTCCAGGTTCAGGTATTAAGTGATTCTGGAAACTAAGGCAACATATTGCTTTGGCAGGTTTTTGGTGGTGAGCTACCTTCTGCCACATGGAAGTACTTCAAGAGCTGGTCAAGAGCTAACCTTGATCAATGTTTGCTTTCTGGTTGCTTATGGTCTATTTCTGAAAGGATTTAAGAAGACATATATGAGTGACTATAACACAAAGCATGGTAATTTAGAATCACAATATAATGGAGACTATACAAAGCTTGAAGGAAAATTGATGTTACTTATTTCCTGAGGGAAACCACTTTCTTCCCAGACTTTGAATCTTTCTAAGGGTTTTGAGCAAATAAAAGAGATTGGGAAGAGCAAATGTATGGCATATGCTCCGTGAATGGTTTCTTTTTAACCTAGTCTAAACTCAAATTGAAATTTTTTCCTGTAGGTCTTTGTGCAAGAGAACCTGTAAATCAAAGTGGATGTTATTTTCAAGTATGGTTTTGTAAAATACAAAAAAACATTAGAGCAAATAACTTTTCTGTTGTTCCTCTTTTTTTTTTTGATGTAACTTCATAAAAAGATACAAAACTGTGATGTAAGGATCTCAAAGTATATACCTCAGAGCAATTATGATCTCAGAATAATTAAATAGCTTGTTAGATAATCTCTCTTGAATATGAGCTATTTTACATATACTCTGGTAGGTGTCCTATCTATCTATCTATCTATCTATCTATCTATCTATCTTAGTATACTTGGAATAAGAAAGGAAAAACTGTCATCAATTGTGAATATTTGGAGAATGGATTTATTTGCTCAGAATGGCTCTTACCATTCAACATGGACCTTACCCACCAGAATTACATATATAGGGAACCCATGTTTGTCTCAGAAAAAATAAGTCTTTGGATTTGTCCTGGAAAATTGTATAATTGTTATCTGAACCTCAATATTCTGTTATGAATGTAACTGAAAAAAAAATGTCACTCTCATGATAATGGTGATTGTTTCAGCTATTAAAAACAAGCAAATACACGTGCAATACCAGAACCCAAAACCAAAATCTTCAGTTTGGCTGTCTTGGCACATTTAATTCCAAAGGAGTATGAGTTGTCTTCTTTCTGGTTCTGCCACTATGAACAAATTTCAAAAATACTGCACATCTTGGAAAAGATCCACCTGTGATCATTAAGAGTTGGAAGTTTGACTATTTAGGGCTCACCTTTTTTTTTTACTGAGGCATAGTAGATTTATATTATATTATAGGTATAGGAAGTAAAAATCCAATATTTGTATATATTGCAAAATGTTCACCACAATAAATCTAGTTAACATCTGTCATCATATGTAGTTAAATTTTTTTTTTTTTGTGATGAGGACCTTCAAGAGTACTCACAGCAACTTTCAAATATGCAATACAGTACAGCATGGTGACTATAGCTAATAGGGAAGGAAAACAGAGAGGGAGATAAAAACAGGGAAGCAAACCATAAGAGACTCTTAAATAGAGAACAAACTGAAGGTTGATGGAGGGGAGGTAGGTGGGAGGATGGGGCTACATGGGTGATGGGTATTAAGGAGGACACTTGCTGTGATGAGCACTGGGTGTTATATGTAAGTGATGAATCACTAAATTCTATTCCTGAAACCATTATTATACTATGTGTTAACTGACTTGGATATAAATTGTAAGAAAGGTATTTTTCTTTTATTTGTTAAATAAAAAAATAATAATACCGCATTGCATATTTGATATACACATATCAAATCAGTATGAATAGCAGCACAATAAAGCTATCAATACAACCACAAAGCACATCAAACTCCAGTCAATTTACTCTATCTAGGTCCTTTTCAAAAATGTATCCTGGCTGTCCCCAAAGAAGCCCTTTCTTTTTCTGATTCCTGGTCTTTAAAGAAATAAAAGCCTGTCTAATTGGCTCTTGAGCTCATCTCCCTTCTTGAACAGAACTGTTCTTCTGAGCAGTTCTGTGGACCAATGCACTGTCCTTTTTGGTTCAAGTCCCTCAAACAATTCATACTTCACTAGCCTGTTTCAATTTTTCAGTCTGATGCCCTCCAGCTCCTGCCTTTCTTAACTCAATCTTGTATATTCCTTAAGCTCTTAATAAAAACCCTCCTCATCCTTACACACACACACACACACACACACACACACACACACACACGTGCGCGTGCACACCCACTCACACACTCCCTACTGCTCTGGTGAGTCACCTTTGTCCGACAATACATTAGGATATGCACGTATATATACTTACATGATATATGAGAGGTAAATCATGATGCATGCAGTTCACATGTAAGTGTTCCTACCTGGTATTATGCATTTATTAATCTGGGAAGAATGTTTAAGACAGGTTTTAGACATGTAGGACTAGACTAGAAGGGGAAATAGTTTCTGCTACAAAAGACAAGAAGGGGAACCAGAATGGAAATGATTTAAAATACAGGATTCCATTTTCCATGAGCTTTAGAGATAAAAACTATTACATCTCTTTATTTTAGTGAGAAAAAATGACACATTTCACCATTAAAAAAAAAAGGCAAAAGGAAAACAGGTTTTAAAGGCATAAAGATTGCAGAAACTATCACCTGAATAACACCTGAGGTGTTTTTGGTTTTGTTTAGAAAGCAATAAAGCTGAAAGATAACTGCAGGTTATGATAGAATCAGCTGATAAAACTCACCTTAGAAGAAGTATCTGTGATTTAGGAAAAGGTTTGTATTATAATGATTTCTTTTTATAATCTGACTTGCCCACTCCCCCTCAGAGCACATTCCTTCTCTCCTGCAATCATCAGTGGTTCCATCAAAGTCTTCCTGGTATAAATATGAACTCATCTTCAAAGAAGCATGTAAGTACTAAATTCAAATCTATGTTGCTTTTCTAGGCAGGTAATAGATTATAACTATCTGCTTAATTCCCTGTCACTGTTTCCCTGTGACCTTCAGAACCGAGATCACTAAAATCCTGGAGGTTCAACCTTGATCAATTTCTCAAACTAGACTGGTCTCCTAGGACTTGGGGACTTGTAAGGAGCCCATAACTAACAGTACTCTGTCTCAGCTTCTGTTCATGATTGCTGCATATACGTGACCATATAGTCTAATAAAGAAACTGATTCACAGTCTATTTCCCTATCCCTCCCATTTCACTAAACCCTCCTCAACTTCCCCTCTTCCCCATAGCACCCCAAAATTTGGCTTCTTTCCATGAGTTCCAGCTTCTAGGTAGGCCTGCTACCTGCTCTCTGAAAGTTCTGATGTCATGAGATATGTCCTGCCAGATCCCAACCATTGTCTACTGTTGAATCCCAACCTTTCTTCACTGCTAACTTCTCCCATACTCTGCAAGTTTCTCCCTATCACTTGTTCTGCCTCCCACATTCAGACTGGTATCTAGACTGTACCTTTCCATACAGGCCTTCTATGTAACCGAGCAACAGAAGCACTCCCCTGTAATCATCCAGGCCGACTTCTGCATGGTCTCCAAAGAGTTGTTGCATAGGCCTTCTTATGATCAGATACATCACATATTTGGAAGGACTCTTAGGAATCATGTACCCCAATTCCCAAAGTAATGCAGATAGTCTAAGATCATATACCTTGTTTATAGTTTTTATACAAAAAACACTCAAGGAACATATATGTGTTGCTAGATATTTCTAATCTTACATATTTCTTAAGACTAATAGCTCTCACTCTAGATTGTAGTATTACAATTAAAAAATACACAGGTTATGTTATCCAGTATTGAGAGCTGCAGAGTAACTAGACCAATACATATTTATTTCCTCTAGGCTATGGAAATCTAAAAGACATAAAACAAATTCTTAAATAAGTTGGGAACAAAAAGTGTTAAGCACTCGAGAACAATATGTGCTAAATATTAGGATTCACACCAGAACCATAGGACTTGTCTGGGACTCAAGTTGGGTTTTGAAGGATGTAAATGGCTCCTTTTAAACAGATAGGAGAAGTGAGTGAAGTAAACCAAGAGAAAAAATCAGAGTGGAATCTTTCAGGGTGAACTGAACCCAGCACAGGACCAAACTGATTAGAATGGGACTTTCTGCTGGACGAAAAGAAGATGTCAGTGATACTTGTCAGAATCTGTGTATCAATGCTTCTACTACCAGAGTGGATTTAGGGGGAAGGGTCTGGGTCATAACGAAGAATAAGAACTCATGAGACTTAGGAATCTTTTATGACTTCCATCTCAACTGTGATATGGAACTAAGTTCAACCTCTAGACTTCATTTTTTTGATTCCTATTTTCATTTCTAAAGTAGACATAAGAAAACAACTGTAGCCTACACCATGTGTTTATACTGAAAAAGATACGTAAAATGTAGAAAAATGACTTTTAAGTTTTTGAGTATAGTTGACACATGCTATGTTACTTTGCCACATGTTACACCATGCTCACTGCAAAGGCAGCTATCATCTTCTCTTAAAGGACTGTCATATAACATTGTAATGTGAATTGTTGGTGCCTCTATTTTGTAGACTTGACTACACTGCAACATCTCCAAATACCCAGCTCAGTTTTGTTCAGGGAAATCATTACTGGGTGCCTACTATGTGCCATCCTGTTTAGGAATGCTCACATATGTATCTCATCAGTTCTATCAAGATCTTGAGTTAATTCTGTTGTCCTCAGGGCAGTCTCCAACAAGCCTAGGATAGTTCTTGGGCCCCTGATTGCCCACAGTGCCACAGACAACTGTAAGCTCATTACCTAGTAAGCCCTGAGTCTGTGCCTTAGATTTTAACAGAACTCAAGTGCCCTAGAGAAAACTGAAATCCAGTCTTGAATCCCAGGCTTCATTCGTCAGACCATGACTCTTGTCCCTCCCTTGCCAACTCCAAGAAGCAGGACACTATCTTCTATGACCCAGATTCGGAGATTCGGACTAGTGTTCTAAAAACTACTACCTGGAGACTTAAAGACCTTTTTCTTATCATCATAAATTTACTAACTTGAATTAACCCCTGAGCAGCAAATCCTATTAGAGGTTAACTCTGTCAACTCAAGGAGGGCCCCTTTGGCTCCTCCCCTTCTCCCAGCCTAAAATACTTTGCAGCCATGCTCACCATATGAACAAGACACACCCATGTTGTACACACAGGTTATGACCCAGAACCAATCTCCATCCTATTGAAAATGGAAAGGGCTACTCACACCTTCAATTATTTCCCTAATGGAAAGCTCCCAAGAAAACCCTGTGTCTGTTACTCCTTAGCTCGCAGTAACTACATGCTTCTACACATTTCTTCTTGATTTGGCTGAGAAGCGTCCTGTTTCCAGTGCAGTACTATATCCCACTGAAACCAAACTCTTAAATGTGAATCCTCAGGACTCGCACAAAGTAGCATTCAAATAACCTCAGGTGCTTAAAGCCTCATGAGACAGTCTCAGCTCCAGAATGCATTCAGACACCCCATTAGTTATATATTAAAAATTCTAACACCTCTATCAATGACCGATTTCAGACACCAAGCCAAAAGATTCAGATTGGATTCCAGTACCCTAGCTTTTCAGTGAACAGTGCCTCAAATCAAATTACTTTGCCGTGACCTAAAGCAGAGGCTGGTGCTCAGCTTTTCTTTTCTGGAGCCACACTTCACGTTTGAAGATGTTCTGATTTCCTCTTTAGAGATGATTCTTGTTGTAGGCAATTCTGGTTCCTGAAGCAGGAGATTTGCTGTGTTGCCGGATAGGGTAAATCTTCTACAGAGCAGCTGGTAAAGTATGTGCTGATTGTGGGAAAGCAACACCCAAGCTGATTTTCAAAGCCTGACCTTGTGATTTCATCAACTCTTTGTGAAGATTTTCAATCATTAATGAGAAAAATGTGCAGTAAGAATTCTGATTATGGTCATATTTCCCTATCTCTGGGAATAGCTCCTTCATAGGCCCATGTAAAAAAAGCTTCAAAGGAAAGCATTGGAAATAGGTTTTTAGAAAACCTCACATATGAATTGGCATAGTTTCATGTGCCTAAACTTTTCCAAGTGTGAATTTCTGGCTTAGCTGATTTTCAATCTGGTTTATTTGATCTGAAGAAAAGGCAACGATTTACTCTACAAGAAAAGCAAATATGAACAGCTGCCTTGCTGGACTTTTTAACATGAACACAACTTTTTTTTTTAAAGGAAAATTTCAAAGTGTGACAAAATTATTAATTGATCATGATGTATTTCAGTTGTATCAACTTAAATTTCACTTCCACATTGCTAAATTTTTCCTAAAGATGCATTTGAATTTAAATACATAATTCATCTTCAATATAAGACTAAAACTATCTTGTAAGCTCCATATATTATGTTAGCCTTGGGCATTAACCTGAGGAAGGGCATTAGTGTGATTTAGATAGCTTAAGCTAAATCCAATTTTTTGATTTGTCTGTAAACACAGGATCATGACCGTTTTTTGAAGACTTGCTATGTTTTCATAGTTATGATTATACCACAATGAAATGACATACGATAACAGGACAGGGAAAAAATAAATCTCACATATGAAATTGATCTTGGTATTTATTATAGGTTTGAAACTGCACAATCCTCTTATCAACTTTAAATCCTATTTCCAGTTTGATTTGACTTCGTTACTAGATACCTAAAAGTGGGGTGTGATACCGTAGAAAGAATAAAGAGCTAGTAGCTCTGTTCTTCCCTTTACTCACTAGAACAGATGCCAATCTCTTTGGATCACAGAATTCCCCTTTGGAGAATGGACATGATGATTTCTGAGGATATGTTAGTGCACTATTTTATGATAGTCTCTGTAAATTATTACACTTTTAATGATAATACCACCTAGAGCCTTCACTACTAAGATTCAAATGTAAAATAGTGATTTATCATGATAATTAAAGTATAAATTACATGGACCATTGGTGTGTAGCAAAATGGGTGAAGTTTCTCAGCATCTTTGTCCTAGAGACCTTGTCTTGAGTTGATCATTGAGATATTGCTCTGGATATTTTGAAGGAGAACATAGTTTACCAAGAACCCAAATAATAAGGTCCCTGTATGAAAGAGTAAGATAATGACACATAAAAGACTACTCTAAACCTGATTATGGAGATATTAGAGTTCGGTTTTCTCAAAGCTTTCCACGGAAAAGCCCCAAGACATTTTAACAATTCTTCCCACAAATTTGAACTTTTTAAAAAATAGCCTCAGGCATCAAATCCCCAAAGTAGAGGAAAGTCCCAAATTTGTGTGATTCTACTGTATAAAAATTAAGCCTCAACAAAAGTTAGTTTTAGGTACCTCTTCCATCGTTCTTCCTGACAGCTATTTGCCAGTATAAGGGAATCTAGGTGGACAGATTTGATAAAATCTCTAATAATTATCAATATGCTTGTTCTTTAGAACAGCTACATGGAAAAGAGAAGATTTAGCTATACTGAAAATAAAAGCAATAAAGGAGAATAAAGAATAAATCCTACCAGAAGATTAGCTAACAATTGCTCTAGTAGATGGGGATGTCTTTCTAGAATTCAAAAGTCCAGGGGCTGACTTATATAAGTGTTTAGATAATGAGAGAAAGTGGAGAAAAGTGATTCCCTACCTTTACCTATATCCGACAATATTATGCAGATAAATCCCAGTTAAAATCTACAACCCGGTCTGCCATTCTGACTTTGTACAAGGTTTTCCTTGACCAACACAAGTACTTAGCCATGAGTGGGAACAGAGAAATGGAGATAACATTTGTTAAATGGTTTTTATCTGACACCATTGGACATTGGTAATCTCATTCATTCCTCACATTGAGCTTGTGAAGAAAGTATTATTAATGCCATTCACAGTTGAAAGACACATAACCATTAAGTAGCGAGATCAGGATTTTTCTGGCATAAAGGCCTGTTTTTTTTTCCTGCTATGCTTTGCCATTTCCTAAAGCAGTTGGATTAAACTAAGTTTAGGGTTTGGCAGGGGTAATGCAAATAACAGACAAAAGGTCCAAGAAATGTAGCAGATCCTGAAAAGGTG
The DNA here is from genome assembly GCF_018350195.1 of Panthera tigris. Taxonomy (NCBI): domain Eukaryota; kingdom Metazoa; phylum Chordata; class Mammalia; order Carnivora; family Felidae; genus Panthera; species Panthera tigris. The sequence goes on from NC_056660.1 coordinate 48,706,278, forward strand.
TGTCCAAGGACAGTTAGATGGATGAAAAACATACACCTTGCTTCAAAAACATACACATACATTTTTCTATAGAATTGTATGTTCCTTTTTCTCTCCAAAGGAAAAGATTTTGGAGTGTTTACCTAGCCCCTCACCCCAAACCAAAGGCGAACTACCTACAAAGATGGCAAGAGAAATAAACCATTGTCTATACCTAGGAATCAATGCATCATCCACCACAAGCTGGGAGGAATTACTGTGTTTTCTTGCAGTGGGACTTGATGCTTCAGTGGGTTTAAAGAGATTCCTCCTCTACTCCTATTAGGGGAATGAGAGCTGAAAAAAAGCCCCTCATCACCCTGGAACAGGAATCCTCTTTAAATGGGCTTCTATAACTTCATCATTAGCTGCACTAGTGGCTGTCATATTTACAACTTCACAGGAACTAGTTACATTGTGGACTATGTGGATTATGGCCCCTGGAGTCTGGCAGGGTGCAATCTGCAGAGCCCAAAGTGAAAGTGATGACTGGTAGGACTCAGGGCTGAGGCTGGTTCCTGTATTTGAGGATTAAGCCATTCGTCTAACAGGGAGCACCCTCACATGTTCCATGTACCAAGATGCAAATGGAAAACATTTATGCCATCAGGCAGATAAAAACTACCAGAAAGATACAGCTTCCAGTCACTGGTGGTGTCTTTACTTGTCCTTTGTCTTATATACTCTTGCCCCTCAAAAGGAGCTACTCAATCCTTGTCACTCTCCTAAGAATATATATGTCACCACAAGGTTGACTTTGTCTTCTTAACAGAGAAAATCGATGTGAGCAGTATGAACTTCCACAGCCCCCAGCTTCCCCATGTTCAGTCATCTGCAAAGGGCTTTAAACCTAAGGAAGCGCCTCATCATCTCAAAACTACACCCTGCACATGTGCTTTTAACCCAATCCCTTTCACCCATTCTCAGAACACATTCATCAAAGTTTCATTTCTCATGCAGGCCCTCAGCATTTCTCACATAAATATGGCATAGCCTCCAAACTGATCTCTCAACTGCCAGGGTTTTCCTCTTCCTATTTATTTCTCTCCCCTGTACTAGAATTATCTTTCTAAAAAAAATGTTTTCATCACATCAACTTGTCAGTGCCTAGCATTTCACACAAGATTCTTCACAATTTGTCAGCATTTTAGCCTTACCTCCCACCAAGTGTTGTCATCTACTAGACATTATGGCCGTGCCTTTGCACAGAGGCATAAAGCAAAATATCATCAGAAGGTTGCATACTTTGTGGCATTTTGAGAATAGACACAATGTACTATTTTTAATTTCCAGGGCTAATACTCAGTGCTAATCAACTTCAGACAGGTTATACACAACCAACAATATTTATCAACTACATTCTATGCCATTCTCCAAGCTTCTCTCCCTAACCTCGAATTTTCTTTCTCTTGCTGCCACTAGAGTCTTATTCTTGAGAATATTTTTGCTACCTCCTTATTCACAAACCTTCAACAGAGCTTCACTACGTGTAGAATAACTAAGCACATCTCCATCCTGGTATCCAAGGTAGCAATGATTTATCCTTCATTTTTTACTTCTATTAAAACATCCTTGTCTGATAGCATACATTATGAATTACACTTCAGTAGCTCCCTGAACATCCCAAAGCATTCATTCCTGTCTTTACATAAACTATCATATCTTAGATTGTCATATTCTTCCATATCCACATATTATAGTCCTAATCATTCTTTAAGGCCCAGTTCAAATCCTACTTCATTTAAGAAGTAGACTCAGATTTTCCCCACACAGAACTCAACTACCCAATTCTTGCTGTCATAGCTCTGCATCTGTACCTTTTTATTGCAATGAGCAATTTATGCCTTAAATAAGATTTACATATGTCTGTCTCCCCTACTACAATGTAAATTATTTGTTGGCATAACCCATATTTTATCTACATATTCCTCAAAACACCTAACACAGTTCTGTGAGCACAACAGTTTCTCAACAAGCATTTATTGGTTTCAATTACACAGTATTACACTTACTAATATCAAAGCAGGGTTGCTGATTAGAAGGAAAAAATAAAATATGTTTTATTACTTTAATTGTGGTTTCCCAAAGACCAAGGTTAATATAGCACCACCATGACAACAGCTTATCTTAATTTTGTAATACTTCTTAAATATCAAGTCATGAAAACTTGAACCTGTTTGAATGATCTGGGGGCACTTATTGGGGTTAGTATTAGTAACACTGGAAATACATTCCTTATTTACAATATGAACCTTAGCACTATTATTGGTTAGGTGTTAGGACCCATTACTCCCTCCCCTGCATTGGAAAATCATTCAACCATACAAATTTTACACAACACTTTGGAAAATACGGTGGTTTAACACATGTGGAAGTGAATTTTGAGAACTCATTCCTTTATTTACATATCCATTCATTGATCCAAAAAGGAGCACCATTGAGTATGAATGAAAATATTCTTGCATTACTCTATCCATAGCATCCCCTCAACTACAAATTTTTCTGTAGCTCACCTATCTTTAACTCCTACCCAAATGTGTTGTTAAAATGGGTGTTCCTTCTCCCATTATGATGGCTAATTTTATGTGTCAATTTGACTGGGCCATGATGTACACAGATGTTAAACATTATTTCTAGAAGCTCCTGAGAGAGTATTTCTGGAAGAAATTAGCATTTGAGATCAGACTGTTCTCCATAGTGTGGTGGATATCATTCAATCTGTTTAAGGCCCGAATAGAAAAAAAGGTGGAGGAATGGAGAATTCACTCTCTCTTCCTGACCTCTTGAGCTGGGACATCAGTCTTCTCTTGTCTTTGGGCTGGAATTTACACAATTGGCTTTCCTGGATCTTCAGCTCACAGTTAGCAGATCATGGGACTTCTCAACCTCCATAACCATGTGAGTCAATTCCTTATAATAAACCTCTTGATAGGTAGAGATAGATAATCTCCTATTGGTTCTGTTTCTCTGGAGAGCCCCAATACACCTATCTGCCCCTATCTGTCCATCTAGGTCCTGAATTTCCTCAGGGGTCTCAATCAATTATTTCCCAACCCTCTGCATCTCTGAATTCTTTCTTTCTTCTGACTCTTTAGCTTAGAGGGTTGTGGTTGGTAGAATTCTAAGGTCATTCCCAAGATTCCCATCATCTGGTGTATATGTCTTGTACAATCCCTTCCCCTTTAGTATGTGGAAGGACCAGTAACTTTGATCCTAATGACGGGATAGTCATTCCTGTGATTTTATTAGGGTAAGACTTTAATGTGTCACAGCAGATTAGAAATGGATTCTTAGACCTTACGAACCATGCTAATAATAGACCATATGACTAGAACCTGAGGGTGGCCCCTAGAAGTTGAGACTGATTCCCTGCTGACACCAGCAAGAAAATAAGGAACTCAGCCCTACAACTCAATGGAACTTACTTCTGCCAATAACCTGAATGTACTTAGAAAAGGACCCTAAGCTTCAAATGAGAAAACATTCTAGCTGACACCTTCCTTTCAGCCTGGTGAGATCCTGAGCAGAGGATGCAACCACACTGTTCTCAGACTTTTGACAGAAACAGTGAAGTGATAAATGCATGTTGTTTTAAGAAGATAAGTTTAAGGTAATCTGTTATACAGCATAGAAAACTAATACAAGAGTTCATGGAATAAACATTTGATGGGTTAGTTAGGGATCTACAGTGAGACAGGTGCTAAGTTGGGCATGGTGCACAAATAATCTCATTTCACCTTCACAATCCTCTGAAGTAGGTTTTGCCATTTCCATTTTATGGAGTAAATATGTATTTCTCATTATATAAATGAGGAAATTGGAGACAGAGAGGCTAAGTGATGCAAAAATGACACACAGCTAGGAAGAGATTAGTCTAAATATAGGACATATCCTGCAATGGCAAGTCCAGTGTAACTTTTACTATACCATATGCACTTGAGAATGCACCCCATCAGTAATGTAAAGTAGCATGAAATGAATTAGTCAGTCATCCTAAAGGGAAATAAAGTAGAAAAAGAATGAGGTACCGCTTCTGGCTGGGATGTCCAAGAAATCTGGTGGAAAAGATGAGTTTTCAAGTGACCCAACGGTGTGTGGAACTTTTTAAGGGGAAAGATAAGCTGAGTAAAGCAGTCTAGGCAGAGGAAATGGTGAGTGCAAAGCTCTAGGAGTCTAGTTCACAATGCAAACATGTTTAGAAAATTCTTAGTGGCAAGCATTGGGAAATGGGCAAGAAAAGTTAGATGTAGGCAAGTTCATGGAATTATCAGAAAAGTAATATGGTCTTTGAAATCCTTTGAAGAGTGTGTAAGATGAAAATGGCATTTTTAGATACTATACATTAATATAATGAGGTGAGAAAGAACATATTAATCTTAGTGCTGATGGCATAAGTTTACTTGGTAAGAATGGAAACATATGCTTTGGAAAAAAAATATTTGGTTAAATAATTAGTGAAGCATGTAAGTCCTAAGTGGCTAGTATCAGCTGATACCAAGAATTCACAGAAGAAAGAAAAGCTCCTTTGCATAAGGTAAGGATATAAGTTTTTGTTTGTTTCAAGAAAGAAAAAGGACAAAAGAGAAACATAAAAAAGAATGAAGGGGACCTAGAGATGAGCATAATGGATTATGGTACTACTAGTTCAAGTATTTGAAATTAACTCCCATGCTTAACCCCCTATAGTCTCCAAAGGCCATGGATGATAGGAATACAAAAAGGGATATATTTGCAGATTGAGATGTGAATAGGTTTTTCAATGACAAGAATAGTTTGATTGTGAAATCTACAGATGCACAGTATAGAGCATCTAAAACTTCAGCCCAGTACACACGCAGTGTGTGGCTAGAATTGGATAGGAATTCTGTCTGGGATGGAGAGTCTCTATGCCCAGAACTGTTAGGTATGAAAAGCAAGAGGTTGGGACAAAAGTTGGGGCAATTAAAAAACTGTTTTAAGAAACAGCTGTACAATCAGGCTCTTTTTTTGAGCTATAATTGTTACATGAGGTCCCTCTCCCTCCAAAAATAAATCCTTAGGAAAATTCTTGAGACAACTAAACCATTTGCTGCAGTATGGGTAGAGTTAAGAGTTCACCCATCAAATTAAAATGAAGCCTGCAGTTGGACTGTCCCATCCATTCATCCTTTTCATTCAGAAAAGTGGCTTATTGGAGCAGGAAACCCACACATACCAGCTACATAATTAATCAACGCAGTCTTTCATTTGTTATTACAGATGGAAAAAACAAAACTCACCAGACATTTGAGAAAAATAAATAGCACCAAAGAGAGGGACCAAAATGAACAATTTACTCCAGAAATAATTAACAGATCAGAGCTTTCCACAAATACTTATTAATGAATTCAGTGAGATCCAAGAATATATTACATCTCTAAAATATAATATAATAGGCTATTGCAAAAAAAAAAAAAAAAAGGAAAAGAAAACTAATAGGAAATGACAGTCAGTGTTCTTACAAATTGAAAAGAAACACTGGACTTCTGTTCCTGCTTAGGATATAGAAATCAGCAAGAGTATGTTCTCATGCTACCACGAGCAAGCCAGGTAATCTAAAAATTTCTATTTTTTTCTAATCCCTTAGGTAGCTGCGATTACAAGGTAACTTGCAAACAGAAATCCAAAGTGTAAGAAGTCCCTTGGAGGACAGAGGGAACACACAACTCTTTCCCTTTGCCTAGAACAAAGAGAATAAGAGTTGGCCACCATAGAAGCAGGTAAGAAAAAAGGTGAAATGTTAACAAATCCTTTGAGACTGAATGTGAGTGAATACGACAGTTCAGAATTCCCAGAGTTCCAGACACAAGAAGAGTCTGTGTCCTTGGCAGAAGCTTTCCCACAGTTCTCCACTGAGTTCTGGAAGGAATAATGGAGCCTGGCTGGAAGAACTGAGAGGGACAAGTTTACTTGTGTGGGAATTTAGGGCTTGCCTACATATGAGGTTGGAACAGGAAAATCTAGAGAAAATCCTATCTTGTACTCCACACTTTGCAAAAGAACAAGGTAGTGGTCACCTGCCACTGAAGGACTATCAGGAAACCTATTCACTCACTCTACCCTATACTGATATCACCAGAAGAAGCCTCCTAACCCTGGGGGCGGGGGGGGGGGGCAGGAAATCCACTCCTACTCACCCTGCACAGATACAAGATAGAGGTTTTCACTGCTAGGCTGGGGCAGGAGTGCTGACAGAGCCTTATCTCTGAGGGTCAGACTCCTAAGACCTGCCAAAAACTGAGGCAGGAGCAGGGAAGTGAGAACTCCCTAGTACCAGGCACCACAAGTCTGCCTCCGGAGGGAGAAAGAATGCAGACAGACACCCTCTTTGCAGTACAGAATGGGCCCTCTGAAAGCTGCCAGTAGAGTGGAAATACTGAGAGAAACTTCTGGAAATTCAAGTCTCACACTAAAAATAAAGTAGCAGCAGAAGGAATTAAAAACCTGTGGTGCCTCTGGGCTTTTCAAAATGGGGGGAGTAAAAATACAATAGAAAAAATATGAGAGAAAGTTAACAGATACAGAGAATCATTGCACAAGTTTCAATCTCCATAAAATCAGAGTTCTTAAAAAAGAGAACAAAGACATGATTAGAGAAGTAATAGATGATGATTTTCCAGTGCAGAAGCAAATCAGGACTCTATAGATGACATTACCAGTGCCTATGGGAATAAGTGAAAAAAGAACCCAACCTAGACAGATCTTGGTAAAACATCGGAATACGAGGGACAAAAGGAAGAACCTTAAACATCCAGAGAAAAAATAAGGTCACCTGCAAAAGTATAAGAATCAGATGGGTTTTAGAATTTAAATCAGCAATACTGAATGTCAGAGGACAGTGAGACAATGTGTTCAGGGTTTTAAAAATTGTTTTGAACTAATTCTATGCCAACCAAATTAACCAAGTGTGAGTTCAAAGAAAACCAACATGATGGTCTCAAATATGGTGGACATTCTTCCTATAACTTGCCAAGTTTTCACTATAAATGGGTATCGTATATACTAGTAGTTGTTGCCAACATTAAGAATCACACAGTGGCCCCTTATCTGCCTTCTGGGAGGTTTTACTTTGTCAATTATTCCTCATGGCCCCTTCTGGGGTTCTGGAGTGGTTGTTGGGTCTATGCCTCTCACAGGACCCTCAGAGTTTGCAGCCCACTTCTTCCCTATGCAAGTTTGGGGATATGAGGGTTGCTTTAGACCAGGGTTTCTCAATTGGTAAAGTAGAGTAACATTTTTGGGTTGCATAATTCTTTGTTGTGGGGAGATTTCCCATGTATTTTAGGATATTTGGCAGTAATTCTGCCTTCTCTATACTAGTAGTGACAATCCCTCAGTAGTGACAATCAAAACTGTATTCAGACATTTCCAAATGTTCCCTGGGAGGCAAAATTGTCCCTTTTTGAGAATCACTGTCTTAGGAGGTTAATAGCTTTTCCCATGGGATTTGCAGTCTCTTTGGCAATAAATTTCTTTCAAAAATATGTAAACTATTGATCTATTTGTTATCAGTCATTTTCAGACACTAGTAACCATGCAATAAACTTAAAGTTTATTCCTAGACATAATTTTCATGCTTGATTTCTTGACTACCCTGGGGCCATTAAGCTGGAGTGGGAAGGCAACACCTGAATCCTAATAAGCAACAGTGGATCGAAGACCCTTTTAATCTTATGTCCTGCAATTTGTATTCTAGAAAACAGTTGGCTTTTCCATTCTTTTGTGGCGTCCAACTTCTGGATTCTATTTTCTTTCATTTCTGTTTGCAAACTAGCCAATTCTTATCTAAACTCATCTCATTCTTGTAATACCTTAGCCAATAGCAGCCAACACAGATGTTCATTCTGACTCTTACCAACCACTTCCTGAAAGTTTCAGGCTCAGTTGGCATATGGTCTCTTTCAAAGTGGTCATAAATAACAGTTTACCATAATTGCTCCCACTGTATAACAGGTCTTTATAGGGTTCCAGCTTTCAGTTTGATTTTGTGCAATCTGCCATCCAACTACTAAGTCACATATTTTAGGATTTGCATTTCTGCACCATCTCACATCAAGGTACCAGTTTCTTCATTAGTCAGTGTAGATTAAACGCTCTAATAAACAGTCCCCAAATCCCTGTGGCTTAGCATAATACACCTTTACTTCTTCCTCATATTATATTCCAGTTTGATTCAGTGTGTATGGGATATGTGTTCTACTCTGTCACTCAGGCATGCAGGATTCTTCCATCTTGTTGGTTTTTTTTTTTTTTCTCTCCCAGGTCTTCAGAATATTCTGGTCTTCTCAATTTAGTTGGTGACTAAGAGAGAGAGGGTTGCATATAGGAAAATGTTTGTGCACCAATTCCCCAAGCGGGCATATTACTTCTGTCCCTGTCCTATTAGACACAACTCTAACAGATGTCTTTCTTACTGCAAGGAGCCTGGAAATGTAATAGCTACACACAAAGAAAAGGAGAACATGTTTACATGAATACTGGAAGCACTAGCCATTTCTGTCACTAAGTCTAAAGAAAAATAGAAATTCAGAGGGCTCTAAAACAAATAGATTTTAAAAGATTTTAGTGGATTTAAACTCAACAAATTATTTGAGAAGCTGGAAATCTTACTAATATATGTTACATAGCTTTATATTCGAAAAGTATATATTTATTTAATATAGTAATATATTAGAAAGTATATATTTATTTCCTGTCTTGGTATATAGATATAGATGTAGATACAGATATAGATATAGCTATAGATTTAGATATAGAAGTATATACATATATATATACACATATATATGGTATTTAGATATAGAAGTGTATGTGTATATATATATACATATACATATATATATATACATATATATATATACACATACACTTCTCCTATATCTAAAGCCACTAGATTTTAAAGTGTATATATATATATATATACACACTTATATGTATATGTATATAAGTATACATACACTTATATATACATATATATAGTATACATATAAGTGTATAGAGGCATATATATATATGGCACCATATATATATATACATATGAGTGTATAGAGGCACCTGGGTGTGTGTGTATATATATATATACATATATATATACACACACACATACACACACACACACACACACACACACACACACTTCTCCTATATCTAAATACCAGGATATTCATCACTCTGAACACCTCTGTATCTTTTATTCACTTTGGTTTTCTGAATTCATAAACAGAATATTCTTTTACATTGTCAAAATAGTAAAATCTTTATATTCTACTTTATAACTATAATTAAATCTTCTGTATTTTTTTCTACAGAGTACAAATATTTTTTTAAAAATTTTGTAATGCTTATTTATTTTGAGGGAGAGAGAGAGACAGAGTGTGAGTGGGGGAGGGGCAGAGAGAGAGGGAGACACAGAATCCAAAGCAGGCTCCAGGCTCTGAGCTGTCAGCACAGAGCCCAATGCAGGGCTCAAACTCATGAACCGTGAGATCATGACCTGAGCCACAGTTGGATGTTTAACTGACTGAGCCACCCAGGCACCGCTAGAGTACAAACATTTTAAAGCAAATGATTTCATATACTATATCATTATGTAAGCATTATTCACAGTGGGTGGTGAGATTAGGATGTGTTGAGGACAGTATGTTCCTATATCTCTAAACTCGGGCCACACAAAAGACAGTTTTCAAATATCAAGGGCAAAGAGGTTTTCTTTTTGTTCATCCCATCAACTTCTTGAAATCACGTAGACAATAACTTGTTTTATTTTTAGAATAAAATCAATTTGTACAGTTATTTTTTTCTATCCTCAAGCTCCCAGTTTTATTGTTATGCTATTTTTTCCTAGCCTATTTTGTTCCTGTTATTTTTCTGTTGTTTTATTCTTATTTTTTTGTATATATATTCTCCTAAGAAGAGAAAGAAATATATATTTACATATTAATACCAGGAGGCGGGAGCCTGCTTCGGATTCTATGTCTCCCTCTCTCTCTGCTCCTCCCCAGCTAATGCTCTGTCTCTCTCTCTTGAAAATAAACATTACAAAAATTTTTAAAAATATTTGTATTCTATAGAAAAAAATACAGAAGATCTAATTATAGTTATAAAGTAGAATCTAAAAATTTTACTATTTTGACAATGTAAAAGAATATTCTATATATGAATTCAGAAAACCAAAGTGAACAAAGATACAGAGGTGTTCAGAGTGATGAATATCCTGCTATTTAGATATAGGAGAAATTACTACAGTTAAAACTAAAAGAGAAGAACAGGGCCAATGGCACTTGCTCCAAACATTGTCCCTCCTAATTGTTGTTATACTACTGTGAATATTATGATGTCTGGAAAAGTTTCCCAAAGATGTTTCTCTATAGTGTTTTGTTTATTGATAATTATCTGCTATTACTTGAATTTAGAAAACCCAGGACTATTGTGAAAAGTAGGCAATTTTTCCACCAATTACTGCTTTGTGTGAAAATGGGGCTAGTTACTGGGAGATAGTAATAGCATTAGATTAGAACTACCTTTGTGAAAGCCTCACTCTGTAGGGCTCCTTCTATAGTTCAGATAATGTATCCTAGTTATTAGGGGTCTGAGGCTTATCAAAAGAGATGGAATTAATCATGCTGGGTTGTTTGATATGTTTTGGAGAATGGACATGACTCCACTAAAATGAAAAAGGCAAAATAATTTTCTGAGAGCTTTTGAATGCTAAGGTTACCCTCCTATTCCCCCTATCGTCCATCTCCAGATTAAAGCTTGGAGCAATCACCAGATTTTAAAGGGGGTGGGGGAGATGGGTGGAGGCAGTCTGCACCTGGAAACCATTTTCTTGATTTGTGCTGGCTGGAGTCCTGGAGATATAACAGCAAGTATGCCTCTCTGGGATTTCTTTGAAATCTAGGCAGGATGATTTGTCTGAAGGGAGAAATTGGGGAATAAGGGGTGGGGAAAAATTCATTCCTGGTTGCCACATTGTTGTTCTGCAGTGGAGGAACTGGCCTGAGTTGGGTTTGAGTTGAAAGGAAATCAACAAGGCAGCCTCAAGTATGCAGGAATTTGCTGCCCTGAACTTGCCAATTTTTCAAACATAACTGGCTATTGTATCCACTGTAGGGGGTTGCCAACATCAAGGCTTACGTGTTCTATGTTGAAGATCTTTCCAATAGCTGCACAAATTACAATGTGTTTTCATCTGCTTTAGCACAAAGAACGACAAATGATTAGTTCTTTGCTTACATTACCTGAAAATGCACAATAATAAATTTGCTTGTGAAATTCCCTTTGTTGTGTCATTAGGCATTCCTATATTTGATAGTTTTTTTTCTATTTGTACAAACTAGTAAGCTGCAAAATGTGAAATGTACTTTGCCCAAGAAGGACAGAAATGCAACAGAATAAAAAATGATATTCTTATTTTATATGAATGTTTTTCATACAATTTTACATAATATTAATGTTGAGTTTATACTCCTATGTTCTGATACCCATGCAGTGCAAAGCTGTACAGGGCACCAACTATAATAATAAAAATAATGTTTTGAAATGCCTACTGTGTGCTAGGAACTTTATACACATTCTTTCTTTTTTTAGAAAAGTTTATTTTGAGAGAGTGAGAGAGAGAGAGAGTGGGGGAGGGGCAGAGAGAGACAGAGAGAGAGAATCCCAAGCAGGCTCCACACTGTCAGTGCAGAAGCCCAAAGCTGGACTCCATCTCACGAACTGTGATATCATGACTTGAGCCTAAATCAAGAGTCAGATGCTTAACCAACTGAGCAACCCAGGTGCCTCTATACAAATTATTTCTAATTCTAACAATAACACTGTGCATACAGGTACTAACAATTGTAATTTAATGAGGAGACAACAAGGAGAAGCTAATGGAGTCCCCAAGGCTATGCAGCTAGTAAATGGTTGCTCCCAGACTTGCACTTTGGACTCAGACCTCAGACCTCATGCTCTTTAGAGCAGGCCTGTTTATTATGCATCATTTTACAAACTCCCACTTCCCTTTAGAGGAACAATTTTTGGACCTAAACATCATTTGTTGTTCTCATGCAAAAGAGGCTACATGTCCTGATGCTTGGATCCAGAAGACCAGGGTTTGAATTGTGACTCTACACTCAGGATCTTGTAACCTTGGACAAGACTCTTATTATGTAGGACATCGAATTTCTGTATCTGCAAAATGAATACAATAAATACACCTATGCTATAAGGCCACTGTTCAGATTAAAATAGAGAGGGAAAAATTCAATTACTCTACTATAACTAGTACTTCTATGAACTTAGAGAAGAAAACTCTATCCAAAGAAATAGTCAATATAAACCAAGATTTCTTTATCCTCTCTTTCCACATATAGTCCAACATTTATAGGCCTCCATATACTTTACCTTATTTCTCTTTTCTCTCAAATTTTCAGTTAAATATTTAATTAGAAAATAGCCAAATTATGGAAAGAGCCTAAGTGTCCATCAACTGATGAATGGATAAAGAAATTGTGGTTTATATACACATGGAATACTACATGGCAATGAGAAAGAATGGAATCTGGCCTTTTGTAGCAATGTGGATGGAACTGGAGACTGTTTTCCTAAGTTAAATAAGTCATACAGAGAAAGACAGATACCATATGTTTTCACTCTTATGTGGATCCTGAGAAACTTAACAGAAGACCATGGGGGAGGGGAAAGGAAAAAAAAAGTTAGAGAGGGAGGGAGGCAAACCATAAGAGACTTAAAAACTGAGAATAAACTGAGGGTTGATGGGGGGTGGGAGGGAGGGAAGGGTGGGTGATGGGCATTGAGGAGGGCACCTGTTGGGATGAGCACTGGGTGTTATATAGAAACCAATTTGACAATAAATTTCATACTAAAATAAAAAGAAAAGAAAATTAATTCCTTTGTTGATACAATCAGTAGCAGATCTGTACATTTGTTCATTCTTTCATTTTTAAACTTATTTACTGAGCAGACACTATGTGCTAAACCCAGGGTTAACCACTAGAAATATGGGTATAAAAGACCCAGTTTTTGTCCTCAAGAAGTTTATCTTCTGGTGGGGAATAGAAGAAAGCAACTGTCTATATTCCAGGGTCACATTTGCTGGGTCTAAATAGTGCCCTGTGTCAGCCTTACACAGAGATTGGCTGGCTCCTAAAAGCTGATTCCTAAGATGAGATGTGAAGGATGAGTGGGAGTAAATCAGGCAAAGAAGGTGAAGGAGAGGCAGAGGGCATCACAGAGCCAGAGAGAGTGTGCACAAAGGCGCGGCACCATTAAAATGCAGGACACTCACCATTAACTGCAAGTAGTTCAGGCTGGTGCAAGCACAGGGCACAAAGACAAGGGACAGCAAGTCTAAACAGGTAAGCTCAAGCTCCAAGGACCCAAATTATTAAGTCCACAGTTAATATTTTGTGCTCAAAAAAGAATATGCTCCAAAGAGAATAGGTGAGCAAGGGTAAATGTGAAGGGACATAAGTGGCGAGGGTTTCCTGAGTATTCTAATCAGGGAGCCATTCTAACATGGCATGCCACTGTTGAATTGTGGCATGCCCACTGTCCATGCCATCAGTTGGATAACAGTTGGATGGCAGCAATTTTACAAAACAAGATACACAGACTTTAGTGAAAAGGAAATTAATAGTAGAAAATACACATAGTGGGTTTCATACCTATTGATTTAAAGGGTGAGAATAAATTTTCCTTTAATGAATGGAAAATATTGCTGATTAGGCTAGCTAATAGCAAGGATCTTCGCTACAAGTTTATGTAATTTTTATTAGATAAGCTCTTCCAGCTTCAATGATGTTACCATGGCTTACCTATATCAAAAAAATAAATACTACAGGGTGACCTGGGGCTCAGTCAATTGAGTGTCCAACTTCAGCTCAGGTCATGATCTCCCAGTTCCGAAGTTCAAGCCCCACATCAGGCTTACTTCTGTCAGCACAAAGCCTGCTTCACATCCTCCATCCCCATCTCTCTACCCTTCCCCTAGTTGCAATCTCACAAACATTTTTTTTAAATAATAATAAAAAAAAATATTACAGAAGAGAGGCCAGGGAGAGTAGTGACAAGAAATTGCCTTTTTCAAACATTCATGGTCTCTTGTACCTGCCTAGTTGAAACATGTAATTTCTCAAAGCTTGAGTACCCCTAACTTCTGGCTCAAGGTACATGAGGCCTTGATTTACCCAAAGTAAAAGTGTAGTGCAATTAAAAGGAATCATTTTTTCTGAAAATTTCCCTGTGGATCAAGGTTCCCAGCCTAAGCCTAAATTTGCTCACTTACAATTCAGTTGTGTCTATCAGTCCATTAGGTACCCTTCCACAAGGAGACTGTGTGGGGCAATGGGTGGTAGCCTTTGAAAAAGAATGAATCCCAAGGAGGAAATAAGTCCTACTGAATATCATTGTAACAGTCTGCAGAGGCTAAGAACAAGGTAAAAGAATACTTCTAACTCACATGGTCTTTCAGTTCAGACACGTGGATTTCTGACAGAAATGGGATTGGGGTTAGGATGGGTCACTAAAAGTAAAAATTGAAAGAACTGTTTGCATAAACATCATCTTGATGCCTTGGGAACACAGGGTGGCACTGATTTGGCACTTAAGAGCCAAGTAAACTGATATTCAGACTTTTTACCATGTGCTATGTACTGTTCCAAGCATATTTAAAAAAAATAATAATGTTTATTTATTTTTGAGAGAGAGGGACAGAATGTGAGCAGGGGAGGAGCAGAGAGAAGATGACACAGAACCTGAAGCAGACTCCAGGCTCTGAGTTGTCAGCACAGAGCCCAACATGGTGCCTGAACCCACAAACTGTGAAATCACGACCTGAGACGAAGTTGGACGCTTAAACAACTAAGCCATCCAGGTGCCCCTCAAGCCTATTTTAAATTACTGAATTCTCTCGACAACCTTATGAGAAAAGTATTGTTTTTATTTACAACATTTTAAGTAAATTGCAACATACAGAGGTTAAGAAACTTGTCCAAGGTTGCATAGCAAGTAAGTAGGAAAGCTGGGTTTTGAACCCAGTCACTTAGCCTCCAAAGCCTATGCTGTGCAACTTCAAGGGAGATGGGGAAGAGTTCTTCTTTGTGAGTCAACCTGCAGGGGTCCCAGGGCATGATCATCATTTGCATTTGTGCACCTCAGGAGGCCTTTGCACAACAAGAAACTGTATTGAAGGATTTGAGATTCATGACTTCAACAGCCATCAACTTGGGCCACTGGAAACAACACTGGAATTAGAGGGTGGAGGAATTTAGAGGGGCCAGAGGATTCATCACAAGCAATAACAATGGGCACTGGAGGAGGAGAGAGTAGGAACATCTAGCAAATCATGTAGCAGTTGAGTGTGGTATGCATGAGTCTACATGAGAACTCCCTTCCCTTCACCCCTGAGATATGGAAGAGATAGCAAAGGTAATATCACTATGGAGGAGGGACAAGAGTCAGGAGATACTGTTCATGAAAAAGTGGTATGATCCAACTTTGGGTATGGCCTTAGAAACATAGGATATGTTTGTAATTATTAACTGTAATTAATAGTAGTGTCCAAAAATTCCCAAATGATCTCATGTAGCTCACTTCAACTGTAAAGCAATAAAAAGAAGTAAAGTTGTGAGATGATCCAACATAACCTTGCCAGTGGAACTAGCAAAGGGTTGGATTTTAAGAAATGTAATTCACTCACTGTCCAATTTGGTCAGAAGCTCTCACAAGTCCCAATTTCTTTATATCTTAGTTTAATAAATGGGAATTTTTGATACATGGGAATATAGCAGTTATTCTCTAGCATGTAAAGACTAATGTTAAGACAGGAACCTCAGGAATACTAGATCGATAACATCCCAGATAATGACTCAGACCTATATACAAAATTTGATTTTTAACCATGGATGTTGTATATCTTCCTTTCAGCATTATTTTGCATGCTAGTGTGACTAAGAAAGCCGTATGCCAAACTAACAGTTCCATCATTAGTGGTGATTTAAATGTTGTATACAGGGGCGCCTGGGTGGCTCAGTCGGTTAAGCGTCCAACTTCAGCTCAGGTCACGATCTTGCGGTATGTGAGTTCGAGCTCCGCGTCGGGCTCTGTGCTGACTGCTCAGAGCCTGGAGCCTGTTTCAGATTCTGTGTCTCCCTCTCTCTCTGACCCTCCTCCGTTCGTGCTCTGTCTCTCTCCGTCTCAAAAATAAATAAACGTTAAAAAAAAAAATTAAAAAAAAATGTTGTATACAAATGAGGTAGATGATTCCACATCAACTAAATAGAATGTAATAGTGCATCATGCTGTAGAACTAGTCTAATAAAGCAAATCAAGCTTGGCCAGTCATCCCAGAAGAAAGAGAATTTAAAAATAAAGCTCTACATTTTCAAACTAAAAATAATTTTAATCGATCCTAGGTGATATTTTTCATAAAACACAACGATGTAGAAAACACAAAGATGACACATGGTATCTGTGAAATCATAAATTTACACAGCCATTTTCCTAGAAGAAAAATGATAACTGAAGCAAGCTTTAAGAATTCTCTTAATTCTGTATTTTAAGACAGCTAGCTACCCCACAAAGTCCTACTTAACCATGTTTCTGGGTGCCAGAGATGTTATATCTTTTATCAGTCAGGTTGAGGAAACATTCTAACACCAGACTCTTATTTGCATTTCTCTACAGGGTTAGGAGCTTCCTGGTTCAGTAAGTAACTTCCTCATTGCAACGATCATACTGCCGTAATCATAACCAGCCCTTTTTTCTTTTTAATTCCTCATTATGAAACTTATTTTTACCTTGCATTGTAACTTGCTATGCAGAGATGTAAAATATATCTCCATGAGTCAAGAATAGCATCATAAATACTCTATTATGGGACACTAATGAAAGGCACTGCCAAGGTACCCATTGTGCTAGCTTAGCAGAGGGTGCATAAAAGAGTAATAAATCAGTGGCTGTTAACAGCTGATTTGTAGTACTTAACATGTAAAATATGGTCTGTGTCAGATATATAGTTGCAGATCTCCTAATCCACTGGTAAACTGATATACGTAAAAAAAATAACCAGTATATGAATATCAGACTGTGCCCATGTGCCTTTACGTCCCCTCACCTTTCTATGTGCACAGACAATTGCTGAAACTAGAAAGCTACATCTCTTGGCTCATTAATGTCCTTTGCCACATGGTCCCTGGAAAGTCTAAGTGAACTTAACAGGTTCCTAGCTGGAGATGGCTGCAAAGTATCCAAAATAATGGTAGCTATGGCCATCCCCCCCTCCCCCAAAACAGATATTTGTTATTCTAACAACAGACTCCTTGCTTAGGAAACCAGTTCAATGATCACTTAGACAATGCTGAGTTCTGTGGATCAATAGATACACGGTTAGAGCTATGTTGGTTCCCTCTGGATCTCTTATTGAATATTTATTTATTCCATATTCAGGCCTCATCTCATACAAATCACAGCTAAAACAGTCTTTCATGGCCTGGCATTTCACAGAAAAAGAGTCTCTTTGGGAACCTAAAGGATAAGACTCAGTGGGGAATTTAGCCTCTGGCTGCTTTATAAAATAAATACTTCAACAAAACCATTTACATAATGAAACTGTATCCTCCAAAAGAGATTTAGGAAATTATATCAAATGAAGCTAAACTACAATTTAAGGGTATGTTTTAGGGGGTAGATAAGTGAATCTTCTCCTCAACCCACATAGCTTTATATTTCGTGTTTTTTGGTTTTTTGGTGTTTTTGTGGTTTTTTTTTTTTTTTTTTTTTTTTTGGAGAAGGATCTCTTCACTCAATTTTAGAATGGAGAATGCTCATTGGAAAACAACAGCTGTTTGCTCTTGCATGTGTACCAATTTTCATAATTTATCTGAAGCAGCTTTTAAAATTTGTGGTGCTTTTTTCATTCTTTAACCTTGTCATTCACATATTTGGTTAATAAGTCAACAGATGATTGGAGCCTCAGGGACACCCATTATTACAAAACAAAGCAGAAAAACAATCACTCCAAACTTCTCCCCTTAAAGCTGAGCTGTTCTTCCTTGAAGCCTGGATTTACGTCGTCACACACTTCACTGTGCCCTGCCAGAAAAAGGCAGCTCTGTACTCATAAACTCTACTATGCATTTGCTGGCACCTGCACTAGATTCCAGAACCTTTGGATATTACTCAGTTTGTTCCTTTTTGGAGGAATTTTTGTTCCTTTTGCCAAGGGACTGTTTTGACATAATTCAAGAAAGGTAGTTAAGAAATTTGCATTCTGAGTTTTCTGCAAATTATAATGTAATATCCTCTGGGCCCCCTGGATCCTATTCTTAGCTTTTTAACATGGTCCCTTGATAAACAGGAAATTTCTTGTGAGGTTGGAAAACTCAGATTAAAATCAAAGAATAATAGAGTTTTAAATCTTAATGAATAACATCATGAATACTCTGATGTCCAATAAACATTTTAATTAATTGCTTTTATTCTTATTTTCTAAGAAGCTCTTGCATTTCCAGATTCCTAAGTGGTTTTGGACCATGCTCCCCCAACAGCATAGCTGTCACCATTGGACATTTATTGAGTACAAGGCACCATAATTACTTGAGTTCTGAAACTAATCAAGAACCATTTTATAGAAATGAATAACCATACTCAATTAGCACATAGTCTCCTCTCCCTGCTCCCAAACTGAACCACCTGCTTTTGGCTGCTGACAGGTCTCAGAGAGTCTTTAATCCTTGTTTTCTGGGTAAGGGGATGACTAGGGGAAACTGTTAAAAAATTATTGATGTCAGATTATTAACTGCATTTGATAGCTACAGCCAGCAATTTCAGTGGGTCATGCCTGGGAAGAATTTGGAGCTAGTGTCAAATATTATGAACAGAGGAAGCAAATACAACTTTTTTCTAATCTTTTCAATAGCAGTAGAATTTCAGTTCATTAGAAGCTTCCTTCCTAAGGAAGCTGTCCTCCGTGCAGTGTCTTAGTGATCCAGGCTGTTTTGATTTGCAAAACCGCCAGTGCAACATGCAATTTCCAGATCCCTTCAGTAGGGAATAAAGAGGTTGAAGAGGCTCCCACCAGTTCTTAAATGCTGTGGACGAGACATGACAATGGTTTTACAACCCATTGGTCAGAAATAGTCACAGGGCTTAACTGCAAAGGGTCTGTGAAATGTGGGGGAGTACATAGATCTTTGGTGAACAGTAAACATCTCTGTCACAATGATCTAAAGCATCGGATACTGGTCTGTAATAACACTAAGAGGTAGGCATTACTATTAGTCTAACATTAGAGATGATAAAAATTGAAGCACAGAAAGTTAAATAACATTTCCAAAGTCACGAAGTAGTTCAGTCAGGGAATAAATCCAGGTAATTTGGCTCTATATAAGTGTGGGCTCTATAACCCACACTTCTTGTCATGCAGTGTGCCATTTGCACAGGGTCATTATTAATTCTCTGTGGCTTTGGCAAGCCATTAGAATTTTCTTAGGTTTCCAAAAATAAAAAATTTAAAAAAAATAAAAAGAATTTTCTTACGTTTCTCATTTGCAAACTAGGGATAAGGATATCTATCCATTGGACTTTACTGATCACAAATAAAGACACATATTGTGCAAATGGAATTTACACCATTTTTGAAGTACACTAGATGCCAAAGATATTGTATTTTTTACCCCAATAAGGAGGATGATGATGATGACTAGAATGATATGTGACATTTATGAAAGACTCAATAGTGTGCTCTGTAGTAAGCATTTAACAAACTATTCAATTAGGTCTTCATTAAATTACCATGCTCAATTTTATACTCCCTTTACAAGCAAAGAAAATGATGCTCAAAAGATTTTAAATAATTTTACCAAAGCCAATTAAGTGACAGAGCTGGGACTCAAAAACCTGCCCTCATTTCTACCACACTGCTCTGTACCTTCTTGAATAAGTTATTAAAAGAAGAATTTAAAAAATAAAAACACTACATCAACTCAAGTTATTACTTACTAATTTTTTTTTTTTATCTATGGTAAAAGTTCTGTTTTTACTTTATCACTCTGACGTTCTTCCCTCACATATATTGCCTCAAACTCTGATCTTATTTGATAAATAAATGACAACATTTATTTTTAAAAGACAGGATTTTCTTAAAGACTGTGACTGGATCTCTGGCTTAGTCTATAGCTCCAACAGCATGCGACACAACTGCAGGAGTTTAATAAATGTTATCAGAGTTAAATTTAAATTCTGAGTAGAAATAAAAAACTGGGTAAACGCATTATGCCGTTATATATAGTTCTAAGTACAAGCCTTTACTTCTCTCTTTTCCTAGTCTGTTTTTAAGACAGAACAGTTGTTTTGTTCATCATTATCTCATTCCTTAAAAAATCCAATTAGTATGCATATCTCTGGTACTATTTATTGGAAATCCAGGTATTTGACAAGCCTCATATTGCTCTCTATTAAACACACACTCTTTATATCCTTAAGGGATATCTTTTGTATTGTCTGCTTTCTATTTCTCTTAATCTAGAAAAATAATAGTGTTTATTAGGAGGAAACGATCCCAGTTGCCACCAAGTTATGGCTGGTTTTATAATTCAGATTAGCAGAAGCAGGAAGAGTAACACAAGTATATTTTAACAATGATGTCTGTGGTTAACAATGATGTCTATGAGGGTTGGGTTCTTTGTTTTATCATGAGACGTTAAGCAGACTCTGGGCCAGAAGAACTCTTTCTTTATTGTGAATTGTCTGACCTTAACTTCTGAGTTGAAACTGTTTAAAAAAAAAAAAAACACAAATTCCATAACCTAGGACTCACTAGATCCCCTCAAGGTTAGGGACTAAGTCTCATCCTTGTCTCAATCCATGCCATATCACAGAAGCTTGTGAGCCTGAAAGATGTCTAATAAATATGTGTTCCATCCTCCAAGTTGATGGAATAAAAGACTTCTGGGCAGATCCATACAAGTAATGGAAATGTTCTCTCCTTTTCTCTTCCCCACTCCCTCCCTTCCTCCCCACTCCTCACTCTCTCTCCTCCCTTCCTACTCCCCCCACTTCCCCCACACCCCTTTCCCTTCTCCATCTCTCCCTCTGTCCCTCTTCCCCTCTCCCCCTAGTCTTCCAACCCCTCTTTTCACCTCCCCTCTTTAGAATTCTCACACTTCATTTTTTTTCTACCACTATCATGCCATACACCCTCCTCCAAGCACAAATTCAAACTTTTTAACTATTTGGCTCAACTTGCTTGAATTTCGCAACTTTGATCCCAAGTCCTTCCGGCTCTGCTCCTGGATCTATACAATAAAAAATAATGGGGCGCCTGGGTGGCTCAGGTTGGTTAAGCCATTAAGCTTCCGACTGGATTTCTGCTGAGGTCATGATCTCATGGTTTGTGAGACTGAGCTGACAGCCCAGAGCCTGCTTGGGATCCTTTCTCTTTTAGTCTTTTTGCCTCTCCCCTGCTCGCTCTCTCTCTCTCTCTCTCTCTCAAAATAAATAAATAAGCTTAAGAAAAAAATTAAAACATAATAACTTAAAAAAGAAAATTTTAAAAATCTTTTTTCTCCCATTGCTAGAATCCTGTATCTGCTCCCTCCTCTCCCCAGTGAGTAGCTTTCTCCTCCCAGCCTCCCTCCAGCCTCAGAGCTGCCCTTTCTTTGGGAATGGAAATTACTGCTTTACAAACACATATCTGTCTTCTCACCTAAACTTGACAGGTCTTCTTTGGATATTTGTTTCTTCATTGTTTCTCACAAAAATGGTAAACTGTATAGGAAATTGAGACTCCTGTGGCTAAAGTTCAAAGGAAGTTACTAGAGCAAAGTGAATGAGGAAAGGAAGATGTGAAAATTCCAGATTCTGAAATGACCAGATTCAGAAACATATAGTGATGAAAAATACTTCAACATTTGTCTAATTCAATCCTTGCTACAAACCCGTCTAAGGTTAACCAATTGCCTAGCTTTTAACTTGGTCTCCCCTCAGTGTATGCCTGGACAGGATTTGCATGTTTGGGATCCTTTATTGCCTGTCTCATATCTTTGGTATTTATTTATACAAAAGGCCACTGCATCACAGTATGATAAAAATAGCTGCATGCTCACTAACCTCTATAAGTTTAACCATTAAGAGAGAAGATTTTTTCTCAAACTTATTACATGTTGAACTTTACTTGGCAACATACAAAATTATGAGAGTTCATGAGTCTGAGGATCTATTTTCCTTACTCCTGTAATAAAAATAATTAATTTTTTATACCTATTTTTTTAATTGAATGGTGATTTATCTAGGGTTTTCCTTCCCTTCTGCACATACTTTTATTTTTCTTTGTTGGTCACATCCCATGCCTGGAATTGTGTTCATAGGCAATGAACAACTCTTTTTTATAATCCTTTCTGAAATTGCTCTCAGAGATATTGAAGATGCATCTTTTTTAATCATTCATTGATTCATTCATTCAACAAATACATGTTCATTATCTACCGCCTGCCAGGCTCTATTGCAGACACTGGGAATAAAATAGTCCCTGCCTTATTGGAACTTAGAAAAGGAAAACAGACAATAAACATACAAGCAAGTATACAGTATGAAAAATATAGAGAGTGACATGAATTATGGAGGCAAATTTTGTGGGAAAGTGGATTAAGAATGCCAGGATAAAAAAATACATATTTTTATAGGGTCATTAGGGAAGGTCAATTAGGAGACCAATAGACAACTATCATACTAGTCCTACCCAACTTTCTCTAATTCTTATGGAAATCAGAACTGAAGGGAAGGGAGGTAAAAAACACTTCATTTTATTTTGCATGCATACGAAAAATATGATACTATTTAACTTTCCAGTTTCCCCCCCAGAATTTCCTAATCTTATCAACATTTTGAAAAGAGCCCATGTCTATCCATCTATGTCTATCCATCTATTCACTCATTTATCGACCCACCCCCCACCCATCCATCCATCCACTTATCCTAGCCAGTCATTGACAATATTGACCAGAACAGTCACAGCCAGGACTGAGCTCAGAGGCCCATGGGAATAGAAGAACACTTGACTGGACATTATCAGAAGGCCATTAGTTAATTAATTAATCAATCAACGATTTCAAATTTTGTTTTAGGCACTTGTGTTAGGCACTTTTAGAATCTGGAGATATGAGATTGACAGGTTCCTGGCCCTCAAAGAGCTCACACTCTAAGCTTTCAAACCAGGCAACACAGCTCCCTATAGTAAGATTTCACTATTGGACTAGATAGTTACTCTAAGCTGCTGGATGCTTGGAATACATATACGTGTGATTACTGTTTTTAAACTTTAATAATATGTTTTACTTAAAACACTATATTCAAAATATTATCATTTGAACATAATATAAAAATTGACATATTTTACATTCCATTTTTATACCAAGTCTTCAAAACCCCATGTGTATTTTGTACTCACAGCATATCTCAATTTGGATTAGCCCTAATTCAAGCGTTCAATTGCCACCCATGGCTATTGGTTGCCCATAATGGACAACACAACTGTAGAAAATAGCGTATGATTGATTTTTTTTTTAATTTTTTTTTTAACGTTTATTATTGAGACAGAGAGAGACAGAGCATGAACGGGGGAGGGTCAGAGAGAGGGAGACACAGAATCCGAAACAGGCTCCAGGCTCTGAGCTGTTAGCACAGAGCCCGACGCAGGGCTCGAACTCACGGACCGCGAGATCATGACCTGAGCCGAAGTCGGACGCTTAACCGACTAAGCCACCCAGGCGCCCCGCGTATGATTGATTTTTAAGGGACTAGTCCTACTCATACGCGCGTACTAGCCTAACTCTTTTGTCCCAGCTCTTACTCACCCACTGTTGAGGAATGCTCTTTTCCTACCTGGTGGTCAGCTTCACCAATCATTCTTCCTTTTTCTTATGACTGCTAGCCTTAACACTTAAAGCAATGTCTTCCCTTTCACAGCCTTGAAACTGTAACAATGTGATGCCTTATCTATGTTCAATCGAACTACCTTGTATGTAGACTTTTACTGGCCTGATGTGGCCTCTAGAACTTTGCTATTCTAGTTGCCCCATCATTTAGGATTTCTTACACTTCATGTGTAAGAAACTGTCATAGGGACAAGGTTATAAAGAGGAAAACAAGTGTAGGCAAGTTATACAATTTGTGCGTTTCTATGTATTTCTTATTCTATGCTTTCTAACTGATACAGTGAGGCTAATTTATTTTCCCTTAGCCCAGGACAAAGCAGCAACAAGACTCAAGGAAGACATTTACATAAGTTTCAGGTGGGAAAACTCACATACACATTTGTAAAACAGTAATTTTCATTCCCAAAGACAAGGCAGATCTAAGGTTTAGAGGAAAGGAAGGGTAAAGTTACTCACCCTAGAGAAGAGGGCACAGATACAACATGATTCTTGACAATAAGAGAAAAGAAAGCATTGTTTTTTTATCACATAGATCAGCGAGCTGAATGGAAAGGACCCAGGATCCAATTACTCATGTGTGTGGAGCCAGCCCTCACTATATCACTGACTGTGATCCACCATTGCCAAACAGTCTTGGACACAGGGGAGTTCCTGAGGGTGAAGAACTTGGATAACCTGGGTGGGAACAAAGAGACAATCCCACCCCATGAGCAAGGTAGAAAGAACCAAGGAGAATGTTCCTATGAGGCAGTGCAATGGTGAACACCTCATCACTGTTACATAACCAGTAGTTAGAAATCCAGATAAGCAAACTTTGGGTAAAGGCCAGGGAAGTTCATCAGTGAATTTTAGAGCTATGAGAATACATAAAAAGATTCTACTGTTGGAGGAATTTTGGTGCCTAGCAAAGAAATAAGACAGATACAGATCTGGGGATGGGGTGGGTGAGTCTCACTATATTGGTTAATGTATGTTGGCCCACAAATGACAGAATTCCCTAACAACGACTTAAAAACCGTGTGGCATTTATTTTTTTACTTGTCATAAAGTCTGGAAGTCTTTGGCAGTGCCAAAGGACTTGGAGATGAAGGCCCAAGTATTTCCCCACCTCTGCCATCCTCCTCTTGTTAGATTTTCTACTCTAGTTTATTGCCTCAGGGTCTCAAATTAATTGGTGAAGCTCCAGAAGAACATTCTATTCACCCAAGCTCATGTATGGTCTGACAGTGGAAGAATGGAGAACAGGCCAATAGCTTGTTCCTATGAGCCTCTGTCTTTTAATCATGAGAGAAAAATATTTCTGAGAAAGTCCCAGGAGATTTGTCTCACATCTTATTGGCCAGAATTAAGTCACATACCCACCCCTAGCTAGAAGGAAAATTGGAAAAGTTTAGGTGCCAAAGGACAGGGTGATTTGGATCTGTTGTTGGACAACGCTCAGCCACTTGAAGTGAAGCACAAGGTCAGGGCAAGGGGGTACGAACCTGACTTAATCTCCTATCCATGAAATTGGCCATGGATTTTCTTTTCCTTTTTTTTTCTTTTTTTCTTTGCCTGGAGACCAATTCTAGGCTGAGATCAAACCGTGAAGAGGTGTGGTGACTAGATGTCCTTGTGAGGGGAAAAAGGGAGGACTGATGACATCATCACAGGTGGCAGGACCAATTGTGAGAACATTTGGAAGGCCAAGTAGAGGATTTTTTTTACGTTAGTTGGATAAGGAAGACCTATTATACATTTTTGAGAAAAGACATGGCAATAAATTTTAAACCAGCAGCAATTTGCGGCCTGGGTTTGTGTGGAGGTTTATCAATGCTGTCTCCACTGGGGACTCTGTAGCATGGAGCGCTTTCTTACACACCCAAAATAAGAGAGTAAGAGAGCAAAATCCACATGCTATAACCTAGAGTGTCTACACTAACCCCAAAGCAAAGTCAAGAGTGTTGGGGAAGAGTGTGAGAAATAGGAGTAATCTGGAGCTTTCAGACTGGAGAACTTTTAGTTTACTAAATTTAAAGGTTGGCCAGTTATATGAAGCACTTTCCACACAAAGATTAAGTAGTTTAAAAAAAGACTCAAGATTATTATTTTTTAATTCTAAAAATGAGACCACAAAAGAGCATAAATAAATTAATGGAAAAATTGAAGCTCTAGAGTTTGGTAACAGAAAACAAATCTGTAATTTGTATTATAAAGATAAAAATAGTAAAATTAAAATATCACTTTCAAAAATCATATTTCATTTTTAAGCTGAGTGGCTCTTCTTTTTCAAGAATAACCACAAGAGAAAAGTTATAAAGGCATAGCTGATGTATATTTTTATGGTTTTGCCCTCTCTGTCTTTAGGTAGAAAAAAAAAATCAAGCTTAATTATTCTATAATGATTAGAGTTTTCTCAGTCCTATTGCTCTTTGACCTTATAGCGGATTCTCCCTGGATAGTTTAATATTCTGTACCATTTAAAATCAAATTTCCCACATTGCTTCTATTTTAAAAGGTCACATAGCCATAGATATAATCACCTGATTTAAAAACCTTCAGCTTCAATGTTAAAAATATACTGCTTTTATCTTCTAATGAGATGAGTTCAGATGGTCCCAAGCAATATTTTTAAACTGTCACTTATTCCCCCATAGCTAATAAGCTGTTCTACAAGATCACAGGGATTATTCACAAGGTTGTGTAATTTATCTTAGAAAAAAAAATTCAGTATAATTGATATCAACAAAATGCAAGAGTCTTTAATATTATAGCAAATTAATATCAATCTTTAAAATGGTGATTTATTATGAGATACAAACCAAAGTGTAAAATGATGCATACCAGTTTGCCCTTAAGCAAAGCAAACAAACATTCCTACAGAGTCAATGCCCATTTATTCTATTTGTTTTCACTGTTCATTGCTCTTCATCAGAGACTATCACCTGATGTTTGGTGTACAGAACTGAGTATAATGTGATATTTAGAAGAATTGGCAGAACAGTGATTTTTCTAAGCCTGAAGATGTGTAGCACATCAGAAATAAAAACCTAGTAAGAATTATCACAACATTGTACTATGTAAGTTTAAGAAGCTGAATTTGCTGTGATTTTTTAAACAGATTAAAAATGGTAGATACTAAATATAAACATATTTATTTGTAGGGACACCTGGATGGCTCAGGCATTAAGCATCTGACTTCAGCTCAGGTCATGATCTCATGGTTCGTGAGACAGAGTCCCACATGGGATGAGCTTGAGCTCTGTTTTGGGTGAGCCCCACTTCTCTCTCTTTTCCTCCCTCTTCCCCTCCTGGAATTGTCTCTTTCTCTCTCTGCCCTTCACTCATTTGTACCCTATCTCAAAAAAAAATTCTACACCTATATCTATATTTTATCTGTATCTATATCTATATAATTTGTACTAAACAGTGAGCAACACCTTTCCAGAAATTTATTTAAATTTACTAAGTGTTACTGCAACTGCTATTAGGTCCAGAAACTGTGGGATAATACTGATATGAAAGACATGTGGCTCATATATTTGTAAAATGCTAGTTGGGTTAGGAGAGCCCTGAATTGTGGCTGACGTATGGTCTAACAAAGCTGTAATGTACTATTTGAGCTTGAGAAGTTATGATTTCCATGAAGACTGATTCCTCTGATCACTTCAAAAAATTTCCAAATAAAAAAAAACAAAAAAAAAACAAGCTTTTTTTTTTTCACCCAACCTATTGTGTAGAACATTTTGGTTGACTTTCCAGTTGTGAAAGTTAATGTCTATGTATCATAACAAAAAACCTTTTTTTGGCTCTAGGAGTCAAAGATGGTTGACTTGACACAGCTGTGGTGAGTTTGGACCCCTATTTGTCCATCCCTTGCTGGATTCCCATGAGCAGAGTTAACTGAGATGCTTGGCAAGGCCAAAGCTGTCACATATTCTGTGTCCCCAACACAGAGACTGAGTTATTTAGCCTTAAGTGCACCCAGGATAACCTCTGTCCAGAGAATATCAACACACAGCAGAATGTTCCAACCTGGTAGTCTCATCACTGCAGACACAGGAATACAATTCTAAACCCTCGGTGTCATTTACCTTAGCTTCCTTTGTCTTGTCCAAATCTGTAAGGCAAAGGATTTATTCCTGCTCCATCATCCCACTTTTTTCTTCCCCAACTGTAATTATAATTAACAGTAATAATAGTCGGTCTTCATAGTTCTGTGATCGAACCAGGCATTTTGATGGATAGGTTTCAGAGAAATCTCAATTTTGCCTAGACCTCATGAAATGAAGGACTCTAACTAAAGAGGATTTTACTTTTCTCCAGTCCAGCACAGCAATACCAGAAGATTGTTGGGAAATTATCTTGTAAGATTTTCTGTTTTGCAGTGTGTTTATGTCACCCTAACTCCCTGTTGCATGAAGAATAAAATTCAGGGGCTGCAAATTTAGATAATATATACCCCAGTTAGCAGTATAATGGGTGTGAAGCCTTCTCAAGTCCAGCCTCTCTGTTTACATGCAAGAAAACAGAGGCCCTGAGAGTTACAGCCATTTGACAGAGGACACATTAGTAGTAAACCGAGGGGCCCAAACCACGGCCTTCTGACCCCGAGAACAATAAATATCACACAACTGCTCCTGATCTCTTCCTGTACCACTATCATATAAATTAACTTTTTTTAACTTGATATAAAAAAGGCAGTTTTGACTATTTTTATGCAACTATTAAGTCAACTCTCTCAGTTGCAGTTAATAAGAGTCTGAGGAGATATTACAATTTTGACAAAGTGGGCAGGAAAGATCACCTGCTTAGGGGTAGGGAGAGCATCACTGGTGAAGGCAGCAAGACAGAAGGTATTAACAGACCAACATTCCAATTTGCCTTTTCTTCTCATTCTCCTGCTCCTTAGAGGGGAAAGAGGATATTAGAAAGAGAATAGTGTAGCCCATATTTTAGATCACTGTTGGAGGAAAAATAATCAAAGTTCATACCCACAGGATCTTAGAAAGAAATAGTTATAAAAACCACATTGAAGAATCTAGAGCTTCTCATTTATTGAACAAACTGTTTTCTAGTAGAATGCATAACTGAAACAGAGGGTGTACTAGCTTCCTACTTGTATTTGCTCGATGAACCTGGTCACATCCAGTTCACATACTTGTTTCTCATTTGATTTCTTGGAGTATACAGTACACAACTTTCCATATAGTTTATAGACTCCTTTTGTTGCAAGTGACAAAAACAAAACAAACAAAAGTCCTCATGCCTCTTAGTCTAAAAAGGAGGGAACTTTACATACAACCCTTCTATGGAAAGGGCCAGAATTTGGCCCCAAGGGCAACTGAATGCAGGAATTCAACTATTGTCCAGATATTTTTCTTTCTCTTCACTGCCTGTCTCCACTTTTCTCTGAAAGGAGGTGTCATATTCTGCTACAACATAGGCTACAGTCTTTCCACACAGCAAGATAGATATATAGATATAGATATATAGATATATAGATATATATATATATATATATATATATATATATATATATATATATATATACCAGCAACTCTGGAGTTATATCCTTAGAGCCTTGCCAAAGGGAGAAAAGAAAATCCTACCAATTTAACTGACGTAGACAAATCCTCAGGAAAGTTTCTGTTTGTCCTAGCTTGAATCACGTGCCCACTTTGAACCAGTCACTCTAAACAAAAGGTTTGAGTAGTCTGCTGGTCTTAACTTTAGCCATGTGTCCACCCCTGCCACCAGCAGATAGAGTTTTTACCAGAATAAGTTAAAGTAGCACAGATATGACCACTTTAAGAACCCAAAGCATATCAATTATCCCAGTTTGCATGTAATAATAGCTAACAGCCAACACTTACTGGATGCTTACCATATTATTGCTTACAGTCTAAACACTTTACACTTACTAATATTTTAGTCCTCGTTGCCCAGTGAGGTAGGATCTATTATTATTTGTACATTAGAAGAAACTGAAGCCCACTGGGGTTAAATAATTTGTCCAGGCCACACAGCTAAGTGGAAGAACTGTCACAGGTTGGCCCAGGGCATATACTATTAACTTGCACAACATATTTCTACATCCTAGAGCCCACTGGCAAACTTGCACTCCTATCTTTAGAGATGCTTCCTTTATTATCTCTGGTATTTAGGGGTACTTTCTTATTTTCAGCCAACTCATTCATTTTAACTCTTTATTCCACTCCCTTTGTCTTCTTCAGGGACTCATCCACTGACCATTCCCTTCTTTACCAGTATCGTTAAGCCCTTCCATTCTACTAGATCATCTTCAGTTTTACCAACACCCATAATCTCTTTACCTGTATCATTCAATCTTTGTAAAGCAATATTTTTTCTTAATTTTACTCAATGCCTCCACTTAATTATCTTTTTCCCCTTTCCCTGCAAACCACCATACCTGTCACCTGCCTTACCCCCTCTTTTACACGCTATTCTACTGACAATTTCATCACAGGTGTTACTACCATTGAGTTCCCAAAGGCTAAATCTAGTGGATTAGACTGGATTTTACTTCTGGTCCAGCAAACATTCTTTTTCCCTCATTTTGTGAAACTCGGTGTTCCTCCCAAACCTAAGAATATTCCCTTTTGTTATTTTTTTACCTATTCTTCTTTGGCCTCTCCTTAAATGATAACTTCTCTAGGGTTCTGTTCTTTGCTTTTGTGTTTCCTTTCTCTGTGAGAGCTCCTTAGGAATTCTCACACAGACCTATGGTTCTAAGCCCCATCTCCATGCTGGAGGTGCATAGGTCTAATTCTAAAGCTCTTCTCCCTGAATTTTGATTTCTTCTAATATCTTCACTTGGACCTTATCTTGTAAAGTCATAAGAGATCCAGTGAATAGCTTCAAGCAGGATGGAAGATCAGATGTTCATCTTATAAAGAAAGAAAACACTTAGGAAGCAATATAAGGCCTGAGTTGGGATTCTTAGATTGCTTAAGAAGATATTGAAATAGTGCTGAGATCATGAAACAATGAATTAGAACACTTTGGATGGAGAAAAAGGATGTGTGAAATATTTCAGACACCAGTAGACTAAATTTGGTAATTGACTGAATGTACGGGCAAGATCACAGTGCTTAGGAGAGACTTCTGGATTTGACTTAAATAATTGGATGAATGGTGATGACATAAAACAAGACTAGAATACAAAAATACGAACAAGCTCTGACAGGGAAAATAATAAATGTAGCTGTAAGACTGAGTCCTTTTTTCTTTTCTGCCCGCCATTCTAAGCATACATTATATTTACCTTAGCATCTATGAGCTCTGGGTTCATCCTTATGTCTGCTGGATAGAGATCATATAACTCCCTTACAAAGCTGGGAAGGGAAACATTTTAAGAAAAGCAAATGCAGGAAAAATTAGCTGTTACTCCAGGAGGGATTCTTTAGGTTAAAGCACACTATCCGGTCCCAGAGCAAATGAATTTCTAGCTACTTGTTCACTGTAGCTCTCTGATACAAAGGCTTCTCCTTCCTTGTTTGCCCAGCCCCCAGTCCCTCTATCAACTTTAATCATTAACCTTTGTTCCCCCTTGCTCACCAAACTCCCTTTTACTACCTGATTGTTTAAAACAAAAACAGAAACAAAACTCTTGATATTATCGATCTATTTTGGGTACTGTTAACTACTTTAGTGCTTTATTTTGAGGGACTATGGTCTTTATTTCTTTTCATCTATTCTCTTCAATATTCCTCCACACAGCTGATAGTGGATCAGCTCCCAGCCCCAAACTGGAACTATACATTTTGTTTTTCACAGATACAAGGAAGTTTGGGCCAAATATTCCTTGTCTTAGTATGGTAATCCCTTTATAAGTTGCATATGTGCACTGAAACAATGTTCTAAACCTGGCTGGTGTTAATATTGTTCTCACAATACTAATGCCCTAAAGAAAAAAAAAAAAAAAACAACCATAACTAGTGCTACATATGACTGAGACAGATATAGATTGAATTACTGAACAAACTCCATGTGGCTTTATAATGCATATGACAAGCCATTCTTTGGCTTTTAATTGTGTCACAGGCATGGAACAAAGAAACGGATTTGGGAACAGAATAAATCATAACTCTACATAAAAGCAGAGTCCACTGGAATTCCATCAATGTTCTGAACCACCCCATGTAATTTCCTTGTGCCATGGCCCATTGCTTTATATGAGGAAGCTATTCCTCTTTTCTCAAATGCACATGTCTGGGAGGAGGGCACAGTCTGTAAGGAATATGCATTGACCTTCATGAATTTACTCATGAGTTTACTCATTCAACCTCAGGGTTTGGCTAATGGCAGTGTTTATAGCACCTTGTGATTGTGAATTGGTGGTAGAGATAGAGATCTTGTGACCTACTATACAAGTAGGCAAGAAGAATATAATACCACCAATAAAACTAAACAAACTTGCAGATTTATAAAGATGGATATTAAATTTCATATGTATCTATAAATTTGATTGATAAACCCCTGCCACAACATCTACCAAGTCTGAATTCCATTCTCTGGTTTCTTCTCTTCAATGACAATTTAATTTTATATAATCTTGATAGAAATATTTGGGAGCTGGAAGACTATACAACTGATCTTCACAGGATCTGAAGGCTCCCAATGAAAGGAAACATAATTTAACGTTTTTTAAAAAAGGAACTACTAAATTATTTTTATAAACCTTTGGGTACAATCCTCAGAAAACAGAAAATTACTTTCCTGAATAAAATATTTTTTAAAATTTCTTGTTTAAAAAGCATTTTATGAATGAATTCTATTTCTTTAATATTTAAAAATAAGAAAAAATGATGACTACTTTCTCAATTTTGAAGTGAAAGCAATTCAAATCTACAATACATAAATATGAGCCTAAGCATATTATTCCAGCACTTTTTCTTTTCTTTTTTTTTAAGTTTATTTATTTATTGAGAGAGAGGGAGATCACGGGAGAGGGGGAGGGGCAGAGAGAGAGAGAGAGAGAGAGAATCTGGAGCAGGCTCTGCACCATCAGCGCAGAGCCCAATGAGGGGCTTGAACCCACCAACCGCGAGATCATGACCTGAGCCGAAATCAAGAGCTGGCCAATCAACCCACCTGCTGGAGCCACCCAGGCACCCCACTTTGAAAGCACCTTCATATTGCTACTTTTAGCACATTGAAAAAGCACTTCCCCTGGCTCAAAATCACAGCTCATTCACAAAAAAAAATATCCTTTGAAGCCATGCCCATAAAAAGCATTAGTAGGAATCCTGCAGCTCCTGAGCATGCCTCCAAGACTGTTTTAATGCTTATAATGTCCTGAGTGACTGACGCCTATACATGAAATCTTAATTCCTGCTCTGAGCCTTACCGATTTTATCCAAGAACTAATAGTGTTAGTGTAAACATACCCTAAAGGGTCAGACTTGCTAATGCACATTTAATTCTTTCCATGGATGACCATCTCCCTTGAGAATGCTATCCAATCATAAAAGTAACAAAGATTTTTAGCCAGGATCTGACACTGAATATAGAATAAGTGAAGAATGAGATAGCTGGGTTTTGATCACAGCCCTTACCGAAATCCCTTTACTGCTGGGATTCTTGGTTAACTGAAACTCATCATTTCTAATCTAGAGAAATGCAGGAGGCCCTGAGGCCCAAATAGGAGAAAGTTATGTGGCCAATATGGTAAATACGTCTCTAAAAGAAGAAATGTCCTTACTTAAGAGATGAACTGAGAAGTTAGTGCTCACCAAAATTTTGTTGTCTTAGAAAGAAACCATCATTATTGTTTATACTCCCTGAAGGTGCCCTCCCTTTACTACTAAGCTTAATGTAAAAGAAAATATAAACTCTGTTACCAGCATAACTGAATAGTTCTACACTGAATGCTTTTTATTGCAGGGAAATGGCAATTCTCAGGAGTTTTTCAGTGTGGTCTTTAAGAGCATTCACTCATTTATTAGGACAGTACTAAATAATTATTTGGAATGAAAGTACTAGGGTATCAAAGCTTTTTTAAAATTATGACACAGGAGCAATGCAAATTTGTTGATAGTAAATCAAGTAGATGTTTTGCCTAAAGACTGGGCTCTAAGTTAACCTCATCATCATTAACAATTTTTATTTTAGGGGTATTTTTTTTTCCATCTGAAGATATCAGTAAAGGAGAAAAATCGTCTCACTTAATGAAGCTAGCTCTCTTTTTGAGAGATATAATTGTCACAATCACGAACTTGGATTTACATGTATAAAAGGATTCTCTGCCTACACTTAAAAAATGAAATCACCTGTGTCTTTTATTCACCAACCCCCCTCTTCTCCATTCCTGGAAGGACTATAACAGTCCTTCCCCAACACTCACTAACGTTAGGCTCAATGGAATGTGTGTCAGTTACCCTGACTTCTGCTCTTACTGAGCTTTGAGTTAACATACAATTTAAGTGTCCATGGTGCCCCTGACCACTGACATGACAGCCAGCTGTATAACAGGACACTTCTAAAATAACTATAAAGAATAAAGTATAAACCACTTCACTGAAAAATAAACTTTCTTTTTTTATTTTTTAAGTTTATTTATTCATTTTGAGAGCACAAGTAGGGGAAGGGCAGAGAGAGAGAACGGGAGACCCTCTGCCAGCACAGTCTGATACGGGGTTCAAACTCAACAAACCATTGAGATCATGACTTGAGCCAAAATACAGTCATACACTTAACTGACTGAGCCACCCAGGTGCCCCAGTAAACTTATTTTCTTAAGGCATACTACTACTAGGCCAGGATTTTGTTTTCGTTGAGCTTAGAGGCAAGTTCAACAAATACTTTTGTCTTTTAACATACTCTTTGCCTTTATTACTCATTGCCTTAACATTTATCTCTCCAAAGTCAAGTGAGTTAATTACTTTAATTACTAATAGTTAATTACTTTAAAAAATGAACACAATTGCTTGAGTGTAACTGAAAAAGTATATGGATGCATTCAGAATCTGGCCTAACTAGAAATAAAATTACCTCTGCAATGGTCAATTTTATGTGTCAACTATGCTACACCACAAGATGCCCAGATAGCTGGTTAAACATTACTTCTGTTTGTGAGGGTATCTCTGGAAGAGATCAGCATTTGAGTCAGTACACTGAGAAAGGATATGGCACCTCGCTAATGTGGATGGGCATCACCCAATCCCTGGAAGGCTTGAATAGAGCAAAACGGCAAAGGAAGGTTGAATTTGATTCTCCCTGCCTGATCATTTGAGCTAGGACATAGATTTCCAGTCCATTGATGCTCCTGGTTCTCAGACCTTAGACTCAGACTAGAATTAAAATCATAAGTTCTCAGGTCTTCGAACTACACATGGGCAACCTTCTTAGGTCTCCAGTTTGCAGTTTGCAGAAGGCAGATAGTGAGACTTCTCAGCCTCCATAATCATGTGAGTCAATACCTTATAATAAATCTCTTTATATATGTGATATATAAAGAGATATCACATATATTTATCTATATCTTATTGGGTCTTTTTCTCCGGAGAACCTTAATACACCCATACACCCTCCATTTGGAATTCTATTTTCCTTCCAAATCTGTAGAGGTTATCAGTGGGACCAATGAAGTGAGTGCCACCAAAACACGGCACATCCACAACCATCCCAACCACAGTCACTTCTCTCCTCTGCCAAGTGCCCTCCCAAAACCAAAGGACAAATTCATCACCAATTACACTGCTCTTCTGCATCCCACTTGTTGGGTCATTGGGTTTTCAGGCCTCACAGAAAAGTTACCTAAGTGCATGGCTTCAGGAACTTTATATTATTTATTCAATAGTTCACTGTCACTAGATATTCTTCTATTTGAAATTAGAACATGCTAATGTCTTCTGCACCTTACCAGATGATTACTTTTGTGCAGGAAAAGACTACCTTTAGTCCCAAAACACTAGCCAATCATCCAACAACCATGGCAATCTCTGAGATGCTAATCAAATTTCAAATTTTAAATTCTATTTGAGAATTAAAGAGAATTACAATGGACTGGTGTGTTTATTCCCTGGAGTTCCCTTTGTTTTTGTCAAAGGGGACACATTTTTTTAATTTAAATTTTAGTTATTTAATATACAGTGCAATATTTGTTTCAGTAGAATTCAGTGATTTGTCACTTACATACAACATCCAGTGTTCACCATAATAAGTGCCCTCCTTAGTACCCATCACCCATCTAGCCCATCTCCCACCCTCCTCCTTCCATCAACGTCGGTTTGTTCTCTATTGGCAAGAGTCTGTTGTGGTTTGTTTCCTTCTCTCCTCTTTCCCCCCACTTCCCATATATTCATCTGCTTTGTTTCTTAAATTCCACATGTGTGTGAAATCATATGGTATTTTTTTCTCTGATTGACTTACTTCATGTAACAGAATACATTCTAGTTCCCTGCATGTCATTGTAAATGGCTAGATTTCATTCTTTTTGATGGCCTAGTAACTTTCCACCATGTGTATGTATGTGTGTGTGTGTGTGTGTGTGTGTGTGTGTGTGTGTGTACACACACACACACACACACACACACACACATACACACCATATCTTCTTTATCCATTTATCAGTTGATGGACATTTGGGCTTTCTCCATAGTTTGGCTATTGTTGACAATGCTGCTATTGGGGTGTATGAACCCCTTAGAATTTGTATTTTTGTATTCTTTGGGTAAATATCAATAGTGTAATTGCTGGATCATAGGGTATTTCTATTTTTAGTTTCTTGAGGAACCTCCATACGATTCTCCATACTGCACCAGTCTGCATTCCCACAACAGTGTAACAGGGTTCCCTTTATCCACATCCATGCCAACATCCATTTTTTCTTGTGGTATTAATTTTAGCCATTCTGTCAGGTGTAAGGTGGTATTTCATCATGGTTTCTATTTGTATTTCCCTGATGATGAGTGATGTTGAGCATCTTTTCATGTATCTGTTAGCCATCTGGATGTCTTCTTTGGAAGAATGTCTATTCATGTCTTCTGCTCATTTCTTAACTGGGTTTTTTGTTTTTCAGGTGTTGAGTTTGGTAAGTTCTTTATAGATTTTGGATACTAACCCTTTATCAGATATGTCATTGCAAATATCTTTTCCCATTATCAGATATGTCATTTATAAATATCTTCTCCCATTCTGTAGGCTGAAAGGCAATACATTTTTAATATATAATTAAATATTATAAAAATACATAAGCATTTAATTCTGAACTTTCCTACTACTGAGTGAATTCTAAGTTTATTTTCAATAGCTATGTCATTGAATGTAACTATAGTAAAGCAACTGTTGAAAACTACCTAAATTATCTGCTCTGTGATATGAGTCACCCATAGGTGCACATTTACATTTTAATTATTTATATATCTAACATTAAAAGCTAAAAACAATTGAAAAGAATAACAGCTAAGTTCTAGATTTATCTGCTCCAAATAAAAGACCGAAAGCAAAATTGAGGCTCCTTGATTTGCATGTGGATTTGGGCAATTCCTTATCTAACTCAATTCACTCCTCCAGAGAGTACAGGTATCTCATACAAATGAGAGCTGAAAATTTCCCAACCATTTACCTAAGAACTGGGGAGGTAGATGTGTCTCATCCCTAATTAAATCAGAGTTATTCAGGGATCTGTACTCATACGTTCATGTAAAGTGGTCCTATTTGGGTCAGTGATAGGTTTTTGGTCTTTTGCCCTATTACTCTCAGCCTCCTTTGAAGAATGTCAGAGGGTCAATGGCTAGAAATCAGTCAGGGAAGTAAGATCCCTTCT
The DNA here is from genome assembly GCF_018350195.1 of Panthera tigris. Classification (NCBI taxonomy): domain Eukaryota; kingdom Metazoa; phylum Chordata; class Mammalia; order Carnivora; family Felidae; genus Panthera; species Panthera tigris. The sequence continues at coordinate 48,744,024 of NC_056660.1, forward strand.
ACAAAGGAGGAGGGACTCCACAAGTATTTCTTCTCTTTTCTCCAAATTCAGAGTCTTCTCACTTTAAGTTTCCAAAGATGGAAATGTTGAGTGGAAGGTAAGTTACTTACTACCAAATAATCACTTGGGGGCTTAAATGAGACTAAAAGATGCCTCATTTTGTAAGTTTGTTGTTATCATTGTTAAAATACCTCATTTGTCCAAAACGAGTTTCCCAGAGCACAGTCAAATACTATAGCATAAAATGAAAATCAAGATAGGGGTGCCTGGGTGGCTCAGTCGGTTGAGCGTCCGACCTCAGCTCAGGTCATGATCTCGCGGTCCTTGAGTTCGAGCCCGCGTTGGGCTCTATGCTAAAAGCTCAGAGCCTGAAGCCTGTTTCAGATTCTGTGTCTCCCTCTCTCTCTGCCCCTCCCCCACTCATGCTCTGTCTCTCTGTCAAAAATAAACAAACATTTGGGGCGCCCGGGTGGCTCAGTCGGTTGAGCATCCGACTTCGGCTAGGTCATGATCTCACGGTCTTTGAGTTTGAGCCCCACATTGGGCTCTGTGCCGACAGCTCAGAGCCTGGAGCCTGCTTCGGATTCTGTGTCTCCCTCTCTCTCTGCCCCTCCCCTGCTCATGCTCTGTCTCTCTCTGTCTCAGATATAAATAAAACATTTAAAAAATTTTTTAAAAATAAACATTAAAAAAATTTTTGAAAAAAAAGAAAATCAAGATAAAGTTGAACTAATAGATTAGTTGAACTAATAAAGTTCAACTAATAAAGTTGAACTAATAAGAAGTGCTGATGGAGACTCATGTAAAATAGGGGGTTTTCATTTTAAAGATGAGCAGGACAGGAAAATAATTAATTGTGTGTCTGCCATTTAAGTACAAATTCCAACTGCCAACAGGGTACCATTAATTCTTGTTCTGAGAAAAAATATCTTTGCCTTCTTTTCAAAAGACTCTTTATTTAATCCCTCTGGAATTTTTGTTTCATATTTTAAGTTTCCTACCTCAGTTGCTAATGGACAAAATTTCTCTTTGTCTTCAGCCGTTCTTAAGGAGAAACAATGGCATTTCTCTTTATTTCTACTGGGGTTGATTTGAGCCTGGTTATTGGAAATTCATATCTATGATTAAGCAGGAAGAAAGTGATGTGGTTAGAGCAAAAAGACTGACAAAAACACATCAAGGATAATGTAAAAAATCAAAATATTTTAAGTTATTAGAGGCTTCAATTAAAATAAGTATTGAATAGACAGATCAAATGGGGTAAAACTATTTGGTAATCACTCATTTGATCCTTCATTATTTACTTTCAAATGAATGGTACATGTTGATATATAAAATTAATGTATATAAAATTCCTTTAAGAGTTTAGTGGGAAAAGTCACCAAGTATGATTATATTTGTGTGTGTATATATAAACATACACATATGGTAGATAAGGGAGAAAGATTCTTGGTACAAAAGGAAGGTTGCAGGCAAAGGTGTAAATTAAGCTTTAGTGATGTAAATAGTATTCAGAATTTGGAACAATCATATTGGATTCTCATTTTTTTATTAAAGCGTTTAAATAGCTTCATAAATTAAAAGTATAGATAACTCCTTAAACCAGAGATCAAATTCATAGCAACCATACTCAACAAATTTGGTAGTATAAATAAGATTGCAAGATTTAGCAACTAAACACACAATACTAGTTAAATGCAAATTTCAGACACACCACAAATAATTTTTAGTGTAAGTATATCCAAATATTGCACGGGACATGGAGAAAAGGCTGCATGGCAAGAACGAATTTTTGCTTGAAACAAAAATTAAGGCTGACTCTTGGCAGCTAAAATTGGTACTTCCATGGCAGACACACAGTTATTTTCCTGTCTGCTTATCTCTAAAATGGAAATCCCCTTACTTTATATGAAAATTTGTCAACATGGGACACACTTATATTTTAAAAATTACTTGTTGTATATTTGAAGATAAAATTTAACTGGGAATCCTGTATTTTATCTGGCAGCACTAGAAAATACCAGAGTTACTTTTTCTTTTAATGTTTATTTATTTTGAGAGAGAGAAGGCAGAAGGGGTAGACAGAAAGAAAGAAATCCCATGTGTGTTTCTCATTTATCACATAGTGTATATCTAACAATTTATTCATTTTATTGCTTGGTACTAATCTTTTGCAATAAACCCTTTCAACAGAAATGAGACAAAAAGTACATGTTTAATGAAAACTTAACTAGTGAATTCCCATTTCTCAGGACAATTGATGGTAAGTAATTTCTTTGTCTCTATTTACCATCCAACATGGAGGCAGTTCTAACAGCAAAAATTCTGAAAACCTGAAGACACAAAGAACTACTATTATCTACCTCAAAAGCTAGTAGTTATATTGACCATTTAATGAATCCATCTGAAGAAAATGACTTAACAAATAGCTACAGGGGTATTTGCATATAACTTTGTGAAGCATAACTTTTCAATTAGATCAAATGACTTTTCTTCTAAATTAACTTATTTTTTAGTTCTAAGTTTTCTTATGTATATATAAATAAAGCAATAGCTGTTAATATATTGGTTCCATTAACTGAAATAAAACATTTAAAATAGTTAATAAAACCAGCTTTATATTATTGTCATCAAAGTCCTCAAATAGATAATCAGATTAATTTTTTAAATGCTCTGTTCTCAACCAATTTATAAAATCAAAGTAAGACTCTTTTTAAGTTAATTCTCTCAGTTGAACATCCAACCTGGGTCTGAAGGCTGCTGTAAATTCAGTTATAAAGTTCAACATTAAAGACAAAAGTGTGTGTGTTTTGGTTATATTTAAAATACAAATTTTGGTGAAGGACAGCATTATTATAAAAACATTTTCATTAAATAAAAAAATCTATGGAGCAAAACTGTATTTGGAATTGGTCATCATATATGTATGAAACAAAATTACATCTAACATTTTTTATAAATTTCCAATTAAAAGTTGTAGTTACCTAATTTTATATTTTTACATTTACAAAAACTAATTCAACTACATAATTTTTGTTAGTAAGCTCATCTTGAATATCAAATACTTCACCATGGCACTATATGCTTTCTCTCTTTTTGGACTATTGTCAATTGTATTTTAGTGTATTTGAGAATCCAGAGAACTATTTTTTAAATTAATTATCTTAAAATGATATTGAACATTTTGCAAAGGAGCCCTCAAAATTTCAGTTTTTGTTCAAAATTATTTAAAAATCATGAGTCAAAGTATTCAGTGAATGAATTATCAGCATACTTTAGCTTTTGAACCATTTATTAAATTGCTATTATTGAAAACAGAGCTTGCAAACAGGAAGACATTAAAATTTATTACTTAATATCAAGGGAGCAATTGAACAACTTGAATAATAAGAGCTGACATGGTGTACAATATTAAATTTTAAAATTCGATAATTGTACTTTAGAATTGTGTTTTCAAAACTATCTGTGATAAAGAACCAGTTTTGTTTTTAATTTTCAATCCTGCCCAAAACAATACTTTTATAAATTATAACAAAATTACAAAAATAAAATGGACAAAAAGTCACAAAATTCATGCCCACATTTTTTTTTTACCATTAGTTTAGGTAGACATAAAATTGCATTTTAGTAAATATAGAGAATTCATAACAGACAGAAAAAACGAATTATAAAAATTATACAAGTTGCTCAATGAAACTGCATACAGGCAACTAATTTAGAAATGCTATAGATGCCTTTTTGTCATTCTGCAATCATAACTCAAGTAAAAATTATGATTCAAATTGGTTCCCCGTATTAAGCACCTATACGCACACTTTCAATGAGCAGCATGTACATCAATATTTAAAGTTTTTAATGTGACAATTGAGCTTGATTCTTGATTGCTAACTTATCTAATCTAGGCTGGATTGACAGCAATGCTACTTGTAAGAGATAATATATGTCTAAAGTTGTTTCTTTTTTTTAATTAGTATAAAAACATGGTAGAGAAACCGGAGCCACAAATATGTTGATGGAAAGAAAAGATGTGTAAAACTTTTTCAACAAGCTCAAGGTATTATCTTTTATCTAAAATCGACTAGGTGATACTATATGTTCAAAATTCATACTTAATCCTTCAAGGGTAGCCAGTTCTGACAATTTGTCCTATAAAGCTATAGTTAAACTTGTTATATAATTTTATTAGAGAAATGAATTTCCTATGCAGGATCTTCTTGTGATGAAAACTAAAATTCGAAACATTCCATCAAATTCATGAGGTATTTGATATAAATTTTTGCAGATGTACAGTATCAAGATCACTACCTTGGTAAGTGTTTAACCATAGAACATGTTAAAATAATCTATACAAACTCTGTCTTCCAAGCTTCTAACAGTCTTTTCTGACAATGAAACATGTGTTGCTTTCCTTCATTTATATGCATACAATTAGATAAACCATGGAGACTCTTAAATACAGAGAACAAATTGAGGGTTGATGTAGGGGAGGTGGGTGGGCGGATAGGCCAGATGGGTGAGGGGCATTAAGGAGGGCACTCTTCAGGATGAGTGCTGGGTGTCATATGTAAGAGATGAGACACTGGGTTCTACTCCTGAAGCCAAGACTACACTGTGTGCTTAGATTTTTTAAACACTTGGATTTAATTGCATTTAAATTTTTTAAAAAATGTAAAAGTAAATAAAGCCTTGATGTTATAAATTCTAAAAAAAATCCAAATATATTAATAAGTACATCTACTGTTCAATATACAGGTTTGAAAAACTGGAACCAAATTGCTTTCTTATCTCACAGAAACCCATTCTCTATAGAATTTTACCCTCGATAACAATCATAATCCACATGCAATACCAGTTGTAGATGATCAATTTCCCTATTATCACATACTAGACAATACTCTCAAATTTAACATCTGTATAAAACTAGTATGAATCTCTTAAAACTTTTTTTTTATGTTTTATTTTTGAGAGCAAGAGAGACAGAGCATGAACAGCAGTGGGGCAGGGAGAGAGGGAGACACAGAATCCAAAGCAGTCTCCAGGCTCTGAGCTGTCCACACAGAGCCCAACTTGGGGCTCGACTCATAGACTGCGAGATCATGACCTGAGCTGAAGTCAGACGCTTAAGTGACTGAGCCACCCAGCCTCCCACAGCCTACCTTTTAATAAACCTTTTAGGGTCATGTGTGAGCTTGTCTGTTGGGTTAATAACCTGAGGAGCCCAAGACACAAAGGAAGACTACATTACCATCCAACACTTTCCCCCACATCTTCACTGAGGGTGATACCCTAAAATTGGGCAGGAAAAAATGGAGCAGGAGAAACTGCCTTTGGCACTCCAGGTTTTCAGTTAAGGAAGACTGGGAGAGAGGCAGAAAAGCTACGTGAAATCTCAGGGGTAATTCCTGTTTTCAGAGTGTAGGCCAGCCAGAGCCACCCTCCAAAAGCCAAGAATGGTTAACAGGGATGAAAAAGATCACCCAAGGCACAGAAAGGACAGGATGGAGAGCAAAAAGAATTTCCCAAACTACCCCAAAAATGCTGAGAATCAAAATGTCAAGTGAAAAGAGCTCTTCCATAGTTCAGAAGTCATGCCGTTCAGCTGTGAATTTCAGCACAAACACTGAAACTTGCCAGTGCTGGGATCCTAGGTTCTGCTGAAGGGAAAGGCTAGACGCATTGTGGATCCCATCATGCATTGTTGCCATTGTTTTATTGAGCCAGTAATTATTTTCCTTCTATTGACTTCTTCTGATACGTAATATATCTCCACATTACTAACCCCTTACCATTGTTTTATTGACCCAGTGACCATTTTCCTTCCATTGACCCCTTCTGATACCTGATATATCTCCGTATTATTAACCCAACTTGCAGTCATGAGGGAAAAAAATAGACTCTGAGCTCTAAAGAACAAAGCGTTTCTGAAAAAGTCATTAGAGGAATGTCTATAGAGACCAGGAATACAATGAGTTAAGAACAAATATTGGGGTTATTTTTTCTGCTTAGTTCACTTTTCCTCCTGATTCTTCAAATGTTTTATAGGAGTTATTCAACCCCAGGGACTCTGCTTTTCCCCCCAAATTGGTGTGTCTATCATATTAAAGGATTCTTACATTGCCATATATGGGCTGTGCCCTCTAGGACACTTATATAAAACCAATCATTTGCTTGTTTTCCACAATCAACCAATCTCTTGGTAAGTAAGTCTCCTGGAAGCACATAGGAAATGAAGCCACATATTCTAATCTGGAGAATTACCCAGAAGAATTACTAATTTACCTTTGTATATACACCATCCAAGCAGTAACTCCTATAGCAGTGTTTATACAATTGGAAAAGATGGTAAGAATTTAAATCTTAGCTGACATTATAAAGTATACTTCCAAAGCTATTAAAGCTCATTAGATCAACCTAAACTTTTTAGTCCAAGTAGTAAAAATCATAGTAATAACTTCAGATTTTCTATTAGCTTGTCAGTGTGATAACTTTGTCACGGTTAACACTTCAACTGTACTTGGATAAAAACTACTGGTGAAAGAGAACAAGTCAACTCTAAGATGATGCTCACCTGGCTCTTCATAGTAGACCCAAATAGATTCTGAGGTAAGTTTTCTTGCTCTGGATTCTAATCATCATTTTGCTCTCACCATTTTGTGTTAATGACCAAATGTGGACTCTCCAGAGTCTTAAATGCTTCTGCATAGCCACTGTCACATCACATGAGTTAGCAACTCCTCCTCACTTGATAAAAGGAAGAAAAAGGGCAAAACATGGTCCAAACTGTTGCTTGTGGTTTCTCAGGTAATATACCATCTAGAGATTATGACAGTAATATAGATCTGGTATGAGAGACTTCTCTGCCTGCCTCTCTGGCCTGGCTACAGGCTGGCCAGAGGAGAATGGTTCAGAAAAGACTAAGAATAGGAACAATCACCTCCATCAGACATGCAAGCCTGAGAACAATCACTTATCAGTTATATACTTAAAACCACAGAATGTCATATGACTTGCATAATATTGCTTAGTTCAGAGTATCATCCACTTTGCATTGATCCCCCATCTTAAGAAATCAATCAATCCAAAGGCTCACTCTGCTTCTGATATTACACCCTGAGAACTTCCAAGGCCAATCCATAAGCAATACAAACTCAAACTTTCTTTGTTAAGATGCCTTTTTAGGATTTTCCTTGTGTTAGTTCTCCCCTACTGTAGCATGGCAATAAATCTTCAGTCTTATTCTTTGAGTAAGAGACTTTCCACACGTAGAATACAGAAACATAACATAGATGCAAAATATATCCAATTAGATTATAGATCAATAAAAACATGCATAGCTCAAAAAAGGAAAAAATGATCAAGCAGAACCTAAGAATCTATAAGCCAGTGATCTCTCATCATAAAGCATCAAAGTGCTATATCGTTTGCTAACTCTTAAAAAAATGGAATTTTAAACTATTCTAATAATTATTAGTCATACTGAGTCACGGCTGGTATGAAAATTTAGAAGAATATCCCAGAGTAAAATAACAACATTTGGTATTAATGACCACTGAAGAAGCAACCTTGGGTTGAAGACAGCTTGCCATACAAGACAGGACACTTAACTTTGGACTTCAGTCTTCTCATACATAAAATGGAATAATAATGTCTACCATGCTTAACTGAAAGTGTTACTCAAAGAGAAAAATTAAATAATGAATGCATTAAAAATGGTAAAATACCAAGTACTGCACAAACTTAGATGATTGTGACTGGGCATATGCTTTAGGTTTCATACAGCTTTTTTCCTGGATTCACACGATTGCCACACCTACCCACTCTGCTATCCCCAGGCTCATCCATCCCACATTCCCATGCAAAAAAATAATCAAAATATTACATCTTTTAGAAGATTGACTCTGTGCATTGTGAACCAAAGATCCCATTCAATTTGTTCATTTACTTGAATTTGAACCAGTAGTAGGGTTGAGGAATCTGAGGTGCAGCATAACAAGTCAAGTTCAGTAAATGCCAACACTGAGAAATCAACTTCTCCTAGTGCTTTGAGTAGCTATATGAATCAAAAAACAATTCATTTAAAATGTAATTTTGCATGCGATTAATCTATAATCTGCTCTGATTGCCTGTGGTACATTTTTATAATTATAAATTGAATGAAGAATAAAGATAATTCACATAATCTTATTGGCTAAGGCACAGGGCATTAATTCAGTTTATAATAGCAATAATGACCTCAGCCCAGGACATTTCCAGGCAATTAATGACTGGTTGGAGTTAATGGCCCGAGTTTCAGCCAAGGACCATCAACTCCTCCTCGCTGGTCATCAATCCTCAGAAATGCCCAGTGCTCCAGACCCATTCAGAGTTTGACATCATCCCAACTTTTAATTTTCAAGTAAATTTGTTGCTCTACTCTTTTTCCTAAAAACCCATTTTACTTGTAAACTAAGTAAAAATTATTTTTTTGAATAATAGATTAATTCATAGAACATAATAATTGAATGTTATAGAGGCATAATATTTTAAGTAGTATTGTAGTATTAAAAACATAGTACAGATCCAAAACCTAAGACACCAATTTTTACAACTCTATGAATGCCTCAAATCAGTCCTGTTAAGGAGAGCCTGGATGGTAAGTTCCCACTTTCATGGTTTTATTTTATGTATACTAGAGAGGAAGTTAGAACTAAGCTGTACTCCACACATTTCTACTTTCTACCTAATAAGCTGTCCTGCTTGACTTTAAATTCTTTCCTAGGATGAGTAGGAGACAGCAGAGAGAAACACGATTTTTAATATGCGAGCCCAAGCGATACCACATGACAATATCATCAGTCATTTCAAGCTCTTCTAGAGGACTTAACATATTTTTTTTCCATCTCACAGGAGACATATGAAACAGATGACCTGGATCACCAGCATGTTACACACGGGCTCTTTGTGAACCATTCAAGTAGAGAGAGGGATTCGGCCAGCCAGTCCCTATCGCTATGGGAAGCCACCACGATGCTGCTCACCCAGGGAGTCACAGCCTACAGGAAAAGCACTATACTGTCTCATTGAGTTTGCCCCCTACTAGCTTTCCCCCAGCCCTTAAAAAAAAAAAAAAAACAAAACCACACACACCAAAACTGATTTCTTTGTTGTTTCAATCCATTATGGGAAAGACAGAAGTCATGAAATGACAGTGTAAAGTGGCCTGTACAGTCAGGGTCACTGGCCTGGAAAGCATGAATTCAGACCACCTGTGACTGTTAATGAAAGAAAAGATGCCTTCATTCAGAGATTACATGTGCTCATATTCCTGTCGTGGCTGAACTTCTTGCCTTCTATTCATTACTTATCTGAAAAGGCAAGCCTTTTAGAAATATGTATGTTATATTCGAGTGGACAATTCATTTTCATTATTACCTACATTAAGAGCCAATGTCTACAACAGGCTTCATGCAGCCTATGCAAAGTCATTGTCTCTATAAGGAAAGGGAAAGCCCCTCAGAAACTGAACTGATGCCTCCCAGAAGGGATTTCTCAATGGGAATTGGAGATGTGTGGCCAAAGAATAAAGTCTGGTTATCAAAGATGATTGATAAGAATAGTCAAAATAATGTTAATATTAATGCACTCTTTAAAAATAAAGGAAAACATTGCATTCCCATGTTTTCTTACTTACTGAGATGATGAGTATCTATCATTATAACCAATATTTTTCCTGTCAAAAGGCAGACATGAAATAATTCAAAAACTGTCACAAAGAACAATTACATATTGATGGTTTAATGCTTGATGGAGCCAAAGGGCGGGGGGGAAGGGGAGGGAAGTCCAGAATACAGGATGCTGCCCCATGCTGTAGGATACCTCCAGCTACCCAGGGGCCACGTGTATGTATGGGACAATCAAGATATTAAGAATTATTGAGCAGGGTGCCTGGGTGGCTCAGTGGGTCAAGTGTCTGACTTAGGCTCAGGTCATGATCTGGGTTCGGGCCCTGCATGGGACTCTGTGCTGACAGCTCAGAGCCTGGAGCCTGCTTTTCATTCTAAGTTTCCCTCTCTCTCTCTGCCTCTCCCCTACTCACAGTCTTTCTCTCTCTTTCTCAGATAAACAAATTTAAAAAAAGGTTATTGAGCATGAGTAGAAAAATATTAAAAACATGATCTATCAAGTTTTGCTAAGGTAGATTTTATGTGCTGAAATAGTACACATTTTAATTTAATCAAGATGCTATATTCATGCAAATGGATACTAAATATGGAGGCAAATTAATAAGTTCTACAGAATAAAAATAAAATTTGAAAACAGCAGTAATTTTTATATCATTTTACGGAAAGCGGCTGATGATCAATGTCAAGAATCCTAACTTCATTTCTAGAGGCAGACAACTTGAAAGAATATATATTCTACAATAAATCTATGCCTAGATCATTGGTTTAGGGCCACATGTCCTAAGTTGGATCTAAGAGGATTCAGGCATCTTGAGCCCTATTCAGCAGAGCTAAGACATAAACTCATGTCTGTCTTAACACAAAGCCTATGTGCTTCCTGCCATGCTGTAGCCCATATACTAAAATCTCTGCCTATGATTCCATACCATGTGCTCTCTCACTTAGATTTCTCAAACCATTTAAATGTGCAAATAGTAGGATAGCTAGTTCATAGTTTCATTACCAACCATCTATCTAACATGTTGAGCTATAAAACGAGAAGACATAGCACATGCCCTCAAAAAGCTCTGAATTGCAACCAATCAGGGATTAGGAGTTGGAAAATCTTGTCATCCAAGGGAGTCTGCAGCTTCAATCAGAAGATGGCAAAAAAATGATGTCAATACCCAAATGGCAAAGCACGTTTTACAACATCTCTGAAGAATTTTAAACAATAATCAAGACTCACTTTTTCAGGAAGCATCAAAGTGGTATAAATGTTATTAAATTCGTCCTGTAAGAAGAGTCATGAAGTTAAACATTCACATCCAACTGCGTTGAGGAGGAGAGAGAAAAAAGCAAAAGGGATGTGTACTTTTCTAGCCACCAAATTGACAGTCTGTCCTCTTAGCTCCTTGGCTTAAAGGGTCTCTAGGAGGTGTTTATCTTGTGAACTCCTATATTTCATTTTCATTAAAGTTATACAGTGAGCATTAATTGACTATCTTCCCTCTGCCTACTGGGAATATGTTATCGTGGTTATTTCTATCGTGTAGAAATAACCATGCACATGTTACAACCCTCACTCATGTACATTGAGGTTGTTTACATTTAGAGAGCAGTCAGGAAACTAAAAAAAAATTACAAAGTCACTTGTCAAAGGAGGTGGCTTTTAATTCTCTTTTAAGATAAATATTGCAAGGGGTTATGGTGGAAAATACCTCAATCTACCCTTCTTTATGGAGTTGACATAAGACGCTTTTTCTAAAGGGAGTCAATTTTTAAGATGTGGCCCACTCTCTTTAGAGAAGTAAAAACAACAAAGCAACCCTGAAATATAGGTGGGGAATTAGTATTAAAATGGGCTTTATTCCATGGGGTGCCTGGGTGGCTCAGTTGGTTAAGCACCCAACTCTTGATTTCAGCTCCGGTCATGATCTCATGGTTTGTGAGATGAAACCCTGCATCAGGCTCTGTGCTGACAGTGCGGAGCCTGCTTGGGATTCTCTCTCTCCCTCTCTCTCTGCCCCTCCTGCATTTAAGCTCTCTCTCTCTCTCTTTCTCAAATAAAATAAACTTTAAAATGGGCTTTATTCCCAAAGTCTGTAAGGTAGTTGTTCAAATTAACTGCTTTTCCCCATAAAATTCTATGCATAAGGGATAATGTTGCTAAAACAATGCACAAAATTGACCCAACTATTAATATAGTTGAAATGGAGCCTGAGATCTATGTCCTGGGATCAGACCCAACCGTGCAGAGAGGGTGGGAGAAGAATGACAAAGTAAAGCCTCTTTTCTTATCACTAGAGCAGAGATGAGCCTCAAAAAGAGTTTTGAAATAGGCAAATTGTATCTTGGAAGTTTCCTCACCTTGCTTTTTATATTGCTCCTCAGTATTTGGTGTCTCTCTACTGCCAACCATGCGCCCAGGGCTTGCTGTTGTTCAGGTCCCCTCCCCAATCCTCACTCTCAGAGATAACTTACTTCATTTTCCTGAAACCACATTTCAATTTCTTTGTACAGTAGTCCTTGGGTAGGAGTTAGAAAAAAAAAAAAGAACATTTTAACTTAAACCTCTGTGTGTCATTTTCCTCTGCTGCAAGACAGCAACGGACCTTTGCCCAAATCACATGATGGTAATGAGGAGTAATATTTAAAATATATAATACAAAGGGGCGCCTGGGAGGCTCAGTCAGTTAAGCACCTGACTCTTGATTTCGGCTCAGGTCACGATCTCATGGTTTGTGAGTTTGAGCCCTACCATCGGGCTCTGCACTGACAGTGTGGAGCCTGCCTAGGATTCTCTGTCTCCCTCTCTCTCTATGCCCCTTCCCTGCTGGCTCACTCTCTCTTAAAAATAAACATAAATTTGGGGCGCCTGGGTGGCGCAGTCGGTTAAGCGTCCGATTTCAGCCAGGTCACGATCTCGCGGTCCGTGAGTTCGAGCCCCGCGTCAGGCTCTGGGCTGATGGCTCGGAGCCTGGAGCCTGTTTCCGATTCTGTGTCTCCCTCTCTCTCTACCCCTCCCCCGTTCATGCTCTGTCTCTCTCTGTCCCAAAAATAAATAAAAAATGTTGAAAAAAAAATTAAAAAAAAATAAACATAAATTTAAAAAAAAATAATATATAATACATGAATGCATGGTGTTAACTAAATTGCCAGCTGAATGTTAGGTATTATCTTACTGAACTAATTTACACAAATGTGTGAAGGACTTGTAGCCCATTAATACTTTAAAAATTATATATACTTTAATCAGTGAATGATAACTAACCCTAATTAATCTCTAATTGGGAAGATTTCAGGTAGTGTTAAAAGCACTTTTCAAAGAGTTAATAATTTGGAATAAAGGTACTCTGGCAAAGGGATCATCCAGGCAGTCAGCCCCACAGAGTCTGCCAAAGTCAGGGTCCCAGAGGTCATCTTAATTTCTCAATATTTTCCTTATCTTTCCCTTCTATTTCTTCTTGAAATACAGATATACAGATCGATTTTGTACATATATATATATGTATATAAAACCTTACCCACCTGGCAACTCTATCATCTCTGGTATGATAGCTCAAAATCTTCAGCTACAGAAAATGATTCAAGTCCATAGTTTCTCCAATGTGGGAAAAAGTAACTCATTTTCTTGCTGAAAAATAGCATATAATCTAAGTCTGCATCTTAAGAAGCATGAGTGATGATCAACTACAGAACTTGTTTAGAACATGTTTTAGAAAAAAAAGGTTATATGTAAAGGTATGTGAGAGTGCCCTCTACAGGAAGGTCAAAGAGACAAAGACTTTCACTGGATTGAGAACTAGACTAGTTTCGTGATCATAGTGTGTCTCTGCAGTTTTTCACAGTAAAATAATGGTAAGGATAATTTGATTATATGCATTAGGATAAAAATATTTCTCCTTACCATATCTTCTCACACCAAAAAAGCCTTGAAGTTGTCAAGACATGTAGTAAAAGACTTCAGGCATACTATTACAGGTCTTTTGCCCACAATGTTCCTTGTTTCAACCCCAGCCACTTATTACCATGCCTGAAATATTCTTGGGACAGGCCAGTGTTAAGGCATGCAAGAAGGCATTAAGAGCACTGAATGTTATCTGACCATTGTCTGCAATGGACCAAGAGTAGAAATCCTGGGCAACTGAAAAGTAGCATGCCTTCTGCATCAGTTAGTTATCACTGCATAACAAATGATTCCAATTTTGGTACCTTAAAATCACAGTCACTAATTTGCTCTCAGTTCTGCCACTTGGGCAGGCTGGGTAGAAATGGCTTGTCTCTATATAATGTCAGCTGGGTTGCTCAAAAGGCTATACTCAGTGGAAGCTCAACAAAGTGTTAGAATATCCAAGATGGTGTCACATTCATGTCTGAGGATTTAACTGGATGGCTGGAATGTATAGGACCCCACTGAACAGCTGTCTTTCCATATAGTCTTTCCAGCAAGGTAGCTGGTAGTCTTTCCAGCAAGGTATGGGATGTCTCAGAGCTCAAAGAGAATGAAAGCAGAATTTCCAGGCTTTTAAGGCTTAGTCCTGGCACTGGTACAGTGTTACCTGAATGTCATTCCTATATGTTCAAATATCTCACAAATCCAGTTCTGATTCAAAGGGAGGGTAAAGAGATTCCCACCTCTTGATGGGAGGAGCAACAACAACAAAAAAAACCCACCTTTAATGACCATCTTTAACCCACAATAATATCCCTGCATGTAAAATTTGGCCGTCACCCCAAATAAAATAGAAAGTAGTTCAGGGGAGCCTGGGTGGCTCAGTCAGTTGAACGTCAGACTCTTGGTTTCAGCTCATGTCACGATTTCATGGTTCGTGGGTTCGAGCCCCACATTGGGCTCTGCACTGACAATGCAGAGCCTGCTTGGGATTCTCTTTCTCTCTCTCTTTCCCTCTCTCTCTGCCCCTCCTCTGCTTGTGCTCTCTTTCTCTTTCAAAATAAATAAATACACATTAAAAAAAGAAAGTAGTTCAGAAAGGGAGATTGAGAATGATTTAAGACAATTGTTGCTCTCCCCCACCCCCAGTTTTGTACACTGCTGGCCAAGCATAGGGTCTTTGGTCCTATATTTAAATCTGGACATTCACAACTCCTTCAGCACCTATCTGTCAGAACAACAAACGAAAGAACAGCAGTGGCAAACTATAGCCCATGTCAACTGTTTTTGTAAATAAAGTTTTTACTGGGACACATCCCTCCCCAGTAATTTATGTATTGTTTATAGTTGTTTTTGTGCTACAACAGCAGAGTTGAGTAGTTGTGACAAACACTGTGTGGCCCATAAAGCCAAAGATGTTTACTTTATGGCCTTATTGATTTGCTAGGTCTACCTTAAAGTAGCACAGACTGGGTAGCTTAGACAACAGAAATTTATTTTCTCACAGTTCTGTAGGCAAGAAGTCTTGAGATTAAGGTGTCATAGGGTTGATTCCTTCAGAGTCATGTGAGGGAAGAATGTGTTCCAGTCCTTTTGTAGATAGCCATCTACCTATGTCTTCAACTCAGCTTCCACTCCTTGTCTATGTCAATTTCCTCTTCTTATAAGGACACCAGTCATATTAGATTAGGGGATACCCTAATGATTTCATCTTAAATTCATTATCTGCATAAAGGCCCTGTCTCCAAATGAGGTCACATTCCAAGGTACTGGGGGCTGGAACTTTAACATGTGAATTTGGGTGAAGTATAGGCACAATTCAACCCAGAACAATGGTCATTTGCAGAAACAGTTTGTTAGTCCCTAGAAACAGAGAAAGAAGGCAAATCCAGCTGTTGGAAGTCTTGGATTCTAATTTCAATTCTGTATCTTACTAGCTGAGTCAGTATAAACAAATCACAAGAACTCTTTGATTCTTTCTACATTAATAAATTACACTCAGTGGTGCCTGGACTGCACAGCAACTAAGGTGATTAGAAGACCAAATTAGGATGCTGTGCAAGAAGTAGCATGAAAAATAAAAGACATTACATAATATATGTATGTGTATATGTGTATATATATACACATATACACACACACTATACACATACATATACATATATATATGTATACATACTTCAAATAATTTTTTGGCATTTAGGTTATATATACATACTTCGAATAATTTATTGGCATTTAGGTCTGGGGCTTTGTGTGTTTGAATTTGAGTTTGGTCTCCATATATTAGCAGCTTTCTCCTAGTTGGCAAAGAAAGTGACCCCGGTAGTTAAATTTCCTCAGTGTTTCTGAATCATACTGATTCATCTTGATTTTTGAAAGCTTCTTTTGCAGATTTTGGCACAATTTCTTCTCCTGTGCACCTCCTACCAGATTTATTCATTGCTTTGTAGTACTCTTCAGTAACTTCAGCCTGAGAGACTGAGGCTCCAGTTTGATTGAGGTTCAGGACCTTATTTTAATTTCCTCTGTATATGCTGCCCCTAAATAGCACAGCTAATCTCAGACTCCTGCTATGTACCTGAAAGAGTTTCTAGAACTAAACTCCTTCCAAAGCCAGACCCATCCTAGATCTCTTTGGTTCTACAACCCTAATCTTCACTTCCATCTCTGTGTTGTACCTCCAACCTCAAAAAAGCAGCTAGAAAACTCACACTTTTCCCTTTGATACAAAGCTGCATGAGTCAGATGACCCTAATACAAGGCAGAGATTCCTAAGTCTCCTATTTGTATTTAGATCTCATAAGACATACTGTTAGATAAGAGAGCAAGGATGATTCCAAAGACGAATGTTATTGGTAGTTATTATTGGTAGCTCATTTTTGTGGTTAATTTCCTCTTAGTTTTTGAAGTAGAAATTATTAACAAAGAGTTCTGAAAAAAATGTGTGTTTTTATGAAAGGGAGAAAAAAATATTCTAAATTAAATGACCATCTAAAGTAGTAAACTCAACTAAAGACTCCCAAAGAGAAAAATGAGATCAGCTGACCTTAGCAAAACCAAATATTAGTCTTTGGTGGCCATGTGTTTGGATAGATAGCTCCACTCAGCAATACCAAGATAGCTCTCCTGTTAAATTGTTTTTAATGGAGAAAGATAAGGTGTTGTTAATCTTATCTTGATAAATTATGAAATGCCATGCCAATCTTGTGGCATGTTGGCTTGCTACGTTGTGTTTATTTTTTTATTTTTTTCCTATTCTCTGAACTTGAACTTTTCAAACAGATTGAGTCATAGAGCTTGGCAAATTTACTCAGATGGGTATGTGTCACTGTCACTCTGGAAACAGAGATGAAAGTGTTATACGCCATACACCAAAAGTCACTCATCCACAGAATTTTTCCACTCTGCCACGTTTTTGTTGGAGATTGAATGACTAAGGATCTTGATATCTTCAGGAGATTTGATTTTAAAATTGTTCACTACTCTTAACCTATTTGTATCTGTCTTGACATTTTAGCATTAAAGATACTATACACACCCAGTGTTATTAGTGATACAGTGATTCAGGTATGGTTCTCTTCATTTAAGTGTCACATCAATTGAGAGAAAATGTTTGAGTAAAACAAACAAACAAAAAGAAAATGAAACAAGACAAAACCAACACCTAGTTTCTTTGACTTCCAGATGAATTTTAACCAATTCATTAAACTTTAAGTTGGTGCTACATCTATGTTTTGTTGAATTGAAATTTATGGAAAAGATTTAGCCCAAGACAAGCATGAAATTAAAAGTGTAGTATGAGCTGAGGTCTCTACTCTGTCATTTTAAAAAACATAGGAAGTCTCCAATTATCCAACAGAATAGAATTAATAAAAGTCATATATAATGTCATAATAGATTTTATTCCAGTAGAACAACATTATTACCTCTGATTGTAAATCACACAAATACTTTCTGGCAACCAAAAGGAAAAAATTCACACTGTTGATAATTGTGCAGTTTCTCATATAGCAAAATATATGAGGAGTATATGTTACTTGTACCATTAAATTCTTATTATATTATAATGTACTAATCTAACTTCTCTAAGTGCCTCATTATTTTTCATTTCAACTGCCAAATGCACATATATTTTATGTTGTTAGTGAATTAAACAGAGAGGCATGCTAAACAGATTGATATTCTGGATTCACTCTGTGATTTAAATGTACTGATTATAGTATAAAATAAGACATGGAAAAATGTGCTGTTTCCTGTAGGTCACACCCAGTGGTTTATAATAAAGGCAATCTGTATTGTGCCTAGAAACATATTGCATGCAAATAACTGGTGTGATAAATAATATAATTTCAAGTGAGCGTAGTTGATTATTTGAATCATAATCTCTGAGATACAAACCAAATTCGAGCTAAAATGTCTGAGTAAATTGTGTTGTATAACAGCCAGCACAGCGTAATGAGAACGTAGCCACTCAATAACTACCCACTATCCCTGGCAATGACAACTATTGGGTGACGACTGGTATATCAACTAGCTATTACTAGGTAACAAACCATACCAAAACTTAGTTGCTTAAAAAAACTATTTAGCCCCTCATTCTGAGTATTGTCAATTTAGTGTGTGCTCAGTTGAGCTGTTCTGATCATGGCACAGTCATGTCTTAGAGTCAGATGCAAGCTGGGCCAGTGGTTTTGCTGACCTGGGCTGGGCTCTATCTCTGGGGCCTCAGCTGGGACACCTGGGCTTACACAGCTCTGATAACTGGTCCCTCATCCTGCAGCAGACTAGTCTGTGTTTGTTCACATAGTCATCATAGGGGCCCTAACAAAGCTGCAAGAAGGACTTTAGTCACTAAGCACTCTTAGGTTCCTGGGTGTGGAGCTGTTATACCATTACTTCCACTGAATTTCACTGGCTAATCAAGTCCTGATTTAAGGGTGGAAAAACAGACTTTATCCCATGAAGAGAGGAGCTGCAAGGTCCCGTGACAAAAGGGATACATAAAAGTAAGGGTAGAGCTTTGCAGCCATTTTTGCAATCTCCCACAAATGGTGACTTACTAAAAGTGCTATTTACTAAGAATCTACTACCTCTTGTTACTAGGACTTGTTAAGGCATCACAAATATTACTGCCAGAGACTGGAGAAAGTCCAAATTCTGCCCTATAAATCATATATACCCCCTTTTGTCCCCTGTTATGTGGTTTCAAAGAATCATCACAACGAGAACCACAGCCAAATGGAATTCAATTACTATTTCATTGATTACTGATGTAAGGTCCTGATAATCCTTGGTCAGCTGTATGGAGTAGGGACATTAGTAACAGCTGCTGAGTGTGGATCTCTAACCTCTCAATCATCAAGTCTCATGGAGAAAAAGATGTGGAAATGAGATTGGCTACCTTAATATAGAAACCTTTATTCACTTGGAAAACTGATTCAGAGAATATTCTGGACCTCTGACCATCAATATTGGCAACTGTTCCTCTTTTTAGGATATCAGTAGCTAGGAAGGGGTGGTCAGAAGTGGGCCTGGCCTGCCTCTATCGCTTCAAATCCTAACACGATGCAAAAATTGATGACAATAATAACAGTAGTAAAGATAGTTTGAAGCAAGGTCTCCTGCCAAAATTTTAGCCTAATGCATGTGCTTTGTGCATATCACCAGCTCCATCCAACCCTGCTCACAAAATAATAACCCAATATGTTCATGGTTTTATCCTTTGGGACAAGCTGACACACAAACACACTGGTAGCTTCATTAATAACTTGACAACTGCAATAGTGACCTGGCAACTCTTGCTATAGCTTCTCCCTCTTCCATAATTCAATATATATAAAGAGACTATCTCATGGTCTAAAGTGACATTTTTCCTGTTTAATCCAGCTTTGTAATTTAACTCTAGAACAGAAAAGTAACCAGAATCCTCGGACTAGAACTGCTAATCCCAGCTCTACCCATAACTGTGTGATCTCAGAGAAGATGGAGGTAACAATACCTTCCCCTCTACTAATTTCTCCTTATTGGACTTAACTTAAGCCCTTTGCAATTTGTAAAAATGTAATTTAAAGCCTCCTATAACCCCTCATTCTTATGTAGTAATCACCTTTCCCCATGTCTTCCTCACAGTATAATTTTACTTTAATCCCTTCCATTTCCTCATGGTACACTCATCTGTGAGCACCATAATTCCACCAAACTTCTCCTGCTAAGACCACCAGTGACTTCCATATTATTAAACCCAGTAGAAACTGCTCTATCCTCATCCTTTGTGACTGCTTGGAAATAATCTGATACAACTAACCCTATTCCTTCCTAGAATACTCTTTGATTTTAGTGTCCCTTCACTTTCCTGGTTCATTGTTCTCTACCTCATCAGAGTCCTCACCCTCTCTACATCTACTCTTCTGAACCCATCTTCTCTTCAGTCCATCCCCATAACCTCAATTATATCTGTATGTGGACAACCCCCAAATTGAGCTCCACACCCATATTTCTAACAGTCCACTTTCTCTCCATTTGTATGCTCTAGAGGCAGCTCTTGTCAAACATCTCAAACTGACCTCATCATTTTCTACCCCTAGATTAGCCCCCCTACCAGCATTCTCAAACCAGAAACTGGAAGCCATCCTCAACTTCTCCCTTTCCTGCTCCACAACATCCAAACAATCATCTCTGCCTCCTGAAGCCATCCGTTTATGCTCATCTCCCCTTCCTCATACTAATTCAAGATGATCTTATTCTTGGCTGGTGCAGGGCAAGAGTTTTCTAGTTGAACCCCCACCCCCCATGCCACTGCCTTTTACTCTTACTGCCTGTAATTCATTCTCTACTTTCCTGCCCAACAGATGTCAATCTGCGCATGTTAATCCTCAACTTCAAGCCAACTTTCCAATGCTCTTCCATATTGCTTGAGATTAAGTCAGATCCCTGAATAGATGTTGTCAGGTGCTAAACAGCCTGCCAGTTACCACTCCAGCATCATTTCTTGACATTGCTCCCCTAGCTGTTTACATTTGGCCTTCTTTGGGCTGCCGGATCATTCCTTATTCTTTCATCATTTTATATGCTTTTTTTTTTTTTTTTTTTAATCAGCTGGAATACTCTTCTACCCCATCTTTAGTTTTTTTTTTTCTGGCCCTCCTGATATACGTGCACTTTCCTATCGTTTCTGATTGCCTATTTGATAGCTGTGCTCCCTGGAGATTGTGTGCTTCCTGAAAGCAGGGGTTCTGCTATAACCATTCTGCTTAGTAAGGTGCTCTACACACAGTAGTTGTTTAATAAATGTTTGTTAACTAAGAATATTTATAAAGCCTTGGGTTACCACCCCTCATTTTTAAAGTGGAAATATTCATTTTTGTCCCTATTCCCGGTATTAGCAATTTCTTGAGGTGTCTAGATCATATAATAATATTTAAGTAAAGGTGAAAGTTCTTTCAGACACAAAGCCTTTTACAAATGAAAAGAATATTGTAACAACCTCTATGTACTGTTTACATAAATGACTCAAAGTTTGGGGAAGGACTGAAAAGCCAAATTATCATGAAGGAAAAAAATACTTTCAAGTTTAAATGACAAAGTCAGCAACCGTATGCATTTCAGTTGGAGGCTTAGCATTACTAATATTACCATCAACTGATTATCTGTATCAGTAATTGTTATGCGTTGCCAGGGTCCCTAAGAGCTTTCCACCCAACACCGTATCAGTGCTTAATCACTTTGTTTCCCCTCTTTTATAACTTCTGTTCTCATTTTACAAATATTTATTATGAGGCAATCACTGCACCAGGCTATAGGCAGAAAGATAATTATTACATTCTAACCTTTCCCACTTGCTATTAAGACTATGGAAACCATCTGATATAATGTTGTGCTTAAAAGGAAAGAATGTGAGACCACAAAGATACGGCTTTGAATCTCATTTCTGCCACTTAATCCATCGGTGAGCTTCAGCACATTTCTGTTCATCAGTGTCCTTACTGTTAACACGGGGGAAAGAAAACTATCCCAAACAACTATCAAAACAACTATTAAAATCACCAACAGAATTAAATCAGGTAGCATTGGAAGCATCTCATAATGTGGTTTGTGTATAAATGCTCAATAAAGTAGAATTACACATAATAACTCTGTAACAACCCAAAAGGGCAAATACATTGTTTGAATACTCAACAAAAGAAAACTATTTTAAGTGGCTTTTCACCTCCTCTGAATAAAAATAACTCCTTTAATAACTTTTCAGTTTCTGTATTTATGCTGTGAGATACTACTTATCACATAAGTACATCCTCTAGCACAGACAGGTCTTTAATAAAATATTTGATTATCATCAACTATTACCTTAAAAGTTCTTTAGATCAATGATTTCAAAAGTAAGGTGTATACACCCTGGGGGTAGTAAGAAGGAGATATTAGAGCATGAATAAACCATGAATAAACCATGAATAAACTCTTATGTATAACCAAGAAGCAAACGTTTACTAATAGTTACTATGCACAAATGACCATGGTACTCATCCTGGGTCTACGAGGGAAAAATGAGAGCTCTCCAACATGAAAGGGTTCCTAGTAGCACCTCCATGCTAGCCCTTCTTTTAGAGGTTTGCACGACACCGCAGTTTCTTTGTCCCCAGTTTGGTATATACACAGATTAGATTATTTAGGTTGAGCCGAATTAGCCTTCACAAAGTAGAAAAGTGGCTAGGAAGACTTCTGCTGACAGCAAAGACTGAAGCAACACTAATGCATGCATGCACAGGCAAATGCCAAGAAAATGGACAGAAAACTTGACACTTTTTCTATTACAAATCCTAGCTCTTTATCAGCCACATCATGAAGAAATAAACAATAGTGATAATCCTAACATATTCAACACATTACTCTCCCTGAAATCTAACATTGAAAGAGTCCTTGAGTATGAGATTTTTGCACACTCACAAATAAAATATGATCAACTAATGACTGATGATTAATTCAACCTTTTGTCATCTTAAGTGTATGTATGTACTATAAAAATTACGATACTTATTGAGCCCATATATGTGGTAATTTTGGTTCTAAGTACTTTGCCTATGTTAAGTCATTTAATCCTCACAACAACCTGTAAAGTAGATCCTATTATTCTCTCCATTGAATCAATATGTAAACCAAGGCACTGAAAGATAATGTGATTACCAAGGTCATATACTCATTAGATGGAGGAACTTAGGCCATCTGAACCCAGAGACCACAATCTTAAGCACTATCCACCTCACCAATGTTTTGCCTATATTACAACAGTACGTGCAACTGATGTATAAATATGTAAATATACATACAGTATGCTGCGTCTGTCTCTCATTCTTTTACTAATAGCAGTGTTAACGTCCAAAAAATTAAGTCTCCTGTTTTGGACCGTAGAGAAGAGACTCCTGGCAGAGAATTCTGGGAAGATGACAACACAAATAAAGCTTGCTGCTCTTCCACTCCAAAACTTAATCTGTCTTTTCTAAGACAAATGCTGTGGGGGCAAAGAAAAAATGGATGCAAGCAAGACCTTGTAGGAGAGAGGTGGTGTGGAGCTTTCTCCTTCATGAGCTAGTGAGAGGCTGGAGACTAGAATCGAAAAGCTGTGGGGTGATAATGTGGATGGCTCAGATCTAGGAAAGATGTTGGCCTTTACAGTTCTGTAGACTATTTGAGAAAGAGCTGGCACCAACCTTATAGGATCTGACTAGACTACCTGGACCCCACGAAACCAAGAAGTTACACAATTAGGAAATTAGTCCTCTCCATCCAGAGGCTGGGAAAGGATAAAATAATCCTGGGAAACAAAGTATCCTGAGTACTTTTGTGGATACAGGAACCCTGCCTACTTCTCCACCTAGCCATCCAACCCTTGCCTGAGCCACTCTAACTACCAGACCAGATATCCAGTGAAAGGGAAACTCACATCCTAAGGATTCCTGTCAGCCCAAAATAGACAACCCACTTGACTGCTGGAGAGCTGAATACATTTTCTTTTACTTTTAATTTGTATAGCAAATTATCATAAAATTAGCAGCTGAAAACACTAATTTATTATCTCACTGGAATCTGGGCACAGCTTGGCTGGGTTCTCTCCTCAGGGCCGTAACAGGCTGAAATCGAGCTGTTAGCCAGAGAGATTCATTTTCATCTGAATCTCAGGCTCCCTTACCAAGCTCACCTGGGTTGTCTACAGAATTCAGTTCCTTGTATGACTTAGGTCCTCATTTTCTTGCTGGCTGTCTTCTGAGAGTCACTCTTGGCTCTTAGAGCTGCCTAGTCCTCTCTTAACATGGTAACTTACTTCTTTAAGGCCAGAAGGAGAATAATGTAAGATAATCATGGACGTCACTATCACATCACCCTTCTCATATACATTAACTTAATTAAGAGGGTAATTATCCCATCATGTTTATGGATTCCACCCACACTCAAGGCAAGGGAATTATACTAGGTGTATATACCAGAAGGACAGAATCTTGGAGGCTGTCTTAGATTTTGCCTACCTCAAGGAGAAAGAGAGTAAATTAGTAATAATAACACTAAGGATTTTCTGTGGCATTAAAAACAAAAACAAAAACAAAAATGGGGCGCCTAGGTGGCTCAGTCGGTTGAGCATCTGACTTCGGCTCAGGTCATGATCTCACAGCTCGAGTTCGAGCCCCGTGTTGGGCTCTGTGCCGACAGCTTGGAGCCTGGAGCCTGCTTCAGATTCTGTGTCTCCCTCTCTCTTTGCCCCTAACCCACTCGCATCCTGTCTCTCTCAAAAATAAACAAACCTAAAAAAAACTTTTAAAGACAAAACATAATTTCTCTACTATGAAATTTTGTAGATTAAGTATACCCACAACTAAGCCTAGATATAGAGCCTAAAAGAAAAAGTGGAAGAAATATCTGAAAATGTGTAAGTGATAAAATCTTAGAAAATTTAAATGACTTGAGGAAAGCATCCAAGAATCCTGAAATATGGCTACTACAGTCCTAGAGATAAATAAAGTAACTTATAAATAAAGGAGAGGCAATGAATAAGAAAAAAAAAAAAAAAACTACATTGAAAACAGACCCAATCTGTAGGTATCAAGTCCTGATTTATGGTAAAAAGCAAAACCAGAATAAAATCTATGAAATTAATGAATTAAGAGAAAAACCTACAATATTAGATACAGAAGTCAACTACAAAGAAAAAAAGTATTATGGTATCACTTATGCCACTCTAAAAGATAGTGTGGAATCACTACTAAGAAATAAGAACTTAACAATCCTATACTCAGCCAAAATAGTCATCATGAGAATCTAAGTAGATACTTGAGAATGTACAAGAAGTCTGAGAGGGTCTGATCACCATTAGACCACCATTAGAAATCCTAGAGGAATACTTGACTAAGTACTTAACCTAACAGAAATGAAGTAGAAACAAAACTTCACAAGAGGGAAAAATAAATAAGAGCTACAACAGTGGTGAGCGATGAACTTTATAATTTATATAGATAATCTAAACAAATGATAATAGACCACTCAGAAATATATGATGCAAGCTCTTGAAACAAAATAACTTATTTAGGAAAAGATGGTGATGTTAAAAGGTAACATTTAAAAGACAGTAGACATAAACCCATATGGAACATAGCACATAGCAATAAATATAAATATAAAAATTTTGCATATCACATGAGACATTTATGAAAATCAATACGAACTTGTCCATAAAGAAAATTTTAACAATTTTATTTTTTTAATGTTTATTTTTGAGAGAGAGAGAGACAGAGAGACAGAGAGAGAGAATGAGGATGAGTGGGGGAGGGGCAGAGAGACAGGGAGACAGAATCCAAAGCAGGCTTCAGGGTCTGAGCTGTCAGCACAGAGCCCGAAGCGGGGCTCGAACTCACAAACCTAACCAGGAGATCATGCCCCAAGCCAAAGTCAGACACTTAACCAGTCAAGCCACCTAGGCACTGCTTAACAACTCTAAAAGGCAGAGGTCACACTTTCTGATTTTAATCCATGAAACATGGGAATAGCAAAAATGTGGCAAGAAAATTACTTGAAAACCAAATACATTCCCAGCTGATGCTTAGAGCAAAAAAGAACTCACAGAGAAATTAAAAACTACCTAGAAAAAATTAAAAAGTGACTAATTGATACCAAAAACTATGAAAGACAACCAAAGCTGTTCTCAAAATTATTAGCCTTTAATAATAAAAAAAGTTGGAAGAAAGGATAAATAATAAAAAGAAAGTTAAGAAAAGGGAAAGAAAAAGAAAAAAGAAGAAACTTTATTACACATCATACTAAGTTAGAGAAAAAGCAGTTCTTAGGATTACTCACTTTGGGTCTTTTTTAGAAGCTTATTCGGAGCATGTACAATGGGTCAGAACCCTGATTGTGTATATAACAAAATTTGCTTTATTGAAAAAAATAATCCCAATACGTAACAAATCTAACCTTAAAAGATTCAATTCTCAGTAGCAACTGGTTAATTCAAAAATGAATAAGGATACCTGTTTAATTACCAAATTAGAGTGTAAATTTCAAAATTATTAAGCTATGATAAGAGCAATAACAATACATCCAGAGAACTATCTAGTATTTTCTGATGGATCTACAAGAATCATTTGTTTAAAGCTCTCTCGGTAGTAAAGATGCAGTCTTTGTTTTCAGGGCACCAAATATGACCTGGGAAATTCCGGGCCAGAAGTGCTTCAGGATGCCAAGTTAAAGCTTACAAATATCCCCAAGGAGCCAGACCTAGACAAAACTGTTCCATTTTTCAGACAAAAAATTTCTTTCTGAAAGAAAACCCTGGGTGCCCGAGTGGCTCAGTCAGTTGAGGGTCCAACCCTCGATTTCTGCTCAGGTCATGATCCTAAATGTGGTGGGATCGAGCTCCACTCCATGTCCTACTCAGCATGGAGTCTGCTTAAGATTCTTTGTCTTTCCCTCTGCCCCTCTCCCCTGCTCACTCTCTCTCTAAAATTGAAAAAAATAAAAAAGAAAAGAAAACCCTATTCCTAGGGGTGCATACATAAAAACCCAAGACCGTGTCAAAAGAGTCATCATGGGATGAGCAACTGTGTGCACACAGAAGCATCTAGCTCCTTGCAACCCCTCTAAAAATATCATAAAATGGCCAACATAGATAAAAAGTGGGAAATCTCCAACAGCACAGAAAACCAAAGTTAGATGCTACACACACCTAAACCTTAGACATTCCAAACAACACTACAAACCACACTGGGTGATAAATCATAGACTGAGAATTAGCTGTATAATGAATACACATAAATGGAGGAAAAATACAAGTCTCATAGTTACCAAGGCATAAGAATTAATTTCACACACACATACAAACATATACACAGAGAAATAAAATAGCTAACAAACAAAAATTCAACCTCAGCACAATTCATTAAGTGTATTAATTTGCTTCTCAAATTAGTTAAAAAATAATTAATATTTAGCACATTAAAATAATACATTACAAATAATTATTAATATTTAGTACTAAGGAGGCATACTGACATAGACATACTCACAAACTTCTGGTGAAACTGCCTATTAGAATGACATTTTTGGAAAAGAATTATGCAAACTGTGTCCAGAAACCAGAAAGTGTTTATATTCTTTGACCGTAATTATTTTTCTAGAATTCTATCTTAATGAAACCTTTTCACTATACCCTTAGGATAGGAAAAATAGTCAAAAGAATATAAATGTGTAACAACAGATGATTAAGTATATTTATGGGTCATCCATATTATGCAATCATTAAAATATCTATTAAAAACTAATGATACAAAAACATGCTTGTTATAGAATATTAACAAAACTTGCCATCTAAAACTCATATCTCCTGTTAAAACACAATGTAAAAGTAAGAAAAATGCTGGGAAAAAATGCAACAAAATATTAACAATGAATATGGTAGGGAAAAATAAAAGTTTGTTTTAAAGATTGTTCTACTTGGAAGGAATAATGTTGGCAGGATTTGCTGAGGGAGCTGAATTTCCCATTTTTAGTTTGGCTCCCTGAGTTTTGTGATCTTTATCACAAGTCATTGGTCCTTATTCTACAAAACTGTTCCTTGTTTTAGATTTAGTATCTTTAAATTAAATTATTCCTTTCTAATATCATATTATATTAATTGAGTCCCAAGTAAAGTCTCAGCTATGCCTATCATAACACTGTATTCCTGTATTAAAAGTTTCATTTTGCTTTGGTAACAACACACAGGTGTCGTTTAATGCACAGGTACATGGAACCAGAAGTATTACTCTCTGTTTTTATCCATCTGAAAATTATGGGCATTTTTTTTTCCTGCCATGGCCCTTCCTCATGTGGCTTTTATTTTTGTCTTCTACCTACAATCTTGTATAGCAATTTTATTAGTTTTTCTTTCTACCCCTAAAAATTCAGATTAAAACCAAGTGATAAAAATTTATCGTTCTTCTTCCAAACATGCTTTCCATGTTTTTCAGTAAGTATATGCTAACCCCCTTCCAGAAACTCTTTATTTAATTCATTACCATCTATATGCCCTGCTGTTTACTTTTCATGGTTTTATTTTCTTTCAGTGTCATAACACCAACTGGAAGAATTGAAACTGTCACCGGTACTCCTCTCACACCCCATACCCAGCCAATCCTGGAGTTTTCTTTCATAACATTGAATGTCTAGAGCTGTATCTGAGATTTTTACCTTGAGGTAATGAATTCCCACTTGCTTTAATGGAAAGGAGTGGTCTTCAGTAAATGTAAGAGATTGACCAAGACTCTATCACATTGTTTTGAAATCCAAGTCCAAGAATGCAGGCACCACAGTAACCCTGCACAAAGCTACCACCTAACACCTCTGTGACCTCTTGGACCGATGTGATGTCATCATCAACCCCCATGACCCTGTAGAATTGAGAGGACCTCTTCTGCCTGCAGTCCCTGGGCCTTCCGGCCTGAACTCTCCTCCAGATGGGTAGTGATAAGTCCTCTTCAAGAAGATCTAAGTTGCCACTGATGAAAAAAAATCCCCTACCTCTTTAAAATGTCCCATGTATTTTCTTTTCTGAATCTTCCACATGTTTGTCTTTTACAACAGACTTACTACCCCACTCAAAATTCTATTACATAAGGATTCCTTCCATCCAAACACTCTTTAGTAAGCTGATTTTTGCCTATGGGTATAAGAATCACTTGGAAAAATTTTTAAATGCATGCAGGTTCCTGGGCCCACCCCTGGAAATTCTGGAAAGTCTAAGCTGGGTACAGGGAACTCTCATTTCTAACATCGCACTTGATTCTAATAGAGATGCTTATCCAACTACAATCGAGAAAGATTGCTTTTACCATTATAAGAACCTAGAACATCATTCCTCAAGCTTCTTCTCCTAGAATAGGTTCTAGTTCTCGAAAACAGTCTACTCCCAAGGGTTCTTGGTGATTGTCATGTTAAACCTACTTATTTCTATCCATTTGATGGCTGCTGAGTATTAACCTACAGAATATTTAAATACTTTTTTGTAGGAAGATATATGCTTACTGCTCAACAAAGTACTTCCTACAGCCATAAGTTGTCCTTCCTTAGAGCAGCAGTCAGCACCCTAAATAGTATTGATTCACCTTTCCCATTTATTCCTGGGCTCCTCCTATACCCAAGCACTTGGGTCACACACATCATTTATTGCATTCTTAATGGATAAGCAGCTTTCAATAACTACATTTTCATGGTCAATTATGACATACAACTAGTAGTTATTTCTGATTCCCTAAATAAATTTAAATCATGAAACCTCCATTTTTATTTAATTTTAATGTCTTCTCATGTCATGCACATAGCTAGCCTCTCTTTCTCTTGCCCCTTTTCATGCTTCTGTAGTTTTTCCTACTTGTTCCTTTAATTATCAAATTGGCACAAACTTCTGGTGCATTTACAAACTCTTTCCATGTCAGCCCCACAGCTATACAAAGCTTGTAACAGAGTTTACTGTTAAGAGTAAAATGATGTTTGCTAACATTTAGGACCTTTTCAAGCATGATGTAGGTTTCCATTATGTAATCAACGCAGAACAGTACCATAAGTTGTAGTATTTTTTCTTCTCTTCAAACATCTCACTTGAAACAATTGGTCTTTACCAATTAAGGTAAATTCTATTTTCACATATAGGGCAATGTTTACATATTAGAAACCTTAATTTAGAAAACAGCTGGGGTTTTTTTTTTCATTCTCCAGTTAAGGTGACTGACAGTTTGCAAAGACAGAATGGTTAGGAAAAGAATGATAAATAAGCCTAGCCCTTCATAGAGACCATGAATATACAGCCATTTCTCACAAATGCACATTAAGTGCAGCTGAACATTCTTTTTGAAATATGCATACTATCAGCTTGCCAATATCATCTTTTAAGCTAATGTACTCAGACATTTCTTGGGAGAAAAATGACTTCTGTGATGAATTTTAAACCAAGTAACAAAAATATGTTATAGTTTCAAAGTGTATGACATTGCATTTAAATGTATCCCCACTTACAAATATTATAAATACTTACTGACTATAAATATGATGAATATAAAACAAGTGGGAAGTATTTTCCCTTGAAATACAACTTAAATCAGATTATCTCAATATTTTCAACCATCTCCTAAAGCATGGGAACGATTTCTGAAACTGCCTTGAGAACATGAGTAAACTGATGTCCTATGAGCAGAGGCTAAGAAATCCCTGCAATTCAATAGTCTCGATTTAAATCCCCCTTCACATCACAGAGTAAGTTATTTAGTCTACTTACACCTCTGCTTCTGAGCCTGGACAATGAAGGTTATCAGAGTTCCTGTCTCACAGGGTTGCTGGGAAAATTAGATGCAAAAATAAATGCAGCGCATTCTGTATGTATTTTTGTATGTACATATTTATGTATTTTATGTATGTATATTTGTGCATTTTATACATATGTATTAATGTGGAAAATTAATATAAAGAAAAAATTTAAGAATATACTTGCCCATAGTGAAAATTCACTAAATGTACATTATTATTACTACACACAGTTTTGGGGCACTAAAATATCTCAAAGTGATTAAGTGTCTCTTTTATTATTAAACTGATTTCTTGTGAAACTGGTATTTCCCAATGATATTCCATAAAGTCTCAGATAATAAGCAAGTAAGATGATTTTATGGCAAAGCACTTTCAAAAAAGTACTCTAGAAATGTCAGGCATTATAATTGTTGATGACAATGGTGATATTGATGAAGATTACACTTTCCTTAAATCTTAATGTCATCCAGATGGTGCCCATTTTTTCAGCCTTCAGGAGTCACTCTTCCTTTTTATACAAGTAACAATATGTTAAGTCACAGTTGCCCCCACTACTGAGGACTGCATGCAGTGACACCATTAGACTCTCTGGGTTGCTTCTTCTTCAGTATGCACACAGCCTGCCTGAGGACGCCCAAAGCACAGCTAAGACCGAGTGGAAACCACAGGCAAATGGAGGATAATTGTAATGCAGGAAAAGAAAAGATAACTAGTTCTTCCACAGGTAGTCACTTATTCTCTTTAGCCCTTTAAGTAGTTCTTAGCATTTTATCTGCCAACATATTATAGAAATCACTTACCTCTTCCCAAATGAAATTCTTTTATACCGTGTCCTTCCTTTTGAGAATCTATGTATATGTTCCTGATTATAGAAAGAAGAGTAGCATTCCCCTGCCCACCTCAGTCTAAAATCTCAGTCCAAGACCTGTTTCCTGCCTGCCCAAGTGGTAGTCAGGGTGGAGGCATTGGGGGAGGGGGGGGGAACTATCTTAATAGCCAAGGCTGTATTTTCCAAAGTTTGGAAAGCATCACATCAAAGTCACAACCAGGTCTTCACAATATTTTTCTTTAAGGAGGAGATTATGTTTGCATATCTTTTGAGTCTTCTTATCATCAGGAAACAAATATGTAGCGGAAATAAGGAATGAGAGAATGAGAGAGAAAGACCCATCTGTCAATGACAGACATTTAATTTTCAGAGAGTCTAGCCAAAAGCCGTGTTTAGGAGAAAATATATTTGGCTCTTCTAGAGGGCATACTCTTTTTTTTTTTTTTTTTTTTTTTTTAGCATTCTTTAGCAATATTTTTAATTAGGTTATGCACATTTTTTAACATAATGCTCTTGCTCACTTAATAGAATACAATATAGTGTAAACATTACTTTTTTTTTTTTACAAAATTCTTTTTTAATTTTTTAATATTTGAAATTTACTGTCAAATTGGTTTCCATACAACACCCAGTGCTCATCCCAAAAGGTGCCCTCCTCAATACCCATCACCCACCCTGCCCTCCCTCCCACCCCCCATCAACCCTCAGTTTGTTCTCAGTTTTTAACAGTCTCTTATGCTTTGGCTCTCTCCCACTCTAACCTCTTTTTTTTTTTTTTTTCCTTCCCTAGAGGGCATACTCTTAATAAGTATATGCTCAATTTAACATTTCAGTCCATGGCACCTGTATTTTTTAAATCGAGATATATTAACATTATATTAGTTTCAGGTGTACAGCAAAACAATTCTACATATGCATATACTGTGAAATGATCACCACAAATCTAGCTAGTAGTTAACATCCACCACCATATATAGATACAATTTTTTTTGCTTGTGATGGGAACTACTTCTCCAATTCTGGGTCTCCCAAGTAGCATAAAGTAAAATACCTGCTTCATGTCTAGTTTGTTAAAACTGCTCACAAAACTGGTGTCTCCTATGACAAAAGAGGTTTAATCCCCAGCCTAAATTCGCTCATCTGCACTGAAATTTAGAAACCATTTACCATCTCTCAAGTGGCATTTTCCCCAACTTCAATTGTTTTAAGATCTGGACACCCAACTTTGTCAATATGAATATGGATATATTTAAGTAAATATAAAGTACAAAAAGAAATTCTAAGAACAGTTATTTGGTAAAGGATACGTGAAGCATATATGTTCAATTTGTGAGATTTTCTAATAGTTTATGAATTCTAAGAAATACCAGATTATTGATCTAATATTTGCAGCTGAGGAACAGCAATTCCAAATAACTCTTTTTCATAACTCAAAATAGAACCAAGTCAAATAATGAGTTAGAGGTTGATTCCATGTTAGCTTGTCAGGACAAGAGTATATTTGTTCTTCTAATGCTTGGTGGAAAAAAAATACTATCTGTTATTAGACAGCTCAGTCCACTTATTAAATATAAAAATATTTAGAATTGGTTTTATAGTAATTTTAAAATATAAAAATAAAGACTAAGAGGAAAAAAGAAAATCATTCCAAAAACTAGTTACACCTAGATATCATCACAATATACATAATACCACAGAGCACAAAGACTAGAGTCCGAAAGATACTTAGATGCCAGTTTAACTTACGATCTGAAGTGAGGGTCCTATGGTCCTATGAGAATCTTACCTCCACTGGGAAACTTGATGTGTAGAAGGCTTTTCTTAGATGTGGCTTGGAGAGTGAGGGGCTAGTCAAGAAGACACTGAAGGCCCAGCATGGCCCTTCTGGTATCTATAGGGGGTCAAATAAAAGTATCATTTTAAAAACTCAGAATGAGCGATGGAAACTTATTCTTCTTTGATGAATTATTGATAAAAGTTCAAAGGAAGGTGATGAAGCTGTCATCAACTTACTACCTTGGTTGCATAATCAAAAGAAACAGCTTTAGTCCAAAGGGGGTTAATTACATTACTAACTAAAGCATTACCAGAAGTGTTTGAACTTCTAGAATCTTAATTTTATTTGCAATTATATAAGCAAACATTTTCCAAAATTACAGCTTTTCTTAAAGCATGATTCACTTTCCCTCTTGCACTGAAAAATAACTGAAAAGGATTCTTTTTTCCTCTAGAGCATTCTCTTTTCTCTGAAGGCATATTTACCACTTATAAATCATCAGATTTACAAGAATGATAAAAAAGATGACTTATCGAACAGTTATGCAATTCAACAAATCAATTGTTGTAATTGTCTTAATCTTTTTTCAATGAAAAATTGATTTCACTCAAGTAATTTCCCAATTCTGTCAAATTGTCAAATTTGTAAGTATGAAATAGATCTGCATGATTTTGATACTAAACTTGCTGTATTTAATGAACTTTTACACGGTCCTGAAAATTCTGGTATTTGGAAAACTATTCTTTTCATGGAATTTTTTTACATTAAGACATACTCATGAACGTGCATTACTGTTGCTAAAAATTTAATAAATTTTCCTCTGTTATGAAAATAGTTCTTATTTCAATCTTTTGCTTTTCATCATGGCTATCTTATGTATCCACTCACTTAGAAGTCAGGATTTTTTTTTTCTATTCTTAAATCTCAAGCTATTATAGTAAAAAAGAAGAGACCATAACTTTTACAAAGACTTATATACTGGTCACCTATAAATATAGCCAGCCCTCTGGGAGTACAAATGTATTCATGAATGGTGATACCCAAAGATTCTGTGGATTGTGTTTCAAGGCTCAAGCAATGGTTTACTTTCCTTTAGGTCAATTGGCACATAGCCTTACTATCTCTTGAGGAGAATATCCTGGCTTGTGTTGGTTGCCTTTTTAACTATGTAGAAAGTAATGCTTTTTTTATGGATGACAAGCTACAAATCCCTTCAATTATTACTTTATTTATATCATTCTTTCCTGTGTAGTTGCCGTTACTAATCTTCTCACCAATATTTGCTGTTACACAATTCCAACAAGAGTTAGGCTTCTGTCATTTGATGAAATATATATTGGCTTCAATTTACTAAGTTTTTTTTTTCTTTCAGCTAAGAAATAATTGCTGTTAATGTTTTAGATGTTGCTTTTGTATAGGATCTTGTAAGAGTTCATGTTTCTAGTCATAAGTGATGGCTCTCAATGAGAATATATATATGCATTGACATGGTACTTCCATAAATGTGCATGATGCTTTAGAAGCTCTCTTCCCTTCAAACAGACTCAGAGTGAGCAGTCCAAGACTGATACATAGAAAATACTCAGGAAAACATTAAAAACAAACACAAAAGGAATGAGAAAAACATATTTAGCACCTATGTGCTACACATTAATTATCTTGCCTAATATTTATTTCATAGGGTTATAGGAAGATCATCTATGAAATAATTAAAAAAAAAAACACTTAGTAAATTTCCCAAGGTCTCATCTTGACTTCTGATTCCTACTCTATGAGATCTTAGTTGTAAACACGCTCCATGAAAATAAGAATCAGTATGTGTTTTCTCTCATTAAGCATTATGATAACACTTCATTAGATGCTCCATTCTGAGGGAGGCTACTTTCAAGGCTGCTGGTATTTTCACATCAGTGTGGAAAGGGAGGGAGCAGTGTCATCTGCTGTATGTTTTAGAGCCCTGGTCACCACATGATATTTATGAGAGCCTATCCATTTGCAAATGCTTCTGAAAAGGAAGAATGAGGACTTCAACAATTATCATTTAACAGCATTGCAATAGATGAATCAGTAGAAACACTTATGACAAAGTAAAATAGTTGTATCAGCAGAACCCTAGAAATGACTGGATATGGAGACTGAATGAGCGACAAAAGTCAAGGATGACTCCTATGTTTCTAGCATCCATGGATGAGGGGATTTTCATGTCCTTTATTTAGAGAGAATACAGTTGAGAAATAGATTTTAGTTGAAATTACTAGGTCATTTTTAGAACATGTACAATTCAAAATTCCTGTAAGATGCATAAATGAGATTTCCAGGAACCAGCTGGATTTATGGGTCTTGAGTTCAGGGCAGAATTTAGGGCTAAAAATGTAACATGTAAGTGGTAATTGAAACCATGAATGTGGTTTAAGTAACCTTATGAGTATGAATAGTAAAAGGAACACAGTGCCAATGGAGACAACTTCGAGAATGTGAATATTTCAAGAATGGACAGAAAAACATGAGCCCACAAAGGAAACTAAGAAGTCCAGAAAAATAGGATGAGATCCAGGAGAAAATAATGTCACAAAACCTAAGGAGGTATTTCTGGCTGAAAGCAGAGAATGGTCAACAATGACAAATAAAATAAAGATAAAAAGGGTCTATGTAGCAGTGCAGGGGTGGCTCAGTTGCTTAAGCATCTAAGTCTTGATCTCAGCTCAATTCTTGATCTCAGCGGTCGTGAGTTCAAGCCCCACATCTGTAGCATACTTAAAAAAAAAAAAAAAAGGTCTATGTTGTAGGTCATTGTTCATCTTGGAAAACAAACAAACAAACAAGGAATGAATCTGTACTGAAGTGGTAGCAGTAAGTATTTACTCCTGTATAAAGCAGCTTAATTTTCACAAGCTCAGAACTTGGATATAACTAAAAGGAAATGTGATGTCAAAAGCAGGAGTTTTGAAGAAGGGAGAAATTTCATGTTGGTGATTTTTCAATAGTCCTAACTTGTGAAAAAGCCAAGAGGTAAAACTGTTGAGTCAATCCAAAGCTATGGTTTTACAAGGGGTTTCATCAGAAGGACAAAGGGCAAGAGAGGCAGCATCATAGTGAAAGAGTGACTGAGGTGACTGATTTTAGAATCTAGGTTACAGGCACTTGGGTGGCTCAGTTGGTTGAGTGTCTGACTTAGGGTCTGGTCATGATCTCACAGTCCAGGAGTCTGAGCCCATGTTGGGCTCCACACAGACAGTGCGGAGCCTGCTTAGGATTCCCTCTCCTTCTCTGCCCCTTCCTCGCTCACGTTCTCTCTCAAAAATAAACATTTAAAGTACAATACAATAAAATTTAGAATCTACATTAGAAAGGGAAGAAAGTGAATCTAGAAAGAAACAGATTAAAGGGAATGCAGTAGTCTGGGTCCTGAAAGTTTCCAAAGGTCCAAGAGTAGGCATATTGGTGTTACAGAGTTGGGAGGGATAGGTTTGTTATGGTTAAAGAGAGTGATAAATTGAAGTTGAATACTTCATATATAATAGAGTATGCTAGGTTTCAATATATTTCAAGATGGGTCAGATTCTGAATTTAGAGATAAAGACAATTACAACATCTTAGTAAACGAAGTGTCTTGGATTGAGTTATCCACAAAGACACTGAAGTCGTTTTGGAAGTTACTGAGATTAAAGTAAAAAGTTTAGATACCAGAAAGGCATTGCTAATAAGTTTTATGTTGATCAACGAATAGTGCTCTCTCTCTCTTGAAATTCATCCAAAAGTGAAAATGCATTGAAAATATAAAATGTACAATAGATTGAAATAGTCAAACAATAAGTCAAACTTATTTCGAGAATTAGCCAAGGCAATACAAACCATCAATAGCATTATGGAAAATAGATTAAAATATTTGGGTTTAACTTAATTGATAAGTATCTTCCCAGAAAAATTTGCTGTTTTATTTCCTTTTTACACCAGCTTTTTAAAAAAAAAATGTGCTTCTTAAACATTTTTGATTGCATCATCTTCATATAACATATATATTATATAATGGTATGTATTTTACTAAACTACACAAATATACTACTGTGTCTTTTTCGTCTCCAGCTTTACTGAGATGTAATGGACACATAACATTGTGTGCATATGAAGTATAACAGCATGATGGTTTGATGTATGTATGTTTTGCAAAATGATTACCACAATAGGGACCAGACGTGTTCAAAGAAGCTGTATGATGGGGAACTGGAATGGAAATGGAAATGGAAAAGGATCTCTGGGTATGTTATGGCTTAAATTTAAATTATGAGTTTGTAATTGGTACCATTTGCCCAGTGAATTCAGTTGCTCTAACAGTTGTTAGCCTCATGCATGAGAAGGAAGTTAAGGATCTATGAATATAAAATAATGAAAATGTAACTTCTACAGACACTGAAATGACTAAAAATGAAGGCAGCATATGGGACAGAGAGGAAGAATGTGAGTCAGGTGTTACATTATTCAATAAAATCAGAGCAAGGAATGACCATTGCAGAAAGGGCAAATACAATTGAAGAGACACGAGAGGATAGTAGAGTTATGTGGTAGGATCCTTGGAAGTTTCACCCAAATATGGAAGCCTATCAGTCCTTCACAACATCTATTTTTAAAGAAACTCTTGGGGCACGTAGGTGGCTCAGTCAGTTAAGCAACTGGGTCTTGATTTTGGCTTAGGCCATGATCTGGCAGTTCATGGGATCAAGCCTCACATTGGGCTCTGTGCTGACAGTGCTGAGCCTGGTTGGGATATTTTCTCTCTCTCTCTCTCTCTCTCTCTCTCTCTCTCTCTCTCTCTCTCTCTCTCCCCGCTCATGATTTCTCTCTCAAATTTTAAAAATTAATAAACTTTAAAATAAAGTCTTATTCTGTTGAATGGAAGCATTTTTTAATGTTTTGATAGATAATCTCACATTAATTTCCTCAACAGGTTGTATTACCAATAGCTGTTAGGAAAGTTGTGTATTTACCATCACTATACATGGTCAAGTCAGTATAGTATAATGCACATATTTGAACCTAAGTAAAGACAAGACCTTTTAAAACATCTTCTTAAAATATGTGTGTGTGTGTTTAAGGGCCAATCAGGCACCAAAGAGTACAAGTTTCAGGCATTTAGATTTGGTTTTAATATAAGAATCTCTCAGTGGTAAGATCTTTCCTTTGAACAGCTGCTGGAGATGATGATTTGCTCATTGTTTGGACATGTTGAAGCTGGGTAGCAATGTTAGAAAGGGGATTCTACTGCCATGAAAGTGTCTTAAAAATTGATGAACTTGCAACCATAAAATAGGTCTATGAAATTGATATAACAAATTTCCAAGTATTCCATTGAAGAACCACATCTACAAATAAAGGTTACAGAGACATGATTTTTCTACCAGGGCTCTTGAGGAAGATTTCAAGCAATAAATTTAACCAGTCTTGCCCATAGGCCACAATACCTGGGTATATCCACAATATCCAACCTCCTCAAGAAGCTTCTTCTAGCTTAAGCATAAAGGGAGAGGAATGTGAATGGCTATTTCCATGATTTCTACTTTTCTTAGTGTCTTCTTGTGACTGGAGAGGTATTCCACTTACTCCTAATTTGAATGATACTAGTGTCCCTGGAGCTCTTAGAGGTACCTCCAACACAGCTTAATCAGCAACTCAAC
This sequence comes from Panthera tigris, assembly GCF_018350195.1. Taxonomy (NCBI): domain Eukaryota; kingdom Metazoa; phylum Chordata; class Mammalia; order Carnivora; family Felidae; genus Panthera; species Panthera tigris. The sequence goes on from NC_056660.1 coordinate 48,782,650, forward strand.
TGTTGAAGTTGTCTGAAAAGCAAGCTCTCCACAGTAAATGTATCTTCCCAGCATATGCCAGATACCCAACTCATTTTCATGGCTCCAGGTGCCAAGCTAAATGACTGCCTCATGTCTTAGGCCAAGATTAGGCAGTGTCCACAGAGCCATTTTCCCCAAAGTTTGTGCAAATCTGGGGGATGCATCACTTCTTCTATATAAGATGAAAAAATTGGGATGCCTGGGCGGCTCAAACATCCGACTCTAGATTTTAGCTCAGGTCATGATCTCACAGTTTGAGCCCTGCATGGGGCTCCACACTGGCAGTTTGGAGCATCCTTGGGATTCTTTCACCCTCCTTCTCTTTGCCCCTCCCCAGCTTGCTCTCTAAGTAAATAAATGAACTTAAAAAAAAAAAAAAAACTCCCTATGGACTACACTAGGTTTACTCTCTTGCTCTTGTCCCCTTCAATTTGCCTGCCCACCTATATTATATTTTAAGCCAATGCCTCCTAAAATAGAATTAGTAAACTACCTTCCTACCCCTTCTTGTTTGTTTGTTTGTTTGTTTGTTTGGCTTGTTTCTTATAGCTTTGTTGGCTCATTGGCTCTTTATTTTGAGTTTTAATAGTAATTGTGGGATTTCCTATTTCACAGGTGAAACAACCACAATAGAAGAAATCATGTCTAACATGGGAATTATGCCAGTAGATATGTATGATTTTCCAAATACATTTCCTAAAACTTACCATGGTCTAGATTTTCATATTTCTTTTTAATTATTTACTTCTAGCATTCTATTTGAGATCTTCCAGTATGAGGAAGTCCTATATGAATGTATATATCCCTCTAGGAGTGAATTTGAGAGGAAAAAGTAGTTACAACTACAGATTCAAACCAAATCAATACTTGAGCACTGTAGAGATCTATGGTTAAGGGAAATTACTTATTTAACACTATTTAGGCACATTTTACCTTGGAATGTCACCATAATTTGTATACGTTAAAAATGCATTTAAAAAGATGAGTTTTAGAGCATAACTGAAAAATAGAATATTAATAATTATTATTATGGTTATTCTGCTTATAAATGAATTTAGTGCTAGCATAGCCAGCATAGCAATCTTTTCCTTTTTCTTCATTTAAATCCCCCATACAGTATTCTTCTTCTATTCTATCCATAGAAAGTTAAGAAATGATGTGAAAGTGTTTATATCCTTTAATCTGAGTACACAGAATTCTAAGTTATATAGCTGTAGTAGAATTAACAGAGTTCAAACTACTTAGTGTTTCAGAGGATGAATTTGAGACTCATAGGAGTTGAGTTGGCTACAGACCTGAGATTTATTTTTTCTCTCCACATATGGAGGGGAATCAGTTCTCCTGCCCCATTATTGTACTTTTCCCAATACTCTTGGAAGTTTATAAGATACAAAATGGTTTCATCAACCTCAGCTGTAGCTAGGAACTCAATTGGCTCAAAGCAGATTTCAAGGAAACATTGAGTCCATTCTGAGTTTAATAAAATTCTACTTTTGCTTTAAAAATGGCCATTTCCTCAACTTGAACATTTTATCCAAACACTCAGAGCATGTTACTCTTACAAAAAAATTAAAGACAAATTTTACTCCTTAATCACTTCTTTTGCTTTTTAAAGTAGACATCTCTAACTAGAAAAACTTGAAAGTATGAGCTACAAAAAAAGATTAATTTTCTTTCTCATCACAAATACCATAGTCCTTCAGTCATTTATAACTTTTTCCTGGCAGAGCTGCCCTGCATCATTTATATGATCTTTTCTCAAGCCCTGGCCAGGTTTCTCTGGTGCTGCTTTCCAGGAATTTCTGGATTAGAACCATATTTTTCGTGTATTCATTTTTTTTCCTTCAGTAATTATGTCTTCTTTTTCTCCATCACATTTAGCTATTAGATATGCTGGCTAACATCACAGTGATATTTTAAAAAAATTTTTTTAGTCCCCATCTAAATGATGGTATCAGGCCATCATTAAGCCTCATGAATAAAAACTGTATGGAACTTATAAATTTGAAAACATTTTAAAAAATATTTTTACACTATTATTTATCCTTTTAAAAGTTTGAGGTACAAACTGGCATGCAATTAACTGTTTTTAAATCATACAATTTGATGGGGTGCCTGGGTGGCTCAGTCAGTGAAGCTTAAGCATCCAGCTCTTGATTTCCACTCAAGTCATGATCTCAAGCTTGTGAGATCGAGCCCCACATCGGGCTCCATGCTGAGTGTGGAGCCTGCTTGGAATTTTTCTCTCCCTCTAACCTGTCTCTCTTTTAAAAATCAATGAATAAACTTAAAAAACAAATCATACAATTTGATAAGTTTGGACCTATAGGTACATCTATGAAAACCGTCACCACCATCAAGATAATGAAGATATCATTCATTCCTCCAAATTCTCTCATGCCTGTTTATAATCCTTCCCTCCAACTCCTCTACATATGCCTTGCTGACTGCCAGGCAACCATTGACCTGCTTTCAGTCATGATCAATTTATTTGCATTTTCTAGAATCTTACATAAATCTTATACAGTATGTTTTCTATTGTATCTAGCTTTTTTTCACACAACATAATTATTTTGTGATTCACCCATGCTGTAGCATATTTAAATAGTTCATCTGCTTTACTGCTGAGAGTATTCAGTTGAATGAATGTATCAGTTTGTTTATCCATTCATTTGTTGATGGACATTTGGCTGGCTTCCAGTTTGGGTCTATCACAAATAAAGTTGCTATGAACATTCATATACAAAATCTTCCGACATAGGGGCACCTGGGTGGCTCAGTCGGTTAACCGTCCGACTTCAGCTCAGGTCACGATCTCGCGGTCCGTGAGTTCGAGCCCCCCGTCGGGCTCTGGGCTGATGGCTCAGAGCCTGGAGCCTGCTTCCCATTCTGTGTCTCCCTCTCTCTCTGCCCGTCCCCCATTCATGCTCTGTCTCTGTCTCAAAAATAAATTAAAAAAAAAAAAACGTTAAAAAAATTTTAAAAAAACAAAATCTTCCGACATATGTTTCTATTTTTTACAGGTAAACACTGAGGAGTGGAAAAGCTCAATCACATGGCAAATGTATGTTGAGCTTTGTAAGAAATCCACAAACTGTTTTACCAGGTTACTGTACCATTCGACATTACCATTAGCAGGGTATAAGAGTTCCATTTCATCCGTGTCCTTAGCAACTCGTGATAGTCTTTTTTTTTTTCTTTGTAGCCATTCTTATAAATATATGGTGATACATCATTGTGATTTTAATTTGCCTTTCTCTAATGACTAATGATGTTGAGCACCTTTTACGACTACTCTTCTTGGTAACAATGGAACCAGTGGCTTTGATATTTGTACCAATACCCTGGGGTCTTAGAGAACTGAGTTATCTACACACAAATGGTTGGCCTGAGTGAGATCAAGAGTACTCATCTAATGGGAAACCCTAGAAGTACATAAATCTCCCTTCATCAAGATGACAAACTGAAATAAAACATGTAGCTGGTAGAAATTATATCACAGATAAGGAAAAGGGAAACAGTATCTTTAAAATTCAAAGAGAAATAATTCCTCAGATATTATGTAGTGTAAGAACCAACTTTTTCTTTAAAACTACTTGATCCTCAATAATATGTAAAAAGGAATGATTAGAATAGAAGAGGAGCAGAAAACCTCAGGAAGAGATCAGACTCAGATTAAAGAGCAACCATGTAAAATGACAATAAATGTGCCATCTCAATGTTTGAAGGAAAATGTGTGTGATGCTAGATTTTTATTCTAGCTAAATTGCCTGTCACCTGTGAAAGCAACAAAGATATCCACAGATATTTGAGAGCTCAAAAAAAAAAAAAAAAAAAAGAAAGAAAAAGAAATTAGTAAATCACACTTAGTTTAAAAAAATAAAGACGATGTACCTCATTAAACTGAGGAATGAATTCATATATTTACTTGTTAAATCAATATTCAATCATTGTCATTGTCAGGCAATGTGTTTGGGGTTCTGGGAAACAATAGAAAAGATATCACTTTTCATCAAATAGATGTTGGCCTTTAAAATGCATTGCTAACCATGGATTATTAAAAAAAATTATTTAGTATTTAACACTTCTCATTTAAAGGACAGGAATTTAGTCACTATTAGAATGGTGTATGGTTTACTGTTTTATTTGGCAAGGTCACTGACAGACCTGTTCTGACCAATCCAATACCATGGTTAATGCAAACTTCGTGGTCATTTACCACGTACGTTAAATGGGTGGGAGCAATCAATTACTAAATAAATGAGTGAATAAGTAAACAAAATATTTGATTATAAAGTCATCTGTCACCTTTATTTTCAGATTCGCAGAAGATTTCAACATTGCTTATAGTTACAACCCTGAGGTACTCTGCATGTGCTTTCATTGTACAATAGATAGGAACAATGTCTGTTTTGAGAATTCTGAGTAACAGACAATCTATGTAGATCTTTAATTTCAAGTGACAACTACTGGTCACATTCTGTCCTGCAAATGATTGATTTAACAAAGAGTGGGGGAGGGAATCTGATCTCTGATTTATCTGCCCCACTATCCCTAGGTTAGGCACATTCTTGGTAATGTACTGAATGAAGGCTTTTATGTCACTTGTATAAATATCAACCTGGAAAATGTTAGAATTTTGACTTTTACCAGACACAGCAACTGAAAAGCTTTTCTGACAGGAAGTTAGCCAGCGGGCTCCAGAAAGAGTATGAAGAACGAGAAGAACCTCTCTCACAGAACCCCTAGAAACTGAACATGGAGTCTCCCCTCTTTACAATCCCATGCTGTTTCCAGAATTTACTTCATATAATGGAAGGTTTTTTTGTTAGGACCACAAAGAGGGGGGAAAAAGACTTCAGAAAAACAACACAAATTTCTTCACTATTATTTCCACATTCCTTGTTGACTCACATGCCTCTCCTGCAATAAATAATTTACTGTAATAAAAAATTTACTACACTAAAACTATCATTAAGGTCACTGAAAGAATAAATCATCATGTTTTACAGAGTATGCCTAGCTAAGCTAACCAACTTTACTGCTTGGATTTTTATTTGCTGGGTGATGGGATGTGCAAGGCAGTTAGAGGAAGTAGGGATTACTGAATAAAAATTAAAACATTCCTACAGCAAGCCACCAGGATTGAACTTGACCTTTGGGAAACAAATCGAAGAGTCTCATAAAAGTTGTGCTTCAAGCCACATCAGAGTTATTTTTATGGACAAAATCTCCAGTGAGATCGTTGACGACGTGTGTACTCATGACTCTCAAAGGAAAGAATGGGACATAATGCCAGCCTGTTAGCAATCCTTCAAAAACAGTAGGACACTTTCAAGTCATTCTTCATTGTAAAATACTAACAAAAGCTCCCAGAAAACTCCCTTTAGTTTTGTGTCATTTTATTTATATATGTGTATGTATGCTATATACGTATAAATATTTCATATATAATGAATTAGGTCTATTGGAACAGCTTTGGATAACTGTTTAATAACTAATTCAGATAACAATGTAAATAAATTATCTAATTGTCCAATGAAATTTTATATATGTTTCAAATTGCTTTCTGGAACTTACCACCTTTTTGAGCAATGAGGTATTGCTCAAATATTAAATGATACTCTGTAGCTTTAAAATACAAGAATGGTCTCATTGGGGAAAAAAAAGCATACCTTGTAGACAGAAGGCATACCTTTCTAGACAGAAATAAATTATAGGGCCTAAACCTTATGTTATTCATATTTAGAATACAACAAAAGGGAGGATACTATTTGTGACTATACCTGTGATTCCAAAGCTGAGTGTAAAGGTAACTGAAGTTGAGCTCATAATCTCAGGAAGCCAGAGTAATTGTCTAGGTTATCAATGATGATACTGAAGTCACTGGGAATGTCGCCAGGATTCAAGTGAGAAGAATATGGAGTCATGTTCAAAAATCTTAGGGAAGCCAAGAATTGAGAGTGGCCTTGTTTTCATTCATGTCTTTAGCATTTTTCCTTTCATTATAACTGTGTCCTCATACTCAATATGTAGAATGATATATATCATTTCCTTAGCATAAGATTTTTAAGATTTTTTTTTATGATGGGGGCACCTGGGTGTCTTGGTTGAGTGTCCATCACCAGCTGAGGTCATGATCTCACAGTTTGTGAGCATCAGGCTTGCTGCTGTCAGCTGAGAGCCCACTGTGAATGTTCTGTTCCCCTCTCTCTGTCCCTCCCCCACTCCCGCTCCTGCTCTCACTCTCAAAAACAAATTTTTTTTAATTAAAGAAAAAAAGGTTTATTTATGATGACCCAAAACATGTAGGTAGGAAGAATGACCCAGGGCCTTATGTAGGACTAACCTGGACTGGAGAAAACCACCTAGATAGGAGGATATGATGAAGTATAGCTTAAGGGTCAGACACAGTGCTCAAGAGAGATAGGGACCAAAGTCACTCTTGCGGGAATTGAAGAACAATGAGTGAAGCATGGCAACACAGAACTGGGGTGAGCATGCCCTCCTTAGACGCCTATCAGGCTAAGAATAAAGGAAAAGTCTCCCTAGGCAAGGAGAGTGGCAAGTACAAGGGAGGGGAGATATCCCCAAGAATTTAACTGAAGCAGGGAAATGCTGTCCTGGGCTGAATGACAGGATGGGACTGAGAATCAAGGCAGAATCCCACACTCCCAAATCAAACCAATACAAATGAAAAAGCTTCCAAGTGTCAAAAGAGAGATTCAGGGAGAAGGCTAGGCAGGATAAATCCAGTGACCAGAAGTTTATATAAATTTGAGTCCACTTTAAGCAAACGAATACAATGTTATTAGTGGCAAGTATTAGGACTCTTCTCAAAAACTTGGGAGATCTCTGTGCATGTAGGGTTCTATAGCTTCAACTCCATTGGCTTTACACCTGTGCAAGGGAAGGGGCTTGAAAGGGATATCGTGAGAACTTTGCGATTGCCCCTAAAGTACCTACAATTTCCTGACTATACTCCTGAAGCTACTACAGGAAAGTATTTTCTGCCCCATCTGAATGGTCTGGGAATCAGAGCGGACTGCACCTTCAACTGCCAGGATTACAGGGGCTGACGGTGGCAATGTGGAAAGAATGGAATTAGGAAAAGTGAAGCAAGAAATTTACACAGAAATCTCTGATTTGCAACAGTGAGATGAGAACAGTGATTTCCTTGCTAAATTTCAAAAGATGATTTGGGTATCAGAAAATACAATTACACACACTTGTATGTATATCTGAGCATTCTTTTTTTTTTTTTTTTTTTTACGAAAAATGTATATAGGAATGTGAGGAACCAAAAAGACAAATGCCAGGGTGTGCCTGGGTTGATCCGTTGGTTCAGCATCTGACTTTGGCTTAAGTCATGATCTCGCGGTCTGTGCATTTCAGCCCTGCGTCAGGCTCTCTGCTGTCAGCTCGGAGCCTGGAGCCTGCTTCAGATTCTGTGTCTCCCCCTCTCTCTGCCCCTCCCCCTGCTTGCACTCTGTCTCTCTCTCTCAAAAATAAATAAGCGTTAATTTTTTTTTAAAAAAGACAAATGCCAGGATAAAACAGTAACATGCACCAAGCAACAATTTTTTAAATAATTTTTTCAACTATAAACTATGTTAGAACCACATTAAAGGAAAAAAAAAAAAGAGTAATCATGACCAATCCAACCCAGATACATCCGTTTTAGTTTTTGTTCACTTTTCTCAGATTTTTAAAATATACATCTTTGCTTATATAACCCCTTGTCCTTTGAAGCAGTAGAGGCTGTTCCTCAGTGTTAAAACAGATCTCTACTACTTATTCACTAACTTCTAAACTTCCCCCCTCCTTTCTTTGAGTCTGGTCAAGCTGCACTTCATGCTTTAAGCATCATTTTCAACCCTGTTGCTAACTGCTTAACAACAGCTAATGTAGCCCTTGATTTCATTAATGGAAGCATAATGCCCAGAACACAGGTGTTAATAGCCCCTCTCTACCCTGGGCTGGGCAGACCACATGCAGATCACTATGTTCATTCTCAAAAACACATTTTATAAGGGTCATTGACAAATGGAATTACATTCGTTCAAAAGAGGATTATCAGGATGGTGAATGCCAAATGAGGGACATTAAAGAAATTGAGGGTGTTTAACCTTGAGAAGAAAAGCCCTGCAATGAAATGGGGAGATGTGATAGATCCCATCAATTATCTGAAGTTTTGCCATGTGGAAGAAGCATTAGGCTTGTTCCATGCAGCTTGACCATTAGGTGGAAGTTACTGGGAATCAAGTTGCTGCTCAATCTCAGTGAACTTTCTAACAAGGAAGGCTGCCTGAAATTTTAATAAGCTCTCTGTTCCCCGTCCCTCAGAGTGTTCAAGCAGAGATTGGAGCACCACCTGGCAGATGTGCTTAATTGGAAGATAAGTCGAACTGGCTGGAGTTACAAACTCAGATGTCTTCAAAGCCGCAGGCAGGTACGTGAGAGGAAGCAGACCAGAGTTACCACAGGGAGATGAAGCATGTGGCATGCCAGAGTGATGCCCCACCCCCACCTGAGGGCTTGCACTTTCATTTTTGAAGCATTCTGATTACACACACACACACACACACACACACACACACACACACACACACAGAGTTAGCGGGCCATAGTCAACCTAGAGGCACCAGTTCGTGACCTTTAACTATGTCTTTTCTAAGATCTCTTCCAAGGTTAAAGTCCCTGCAGTCTAGGACTATGTTCAATGTGGCCAAGGGATTATATAATGTTTTTATGTTAATGATAACAAATAACTGTTTACTTTAACTTAATCTAGGATTAATAGGAAATGCCATTCACAAGAACTACTTCTATCATTATACATGTAAGTAAATAGGATCCTTAAACACTGAGGATTTGAATAATCTGCACATGTGCATTCTTCTTCCCGGGTATTTCACACTAAATCCCCTACCAATAACTAATGTGGAAAAGGGAGGTTAAAATTAATACCTGGTACTTGAACAACTGCCCTTTTGTCCAGATAGAGGATTAAAATCCTTACCATTGTTTCAAATAACTAAATATAAAGTACATTATGATATAAATTGGCTAAAACACCATTAAAATGATAGGTTTTCTATGTAAGTAGTCCTATCACAGACAATAAACTGCACTTTTGAGAGACATGAAATAATTTAAGAGGAAAAACAACCTTAAATATACAATAAATTTTTATCTTGTTTCAAATGCCACTAATCAGGTCTCTGGTACTTGAGGTGCCTGACTGATAAATTTAGATGTGGGATTTGGTCAAAGTGGTATTTTTCATTGACAATTAACTAAATACCAGTAATTGATCATTGAATAGGAGGAAAATATTTGGGAACAAAAATGAGGCTTATCAATTTGGTTTTGAACTGCTATGTTTGAAGCATCTGTGGGATTCCCATGTGTCAAAAAATGGACAGAGATGGTCCCAGAACTCGAGGGAGAGATGTCAAATTTTAGAGCTTGAGTGCAAATCTAAGTGCTACTTAAAGCTGAGGGAGCAGATTAAGTCCATGCAAGATGGGCAGATCAAGTAAGAAGAGAGCTAAAGACAAACCTAGGATCTGCGATAGTTATAATGTGGGGAGAGTTAAGAAGGCCTAGAAAGAAATCAGAATGGAGGAGTCAGACGGCTAAGAGCAACTTCAGGGACAACTGGTGCATGGAATCCACGTTAGCCCAATTTCAAGAAAAATAAGGTGGCCAGTAAAACCAAATGTCATGAAGGAAAAATATCCCATGACGTGAAGGACTCTTGGTGACCAAGACCAGAGAATTTTTCAGAGGAGTGAAGGGCCTGAATCCTAATTAGAGTGGTTGCAGAAGGGGTACATGAAACTGCAGCCATTTATTGGGAGTTCTTTAGTATTTTTTGTGCTGTTATCTTACACATATATTTTCCCCCAAAATATAAAACACCTCTTTTAACATTTTTAGACAATGCCTTATCTTTTTACTTCTCCGCTCACATAAGCTGCTCAAAGTTATATACTAGCTCAGTTCTGCTTCCTCAGCCCTGCTTACTTTTCTATCTATTTGCTTATATCCATCTTATGGGAATATGAACACCAGGGTAGATATACAGAAGTGTTCAAAACAACATTATTAGAATAATGAAGTTTGCAGAAAATCCAAAACATCCTAACTAGAAGGAGGATTAAATAAATTATCGAGTACTATGGTATATGCAACTATTAAAAATGAGCACTGTAGACCTGTATATACTAACACAGAAGGAACTTAATATGTTAACAAAATTTAAAGAGCAAATTTTGGAATAGGATCCTATAACATCATTTTTAACATGCATATATATCTACCTATATAATCATCTATGAAACATACTCATGTTTTAATGAGTTACAGGTGCCACAGAATATAACCCAAATTGCTGGTTATTTTGTAAACATTAAACTAATACAAGACCTAAGTACTGTTTCCATATCTTATATATACATTTTGTACAACAAAGTGTTTGTGCATGGTTTATATAAGTTTGAGGCTTACTTCCCTAACATATCTAATATCTAACATATCTATCTAATGTACTCTATCAAATTAAAGCCCCTTTCTTCCATTCTCAGAATACCAAGTTATCAAGTGGATATTGTGTTTTCATTCACAAATCTTTTTTGGCCACTAATTCCATTCCTCAACATCCTACAGAATATGTACATTAGGATGTATGTGCTAAAAGTATTTACTATTCCATGGCTTATAACAGTCAAAATTAAGAGAATACCCAAATAGTCACAGTGGAAAGAGGATTAAATAAACTAAGATACATGGACTCGAAGTATGCAGCTGTTAAAATGAAGGAGCCTTGCCAACAGGTACATGAAAAGATACTCAAAGATCATCAGGGAAATGCAAATCAAAACAATGAGACATCATACCTCATACCTCATACCTCATACCTGTTAAAATGGCTATTATCAAAAAGACAAAAAATAACACGTGTTGGCAAAGATGTGGAGAAAAGAAATCTTTGTGCACTGTTGGTGGGAATGAAAACTGGTGGTGTAGCCACTGTGGAAAACAATACAGAGATTCCTCAAAAACTTAAAATATGACCTAGCAATTCCACTTCTGGGTATTTATCCAAAAAAATCCCAAATACTAATACAAAAAGATATGAACCCCCATGTTCGTTGCAGCTCTACAATAAACAAAATATGGAAACAACCTAAGTGTCCACCAATAGATGAACAGATAAAGAAAATATGAAATGAAATGTTATTCAGCCATAAAAAAAGAAGGAAATCCTGCCACGTGACAATGTAGATGGATCTTGAAAGCATTATGCTAAGTGAAATAAGTCAAAGAAAGAAATACTGTATGATCTCACTTATATGTGGAATCTTAAAAAAAGAAAACAACAGCTCCTAGATGCAAGAGAACAGATTAGTAGTTGTGAGAAGCAGGGAGGTGGGAGATGGAAGAGGGGGAAAAATGGGTAAAGGATGTCAAGAGGAACAAACTTCCAGTTATAAAACAAGTCATAGGGATGTTAATGTATAGCACAGTGCTTATAGTTAATACCACATTGGGGATTCAAAAGTTGCTAAGAGTTAACATTAAGCTCTCATCAGAAGAAAATATTTTAACTATGTATGGTGACAGGCCTTAACAAAACAGCATGATCATTGTGTAATATATATAAAGATTGAATCCTTACGTTGTACACTTGAAACTAATAATAATATTATATATCAATTATACCTCAAAAAAGGAGCCTTGTCTGCATTTATGGTCATGGTTTTGCTCTTTAAAAGCTGCAACATCCGTTTACTAGTATTTTATTTTGCATTTTTTGTTTCTTAAGTGAAATTAGTCCATATAGTATTTTGCTACTGTTATTGTTCATTACTAAATTTTGTTATTCAAGTTCATCATTTTCTCATGATGTGATATTTCACTATAGTGTAGAAGAATTATCTTTTCCCTTAAAATCATGTGAGAACTGGCCTAAAAACCAAATGGTCCAAAAACACCAATGGGGTGTTTTTGATCCCTTTAATTGCCTTCTCAATTTGTTTGGTAATAAGGTAAAAGAAGACAGCATGCTGGAGACGATTGAATGTTTTGCTTTTGGAGGAAGTCTCATTTAAGTAAACTCCTTGAGGTGACAAGAACATTGTGAGGTCAAGATAAAAATATGGGCAATCTTGCTTTCAGAGAGCACAGTGGACTAGAGAGACACAGAAACTCTATTCCAAAGAATAGGAGAAAAGTTGTCCTGTGGCCAAGGTGGTTTTCATTTTGGGCAGTGCTTGAGTCCTGTGGATAAATGGCAGTGTGGATGGAATTAGCTAGTCCCAGGTCTCCCAACTTTGAGACAAAATCACTTTGCTTTGGTATCAGAATTATTTGCGGCAGTGTTTAGAAGAATTCTGTCTTATATAAAAGGTCAAAAAGTAGAGATTCCCAACAAAATCTTGTGGTTTGGAGGAATCTGTGACTGGGTGTCAAATCTTATCCAATTTTGGGGGCCTGTCATATGGCCCACTCCTTCCAGAAGCCATCTCTATCTACTGTGTTGATCTGTTCTTCCTCTTAAAACCAGTAGCTCTTAGTAACATAGTTGTCTAATGATGTTTTTTATTAACAAAAGTTTTATTTTGAAATAAATTCAGAATTTTGGAAAATTTGCAAAGGTAGTTCAAAAAGTGCATATATCCTTTCTCCCAGTTTTCATAATGTTAAATAGGGGTATTTTTGTCAAAAATAAAAATTTGACATTGGGACAAAATAATTAAACTATAGACTGCATTCAGATTTCACCAGTTTTTCATCCATGATCTTTCTCTGTTCCAGGATCCAATATAGTTTACCATGTTGCATTTAGTCATATCTCTATTCTCCTCTAATTTGTGACAGAGTCTCAGTCTTTATGCTTTTTATGATCTTGACAGTGGGAAGGATGATCAGCTAGGTATTTTTTCCTTTAATTTGTATTTGTCTGTAGCCTTCTCACAATTACAGTGGAAGTACAGGGGGGAAAAAGCTATAGAAGTAAGGTGTCCTTCCGCCACGGACTCAATGGTTGTCTCTCTCAAAAATTCTGTGGTGATGGGGTGCCTGGGTGGCTCAGTCATTCAAGCATCTGACTTCAGTTCAGATCATGATCTCACAATTCATGAGTTCTAGCCCTGCATTGGGCTCTGTGCTGACAGCAGAGCTGGAGCCTGCTTCAGATGCTGTCTCTCTCTCTCTGTCTCTCTCTCTCTCCACCCCTCCCCGCACCTCTGTCTCTTAAAAATAAGTCAGCATTAATTTTTTTTTAATTAGTATGGTGAAGTCCCAACCCTCCAGTGTGACGGTATTTGGAGGTAGGGCCTTTAGAAGGTAATTAGGTCAGGAGAGTAGAACCCTCATGAATGGGATTAGTGCCTTTATATGAAGAGGTGAGACACAGGATTCTCTGGACAGTGAAACTACTCTGTAAGATACTTAATGATAGATACCTATCATTATACATTTGTCCAAACCCATACAATGTATAGGAAGGCTGCTGTCTGCAAACCAAGAAGAGGACCCTCATTGGACACCAAATCTGCTGCCATTCTTGATATTGGACTTCCCAGCCTCTAAGAGCTATAAGAAATACATGTGTGTTTTTTTTAAGCCACGAGTCTATAGTAAATATTATAGCAGCCTGATCTAAGACACCCTCTCATCCTAAGATACCAGGAATACATGATATCAATATGACTTATCACTGATGATATAAACATTGATCCTCTGATTGATGTGGGACCTTCCAGGTTTTACCACTATAAAGTCACTATGTTTCCCTTTCCATACTCTATTGTTTGGAAATTAATCACAAAGTCCAGCTCATACTTAAGGGGAGACAGATTAATCTCAACTTTCTGGATGGTCTCATAGTTGTGGTTTGGAGGAATCTGACTGGGTGTGAAATCTGGGTGGATACTTATTTTATTCTGTGGGTTATAACCAAACACAGTCATTATTCTGTTGCTCAGAGTTAAAGTTCTTTTAACATATCACCAGATGAGTTTGTTCTTCTTCCCCCCTTCCCACTCCTGCAACTTCCAGATAGTCCCAACCCTCCAAATCTAGGCAGTGCTTTCCAGAACTCCTTTGTTGTCCTCCCTGGGATCCAGCAGAAAGCACAGAATAAAGGTTCATCAAATACCTATTGATAGATATTAAGTAAAGAGAGAGAGAGACATATCTGCCATAAGGTAAGTCTATATGAAAATCATTTCAACCAGATAATTTTCTGCCTTAATCTTGTGGATCTCAGAGGGAAAAATGTTAGAGGCATTGAGGTCAATATAAGCACACTTAAGGAAAAAGACATCTTCAAGACAATTCTCAGAGGTAAAAAGCTGTTTATATCCCATTTGGCATAAGTCTTGACTTTTCTCTTTCTATAATGTCACATGTGTGTTAGGCATTCTGGCCTTTCCTATAAAACTGCCTATTTATAAAGAAGTGCCACGGATTTTGAAAAATCAAGACCCTAAAGATTAATTTTAAGAAAACTTAAAGTTAAAAAATAAAAACTAGCATTTACCCAACATAAAAAGGAAACACTACAAATTTTAATTACCCTAATTAAAAAAAACCCCAACTGTTATTATTGCAATAATCAATTCCAAAGCTGCATATACTAATGAGACAAACACACTACTCTGATACTTGAAAGCTCTTGACCCTAACGTACTAGAGATGTGTGATTCTCTAATTAGGATTCACACCATCATGTGCTATTACATTTATCAGCCGAGGAATGCGTTTGTAAATTCCTTCCTGTGAGCAAAATGCCAAGTGCTCAAAGGCCAAGTCTAAACAGTCAAAATGAAGTAGAATATCAAGTAATTATATAACAAATTTAGACAGTGTAGACAATAATTACTAAGGCCAAAGCATTCATCCTAGGCAATGGGACACCCAAGTGACTTAAGTATTGGGCTAGCTGCATCTAGACATAATATTGAGTTAAATGCATTATTAGATAGAGTTTAAGAAGTTTGATTGCTATTTATTCCAATTAAGAAAACAAAAGCTAACTATGTAGAGACAACTATTATGATTGAATTCAAAAAATAAACTGTAAGAACGACATTCCAGAGCATTAAGTAGGTTTGCAAGATAGTTGGAAGAATGTTCTGGGGGTGGGGGGTGAGATGGAGGAAGTTCATCAGTAAAGGAAGTCTACTTTTCTTATTTCATATTTGAAGTCATCAGATTTGACAAGCTACTAGCCCTCAAAGAGCTTAGTTTTCTGATATACCTTGAAATAGGCTGTCGGCTCTTCTCACATGGGGTCAAAGCTAGAGTGGGCACACTGTACATTGGCAACTTCTATAAATACTATTTCCCCTTTGCTTACTTCAGGAAACACACCACCTGATCCCCAATTAGCACCATGACTTGCATAAAATGAAAACCCCTATTTGTTTCACTGTGATCCATCAGTAGTGTTTCCCAGGCAGGGCTACATTTAAAGGAAGCTGACAATTAGAAATGAAGAAAACACACACACACACACACACACACACACACACACACACACGCACGCACAAAACTACCATTGTTCTCTTCCACAAGTTTGGAGGTATTCCACATGGGGAGAGAATAAAAAAAGAGACTCCAACTTCTTAAATTTCCAGCACTAACACTTCCTGCTCCTCTCTCCGCAGTTATTTCAAAGCGCAGTTTCATCCGGCAACTGGGGGACATCAGAGCCTAGACCTCAGTCATGGTGGGAAGCACGGCCTCTTTGCCTCAGAAAAGCCTCAGGGTTGAAAGGGGTCCTGTTCACTGCTGTTTCAAATTCTAGTTTGTTATAGTGTGCAGTAGAAAAAAAAATTGTTTGGGGAAACCGGGAGTGGTGGCTGCTACATGAGAACTGCATGGCAGTGAGCCAATTACCCAGCTCCCCTGTGCTCCTGGATCAGTGAGCCAGGAGGGCTCTCTCTGTTGGGACCACACCCTCTGTCCCATTTCCAACACTTCTGAAGCCATCTATTACAAACAGTTCTTTAGAAAGATAAGAAGGAAAAAAAACTGATTATGGTAGTTGATGAATACTGAATGTGGCATATTTTCTTCTGAAAATGACTTGATCAAAACATACTACCTAAGTTTTATTTTAGTATCAATTAATGTGGGTTAGGGAAGGCTGGTTTGGAGGTGTTTTTCCAGTGTTAAATCAAATTGCACAGGAAGAAGTGGAGGAACAGACTCTATATTCCTTATTCCTTTTCATATTTATAGTTATTGTTTACCAAAGACTAATCTTTTCTCTATCCTGGTACTTCACAGCTATGTGTTTATCATTACTATATGAGCATTATAGGCAAATAGTTTATCTTGCAGGATTTGAGATTGTAATTTAAATAGAAATAAAATTTTCTTTGGGCATAAAGGCACATATAACGGGATAAATCTGTTAGTATAAACCTGGAAATGCCCAGCGCTCTACAGCTCTGGATTTCAAATTCTCAAAGTAGGAGAATAACCATCTTGTAACAGACTTAAGATTTTTGTTTTTGCCTAAGGTAGAGAGAAATTTAATATTTTCATTTCACTAAAAGGCAAGAAACTTTTTAAAAACTAAGACCTGGCCAAAATATTACACTGGAATTATGTAACTAGAGAAGCTTCCTAAAAGGTTTCACGTTGAGAGATCAGAGGAGGGAAATTTAGGATCCCTTTATTTAGAAACAATTTAACTACTGGGGCGCCTGGGTGGCTCAGCTGGTTAAGTGGCCGACTTCGGCTTAGGTCATGATCTCACGGTCTGTGAGTTCGAGCCCCGTGTCGGGCTCTGTGCTGACAGCTCAAAGCCTGGAGCCTGTTTCAGATTCTGCGTCTCCCTCTCTCTGCCCCTCCCCTGTTCATGCTGTCTCTCCCTGTCTCAAAAATAAATAAAACATTAAAAAAAATTTTAAAAAAAAAGAAACAATTTAACTACAGAAAACATCTGAACACATTATTTGATATCCTCAGACATGAAAAAAATGCAGTTATAATTAAATCCAGGTGATAACTTTTACCAAGAGTGGCCAGGTAGTTCCTGTGGTGGGGGGGGGGGGCACAGCATACGACACCTGCAGTAGCCAGGAGGGAAGCATCAATGAGGAAAAGTGAACTAGAACGTACCTGGAGAGCAAAGGCTATCACGGCCTCCAGACAACTGTGGCATGAGAATAGTGCTCAGGGCTGCTATCACTGTTATTTTTTCAAGAGATGCTTAGAATTTAGATTTTTATGAGAGATCTCTTATTTTTCATATATTGGAAATTTTTTTTTCCTTTTCTGAAAAGTTTTCTGGCCAAACAACACAAGGTTGGATTAGGCCCCAGAAAGCCAGCTTATCCCTCAGATTTAGAAGGATTCCACAGGAGCAAAGGAGTAAAAATGCTAGGTAGGCAATCAATCAAACTGCAAATGTCACTCAGTAAGTGCACTGATATGACCAGTTTACTGAGGATACAATGTACCTTCTAAGGATGCTACTATGGACTCAATGTTTGTGTCCCTCCAAAATTCATGTGAAAGTCCTAATCCCAATGAGACGATATTTAAAGGTGGGGCCTTTGGGAAGTAATTAGGTTTAGATAAAGTTATGAGAGTGGAGCCCCCATGATGAGATTAGTGTAATTACGAGAAGAGAAAAAGACCAGAACCCTTTCTCTCTGTCATGGGAGAAAACAGAAGGCCCGGCCGTCTGTAAAGAAGGCAGAGGGCTCTCACCAGAGCCCAACCATAGCAGCACTCTGATCTTGGACTTCTAGTTTCCAGAACTGTGAGAAATAAAGTTGGTTCTTTAAGCCACTCAGGATATAGTACTTTTGTTATAACAGCCCAAACTAAGGCAGATGCTTAACTTAAAATTACTGAGTAACTCTTGATGAGGTGCAATATCTTTCTCGCAATATTCACATTAATGTTTATTTTTCATTTCAACCTTTAATGTTTGTGATGATGTAATGCTCTGCTTTCATGAGTCTTTTTGTTTGCTAGGAAAAAATGGAGAAGTCATGTATGGTATTTGGCCAGGACTGCCCAAATTTTGTTGCAGGCGGGGCCTAATAGGAACTTGGACCATGAGGTCAGCACACAAATGTCATGGACTCCGGGCTGAACCCAACAGGATTTTTTCTTGTTCTATGCTTCCAAAGATTCCTCACTGCAGACAAAGACACCAGACTAGCCTCCAGGAGACAGAACCAACAGTAAGACATAAGAAGGCAAGCAAGAAAAAGGTGGACCACACAGATACAGAGAACAATCACAGGAAAATAAAGCTGGAACCAGGTACAATGTGAAGACAGGGAGCTCTGGAGGAAGTCTTAGGGCCACCTGCACATCCCACCATCCCTCATACAGGTAACCCTGGTCAGCCTCATAGAAGACAAAATGCTACCCAAAGGGATCAGACAAGTGTACATTTGGGAAGACCCAGAAACTCCAAGAGCAATAATTGTGCACCAGCAGATTATTAAGTACAGGTATGAAACATGGACAAATTTGGATATTGCTCTATATTTGATACATTTTAAAGAACTTCCTTTCTGAAAATATTTGGGCATATTTGCAAATAAAATTAGAGTTCTATAGTGCTCAGAGCTGTGGCTTATAGCTGCCATTCTTAGCCTTTGCATTTGAATGATACTTTAAATAAAGATACTTAAAAAAGCATTTTTTGGCAAAAGGGTATGGGTGTAGGGGCGCCTGGGTGGCTCTGACGGTTAAGCGTCTGACTTTGGCTCAGGTCATGATCTCGTGGTTCGTGAGTTCGAGCCCCACATTGGGCTCTGTGCTGACAGCTCAGAGCCTGGAGCCTGCTTCAGATTCTGTGTCTCCCTCTCTCTTTACCCCTACCCCGCTCACACTCTGTCTCTGTCTCTCTCTCTCAAAAATAAACATTAAAAAAATTAAAAATAAAATGACATTTATAAAAAAAAAAAGGGTATGGGTGGAGCCACATAGAAAATTCATCCTTGAATGACAATTACTGCACCAATAGAAACACCTCCAAAAAGAACAAGGTAAAGACTCCCCAAGTCCCATGCCATTCAGTGTATTTTCTTGAAGAGGCCATTAATACAGGTCTACATCAAAGTGAGGAGTATCCAGTGTCATAACTTCAGTACCACCTTCTAAATCCATGAAGCAGCACGCTCATGTAAACAGTGTAGAACCACAGCATAAAATTGTACTACATTTGATATGGCAACTACCTCTTCAGAATTGAAGTTGATTTTCGAGGAGTCTTTAGGAGGTCATGAAATCCATTTTGTGCCTCATGTAATCACTGATTAGTCCTCTTGAAATCTCTATCCTGCCCCCTTTTTCGTTCTGTGGTTCACATCGAATACGTACCCAATCTTGACAGGATGGTCTTTGGCTTAACATCAACCTTTTCCATGATAGGAAACTCCAGGAAACCCTTCGTATCAGTGATTTCTTTTAAGTTTTTTTTCTTTAATTTGTTACAATGTTTTATTTATTTTGAGAGAGAGAGAGAGAGAGCGAGCGCAAGCAGGGGAGAATCAAAGAGAGAGGGAGGCAGAGGATCCAAAACGTGTTCCATGCTGACAGGAGAAAGCCCCATGCGGGGCTCAAATGCACCAACCATAAGATCATGACCTGAGCAGAAGTCAGATACTTAACCAACTGAGTAACCCAGGAGCCCCAAGTTAGAATTATACCAGTGATTTCTACTCTGGTAGAAAAGCTCTTTAAAATCTAACAAACAAACACAAATAAACAAACAAAAAACTGTGGAATGCATGGCTATGTGAAATGTTTTCCATTTTCATTTCATTTCAAAATGGCTGAGGGGCACCTGGGTGGCTCAGTGGGTTAAGTGTGTGACTTCACCTTAGGTCATGATCTTACAGTTTGTGGGTTCCAGCCACTCATCGGGCTCTGCTGTTAGCACAGGTCCTATGGATCTATGTTGGATCCTATGTCTCCCTCTCTCTCTGCCCCTCCCCCAATCATGCTCCCTCACTCTCTCTTTCCCTCTCTCAAAAATAAATGTTTAAAAAATTGTTTTAAATGGCTCAGTGAATTAGAAATAAAATTGTGGTTAAACCATTTAGCACTAGTCTAGATATAGGCGTATCTATAATCTCCCTTAAATTATGCTAAAAGTTTCAGGTTCAAAAAAGCTATAGTTTTTCTCCTTGCTTATCAACTGCCCTCATATATGCTTGCTTTATATTATTTATATTGGCTTTTAGTTATTTCACTTAACTAAATTTGAAGAAACTTTCTTTGTACATTCATTCAAATGTACCATTGAACCTTAAGTGTCAAGTATAATACAAAATTATTCCAGCCATCCACATAGTATCTATTTGGAAGCAGCTAAGTTGCTACGTAAATGAGTAAAGAATTTTGTTTTGAATAAACACACTTTTATTTTTTTTCTTAGAATTTCCATGTATTGAATTGTGGTCTCCCTACTACATTCCTATGTTGAAGTCCAAACCCCCAGTGACTTAAAATGTGAGAATATTTGCAAACAAGTTAAAACATCATTAGGATAGGCTCTTGTCCGTTGTAATTGGTATCCTCAAAAAAAAAAAAAGGGGGGGGGAAATTTGGACACTCAGATACACACAGAGGAAAGATAATGTAAATAGACAAAGATACCTTACAAGCTAAGGAGAAAGGCCTAGAACAAATTCTCCCCTCACAGCCTAAGAACCAACCCTGCTGACCTTTTGATATGGACTTCTAGACTTCAAAACTGTGAAACTATACATTTCTGTTGATTAAGCCACCCAATGTTGTGCTGTGTTACAGCTGGCTTAGTAAACTAATACAAGAACATACATTTATGGTGTATTGGAATAAGCACCAAATAAAACAGGAATGGTTTTCCTTAACTAGGGATGGTTTTCCTTTCCAGGCATATTTAGTACTATCTGGAAACATTTTTGGTTCCCCCAGCTTGGGGGGATGGGTACTACTGGAATCTAGTGGGTAGAGACCAAGGATACTGCTAAATATCCTACAACATATAAGACAGTCCTCACAACAAAGCATCATCTAGGCTAAGATGTCATACAGCTGAAGTTGAAAAACACATCAAGTGTCAGAAGTCTGGGCCTGTCTTTGTCTCCTACTGTTACTTGGTTATGCCAGATGCTTAAATAATCATGAATTTGTTAACAGCTATAAAATGGAAAGATCTCATGATACAGATGAAAGCAAGAAATATATATGGTGGTGTATAAAGAGGAGGGTAAATGAGAGCTAACAGTTGAAGTTATGATGCCTTTCACTGAGAGGTAGTGGTAGCATTGTTATGGGACAGGGCAGGGGTAGGTTGGGAATGGGAAAGGAAAGGGTTGGGAACAGAAGAAGGGAGATGGACAGTCATATTATCCCACCTTAAAGCCAAATCATTGAGGGGAGGCATCTGTGTACAGAAAAGACAATTTTACCTGTGGGTTAATTTTATGTAACTTTGCCTCCTGTTTCACTAAAGCTAGTCTTTATGGTACCTCTGGGAAAATTAGAAAGATGTACCCCCTCTGGGAACACAGCTGTGCAGTGAGTAAAGCTCGAAGTAAAATGTAGCCCTTCCTCCACGGTGGACACTATCCTTTCCAGGGCCAAGCTGTATGAACTGGGCTTCAGTCCTACATGCCCCATGGACTAGGCACTGTTGTGTAGAGGTTTCCAAATTGCCCAACTGTCTACAATGGCCTGACTAGGGCTATGAATATATCTATTGGTGTTTTCCCATTAGTCTACAGAATCAGTTACACTAATGCATACCCCTGAGACAGTACGTGTACCTGTGGCTCTTGAAAGGGCAGAGGAAATACGTACAACGGAGGCCCAGGGAAGGCTAAGAGAGCTGTGTGGGGAAGAGTGAAACAAAAACTAATGGGAACATCAAAGAGGAACACATTCTCAGTCACAGAAGCTAAAAGGACACAAGTCAAAAGATTAGGATTTGGATGTATAGGACCTTGCATAAGTGTTGATTAAGTCAAAGGATATCCATATTTCTCCTATTTCCTGTGGCACTGGAGAGGAGGTATGTCCCAGGAAGCTCTGTATTCCATGACAGTATCTGAGAAGCTCACTAATCTCATTGGACTAATTAAATGTGATGGGTAATTTTATGTCAATTTGGCCAGGCCACAGTGCCCAGATATGTGGACAAGCATTATTCTGGATGTTTCTGTGAGTATTGTTTGGAGTGGGATTAACATTTCAGTACGCGGACTCTGAGTAAAGCAAAGTATCCCCTCATATACCCAAGAATATGGTGGGCCTCCTCCAATCGGTTGAAGGCCTTATAAACCAAAGGTAGATCTTCAGAAACAAGGCATTTTGCCATCAGACTACCTTTGGTTTTGAACTTCAACTCTTCTCTGACTCTCTAACCTGCTATCCTATCCCATCAGATTTTGGACTAGCCAAGCCTCCACAACTGTGGTCAGCTAATTCCTTAAAGTAAGTCTCTTTACATGTATGTATGTATGTACGTATGTGTATATATGTATATATGTATGTATGTATTTATACATATATAAAGAGATATATGCATATATGTATATATGTGTGTATATACACACATATATATGTATATACACACACACATATATACACACATACACATACGCACACACATATCGGTTCTGTATAACCCTAATAAGTTTAATAGTTTTGATGATAAGAATAAGCCAGGAAATATATCAGACAAATGGGTTTTTCCATTTGAGACTCATACAATCGTGAGGTAGATACTGTTATAATTCAAGACATACAAATGAGGAAACTGAGGCATAGAAAGGATAAGTAACTTATTCAAGTTACTGAGCTAGAGATTCTACCACTCTGACATCAGAACACACAACCTTAGCTATAGAACTAACATAGTCAAAGCCAGGCACTAAGCTATGTCCAGGGGATAAATGGTAAGGTTGGTATGACATCTCACTTCAGTGGGTATCAGAGGCATATGGAATAAATCTAGCACTGTAGTGAGTGTCCCATAAATATTTGTTTAGCTACAGTAAAGCATATGACATCAGGCCATCCAGTTAAACAAGAACCAAGTTTTGATGAAGTAAATATCATAAACTACTGTATTAGATACTATACTATTCCTGTGTCAGCAAAAGGCAAAGCAGTAGTGGTCACCAAAGCCAACAATGGCCATATTCCCATAGTATATTCATAGGTTTTATGGACCAGGCATAAAATTTTAAAGAGGCGTTACATTGCATATAAATGTGGCTCTACCTTACATCTGGAAATTATGGAACCTTTGGAAACAGTGATGCTCAGACAGCACGATGTTAGTCTCTAGAGAGAAAAATGAACTAGACTGGTTTAAAACAATTTTTTTCTTGTATATTTCAAGGTTTCTAACTCCCAGAGAGATAGGTGTGCATCTCTGCTTGAATGTAGGCTCATTACGTTTGAAACAAAAACGGAGCAATGTGTCCTGCAGATGTGATGTTTTTTTTCAAGCAAAACCATTAGTCCACCAGGACTTGCCCATTAAGCGTGTGTCTTTTTACAACCAGCTGGATCACTTCCTATTACTCATAACAGGGTTATTTACAAATGAGGAGCCGAAAGTGTAATGTTGTCTACCCCAGTCAAGGTACTTTCTGTTCTATTAAGAATATATAAAATTAAGCAACAGAAAGGAAAAACATTTCCTGCCAGTTAACGAGATGCTAGTTAAGAGCCTGAGGCAAAGCCCAGGGCCCTTAAACCAACTGGTCATTAACTGCTAGGAAATGCCTACTGAGAGGTCACCACTGGTGATATAGGAGAGCCCAGTCTGATGGAGGGGCGTGCATGATGGGATCACTGAAGGACACAAGACAAACATGGAACAATCCAAGGAACTTTTTCTCCTAGTTTTCATCTGAAATCAGTTCCATGATACCACAGCTTTTTTTTTGTGAAAAGAAGATAATAGCATCCTACTTTTTCCTCCTGTTTTTTTTGTTTTTCAAAGCTTTTATTTTCCCTTCCTCTATGTCATGGCAAACTCCACATGTAGGATCTGATTACAGATCTGGACCAAACAGTAGGAATTTTAATAAAAGACCTTAATATGAATGTCTGCTATGTTCTCAGCTTCATGTTGGTTATAAATTGCATACAGTGCTGTTTTTATTCTGTTTTGACCCAAGATCAAAATGAAACCAAACCTCCACAAAATACCTAAGTTGGGCTAATCTTAAAGCACTAGTAAATTTACTCCCTAGAAATATTCACAACATGTCATGCCTACTTGATTAAAGACGTGAAAAATCAATTTTGGTTTGAACAGCCTTATGCCTTGGAGCTGCTGCTGTGATATATTTCTTTTGGCTTTGGTTTCCAAAATGTCAGCATACGGAGAAACTGAAAAGTAGAATGACATGCAAGATACAGGAAAAAGAAACCAGAAGTTTTCTCTTACTGCTGGGTGTCCCAAGTTCCTTGACTCCCACCCTGACTCACTGTCTTATTTCTGAGACACTTCTTACTGCCTCTCCTATGAGCTTCTCTCCACACATGTCTGCTTTGTTTCTCCTTGACCTTCAATACACAGGGCTTCAAAGTTCTTCAGAAGCCCCAGAAATGGTCAACTGACACCAAAAGTAGTAAGAAGCAATGCAGTTAGTTCCCTAAGATTAAATGGAAGAACTAGGAAGGTTTTACATCATTTATCCTATAGAACTGAATTTCTTAATTCAACATCTCTTCACCCCGGTATCACTGCTTTTGCGATCAACAAGGGGTATGTGTTTTTAGAATCTTTCCTGATCCAGTGCTCAGTCTTCCCAAGAGTGTCACAATCAATAACACATGCATTGTCCAAACTTGCATGAAAACCTAGTGTTAGCAGTGACTAGCCCTTCAGGAGACAGCTGAGTAACTGTCTGTTGTTACTTAATCATCCCCTTCCTGCAGGCTGCTCATCACAATATCCCTTCTAGTCACATACACACTCACACTGCAAAGAATCCGCTAAGTGAAATTATCTCCATCTTTGTCACATACATAGTTTCAAACAGGCGGACCCTCCCTGACATGAGCTACATTTTGATTCAGTTTTGAGAGGTAATTGCTCATGTAAAGCATTTAAAGAGGCGAAAGGAGGTGACTTTGTCAGAATGTCTTCTTAATTCAATACTGAATACATCTTCTTGCTATCAAAAGCCTACTGCTATCATAAAGAGAAATCCAGAGGAAATTTATTAGCAATATTATTCTAAGTAGAGGCTCCTCTAAGGTCAGGGAATTTCATTAGGTTCCTCACTTTGGTCCCAAACTTTGGCCGGATAGAAGGTAGTGATGTCAGTGCTTAATTTACAAAGATGGGTGACAGGAAGAAGCAGAAGAGCATGTTTTACTTAGAGTTTCCTTCTGGGGAGGAGTTAAAGAATAGCATTTCTCCCTTTACCACCATCCTATCAAATTTCACTTCCTTATCAGGTGGAAACATCTTCATTTGTCTGGCAATGTTGGTAAAGCAAAGGCAATTATCGCTATAAACGGACAATTGACTGTTTTAACAGGTTTTATGAGAGTAGACAATTTGGCCTTGGATACAAGTATTTAAAGGAACAGTTTATGACACCATGCCACCAGTGCCTTGTTAGAGAGCTAAGCATTCAAGGGCAGAGGGTTTAAAGTGACCTTTTTGTGACTGCAGGAACAAGTCAACCAAAATTCACAAGAATTGGGTTTCCCTCTGTTAGGGTTTCTTTTTGGCACGCTCATTCACACTGTAAGGTAATGCGAACCTAGTCTCCTACAAGTTGAATGAGGCATGTTATTCTCTATTTCTTCTCTCAAATTATTGTGCCGGGGGAAAATATAGTTGCTTCATGCCACTCCATCAAGAATTACATTTTCAAAACAAAGCATATCATTACAAATTAAGTAGTACTCTACAAGATACTCAAGAACTAAAAATGACTGTAAGGTATGTCTGCAGTTGGAAAATATTAGAGTTTCCCTTTTTTAGGGCAAAACAAAACAAAACAAAACACATACTTTTATAAGGTAAGTGATTATAAAAAATGTCAAGTTCTTCAGTTCTAGAGCATTCTCCTTCAACTGCTTTCTATGCTCATTTAACGCTGTTCTCATAGTAAGACTGGTCCTCATCTCACTTGTCTCTAGTCTTCTATGAAATTAGTTGGGTTTGGAAATAGAGACATTTCATGTGTACAATACAGGTAAATTTTTCAATCTAACAATCAAATCTTTGCGACAGGCTGACCTGAATTTATCAATCACTATACCTGCTCCAGCACTATTACAATTAGTTCATTGCTTGTCATTACATATGCCAGTAAATACTTTCCTTTCAGATGGCTGCTTGTTCTTGCCATTTACTAAGGCATGTACATCTTTCTCGTGTCATTCCAAGACGTTTTGTACAATGACTTTAAAAAAGAAGTCTAAAACTTTTCCGAGGGAGTGCAGTGAGGAAGGCCCTATAGCCTGATTGCCCAAAAACATCAACCAAATTTCACCCAAAATAACTCTATTAAAAATGTATATTTTACTGGGGCGCCTGGGTGGCTCAGTCGGTTGAGTGTCTGACTTCGGCTCACGTCATGATCTCATGGTTTGTGAGTTCGAGACCGCATCAGGCTCTGTGCTGACAGCTTGGAGCCTGGAGTCTGCTTCAGATTCTGTGTCTCCCTCTCTCTCTGCCCCTCCCCCACTCATGCTTTGTCTCTCCCTTTCTGTCAAAAATAAACATTAAAAAAATGTGTATTTTACTGAGTTACAAGACATTTCATAATCATGGATGGGTAGCCAGAGGTCATAAGAATGTACAAAGATTAATAAAATGTATATTTTTAATAAAGAAACTGTAGCTAATTTGTCATGATATGGCCTTTGCATGCCTTTCTGTAAGCTCTGGACTAGCCACAAAAGTAAGCTGGATTCTTGTGAAGTCTTGAACTCACACTCACAGCAAGAATGAAGAGAGTCACTTAAAAATTATATAAATTGAGGGGCATCTGGGTGTCTCAGTCAATTAAGCATCCAACTCTTGATTTCAGTTCAGGTCATGATATTGTGGTTTGTGAGTTCAAGCCCCATGTTGGGCTCCGTGCTGATAGCACAGAGCCTACTTGGAACTCTCTCTCTCTCTCTCTCTCTCATAATAAATAATATGAACTTTATAAAAAATTATATAAGTGGAGACAGACTTATAGGAAGAATAAGTTACAGACAATTTTATTACTAGATGTATAATGTTTTAAGAAAGGAAAAAGCCAGGGACACCTGGCTGACTCAGTCGGTGGAGCAGGAGACACTTGATCTTGGTGTGGGTGAGTTCGAGCCCCATGTTGGATGTAGAAATTACTTAATAAAATCTTTAAAAAAAAAAGAAAACCATTATAAGACCATACGTACAGTATGATTCTCACTGGAAGTGAATTAGGTACTAGAGATATATAGTCATTAAAGACAAAACAAAGGAAAAGGAGAGATTGTTTTAGACCTAGAGTGTTAACAGAAATATCTTCATCATCTTTTCTTTCTGACTGTGTTACAATTACTTGTAGTTTTCTTGGAACCAGTTAAGTGGATTCATAATTATATCATTTAATTTTGGTGAAACTAAACAAAGATAAACCTTTCAAGACTACAAGAATCTTTTAAAGCCACTTGTTAAAGAAACTACAGCTTGAAGCTACTGTTAATCATCTACACTCAAACAAATAATTAAATGGCAGAGCTGACATCTCCCTCTCCTATAGAAGACCTTCACCAACCACATCACACCTTGGAAGCAACAGCAACCTGATTCTTCAAAATAAGAGTGTTTGGAGTATATGAGTATACACATATTTGAGAATAATCTCAAGTTCATTCCATGCCTGAAGATACTAATGATAGTTTTATATCATCACATTAGCAACATACAAAAACTGAACTTTGGGGGTGCTTGGATGACTCAGTTGATTAAGAGTCTGACTTCGGCTCAGGTCATGATCTCACGGTTGGTGGATTTGAGCCCCACGTCAGGCTCTTTGCTGCCAGCTCGGCGTCTGGAGCCTACTTCAGATTCTTTATCTCTCTCTCTCTCTCTCTCTCCCTGCCACTCCCCTGCTTGTGCACTCTCTCTCTCTCAAAAATAAATAAGGGGCGCCTGGGTGGCTCACTTTGTTAAGCATCCAACTTCGGCTCAGGTCATGATCTCAGTTTTTGAGTTCAAACTCTGTGTCGGGCTCTGTGCTGACAGCTCAGAACATGGAGCCTGCTTCAGATTCTGTGTCTCTCTCTGCCCCTTGTGTTTTCACTCTCAAAAATAAATAAACATTTTAAATAAATAAACTTTCTTTTGATTAAAGGAAAAAAAACCCATGAACTTCCAAGACAGAGATAAAACATGACAATTATAAGGAATGTTTAAGTCATGTCATATGCAGTTCAGTATTTTATCAAATTTCTTATTAAACCTTATGGGATATGTTTATAAGTCTCTTGAGGTTCTTTCACTACATGGTGAAAGCCAAGTGCTTGCACTGATGAGGAAGCTCCTTCCTGCAGTAGTAAAATGGACTGCAATGACATATTGAGAACAGAGACACAGTGTAAAACATGGTCTAAAATCATTTCTTTTTCAGCAAATACTGCCAGGAGATACAAAATACTGCCAAAGACTGGAGGAAACAAGTCACAAATCACATAATGAAAGATTTATTCTTTTGAATTAAACTATGGGTTATGGTATGTCTCAGCTTATGGTATTTGCTCTTTGCAGTGCCTTTTAAGATTATTTATTTATTTTCAGAGAGAGAGAGAGAGTGAGAGAGAGAGCGTGCGCACATGGGTGGAGGGGTACAGAGAGAGGGAGAGACAGAATCCCAAGCAGGCTCCCTGCCATCAGTGCAGAGCCCAGTGTGGGGCTCGAACCTGCAAACAGTGAGATCACAACCTGAGCTGAGATCAAGAGTCAGAGGCTTAACCAGCTGAGCCACCCAGGGGCCCCTATGTTGCAGTCAACAATAGATACAAAGAACTGCCTGAGAATGGACTAAAGACTGGAATCTGCAGTAAGAACTCAATACGGTCCACCTGTGAAATTCACTCATTGCATCATTCATAGAATGGCTGTTGCAGCCAAGAGCTGAAACCAGCAGCAAATAAACAGAATAAACTGCTACAAGAAGTCAATCAGGGCTCCTGCTGCACAGCTCCAACCGCCTGCAATATAGCACCTACCTGGAGCTGGGCCACAGTAGGAGCCCTTGCTTTAGGTCTGGCCCCAGCTTCCCACTGCAGAAGGGGATTTCCTCAAATGTGGAGGAATCTTACAATATTTAATGGCATGAGAGTAAATGCACACAAATCTTCTGAAGAATCCAGAGATTCAATGGCTATCTCACAGCAAAGTACTTAACAGGATTCCCAGTGAAAGGATGAGGTTTTTGTTTTAGGAAATTCACGATATTAAGAGTATTTTGGAAACTGGTGTTTAAAAATATTTCCATCTTTTGTGGGATTTTTGTCATTGAAAATGATACAAATAAGCCACTCAAAAATTCTTATTTGTACAACCAAAAAACGTGAAAACGGGCCTTCTAAAATCTGCTTTAAGAGCTTCCAAATGAAGAATCTCAATAAAGTATGTACCTACTAGTTAAAAATACTAAAATATATTAAACCCAGTAGGTGCTACAGGGAAAAATGGATGCCTATTACCTTATTTTCAACAAATGTTTTAGAAAACTGGAGATGAAATTGAAAAATACATCTTATTATTTGGTAGACAGAACCGTTTAGATACATGTATCTTAGTGAAAAACACTCTTCATCTGTAAAAGCCTTAAAATAGAATATCAAAATACACATCTAGAGCCAGGTTTTTAAGTTGCTAAATCAGGGAGTGTTCAACAGAGACCAAAAAAAAAAAAAAATCAGTTATATTGCTCCAGTTTTAATAAATTTTTGTGGGTGCAATAGTATTTTGTACTGTTAAAGAAAATTCAAAATTAATGTTTACTTCAACTTTTGCCAATCTTCTGAAATTTCTACTTCATGTATATTTCTACCATCTAATTATATTGTTCAATAGCATAAGTAAAAAGCAAGTATATATAAATATTATGTTTCTATTTATTTGGAGTTATGAAAGTACCTAATAGGATATACAATTTTAAAAATGTATTCAACTGGTTTTCATGATAGAGGTGTTCAAACTTTAAGCATAGTAAGAGAATGTTGCAGGCAAAGTTCTATTTCATATTATAAGTAAGCACTTCTACATTCCTTTATTTTTTATATGGATAAGGTCAAAAGTTAAAAAGATATTTCCCAGGCTAATATTATTCCTCCCAGTTGTGCTGTGCCTTTTTGATACACATTGTTTTTGCTGCTGTGAAGGTTTCCAGGACCTCACTGGTCTGACCACACAGTCGGAACATCAGAAAAGCAGTGTACGTTTCAGAAAGAGATCATTTCCCAAAATGAGACTGTGATCTCCAGAGAGAGCAAGACCTTTATTTTCTTAAGCCTTCTGATAGCTCTGTTGCTTCTGTTTAAATACCAACACTCTATAAAAATCACAGCCGTTTATCTTCCAATTCAAGAATTCTCTACAGTTGCCACATAGCAGTTTTATTACAGAAAAAAATGGGAAGTAAATTTCTTCACTATCCCCAAATCGGATAATGGGAGTCACATCTTTCTCCTTGTCTTAGTTATTTATCTGGACTTCCCAGTAAGTACTCTGTACTTCATGTGAGCATCATATCAGGTACACAAAGTGAATATTTGACTTGGGAATGGGGAAATTGTTTTCCATTTGTTTTGCTAACAGCTGTGAGTGTATTTTAAAGTCACAATTAACCATCAAAACGATGACATCATTCTTAGAGGACTGATGGTTCATTACATATGCATACACACACACACACACACACACAACGTTTAATTCCCCTATAAGTTTTGAAATTTTAAAAAATGTTTTTCTTATAGTAAATAAATGTTCATTGTAAAGAATTAGAATAAAAGCATAAAATAATGTGAAACAATGAATTCTCCTATAAAATGGAGAATAAATCAATAGCTACTTGGAAAAACTATTTGGCATTTCCTATTAAAATTAGAAATATGTATCCCTGTGACCTAACAATTCTATCTCTAGGTATATGCCCCAGAGAAACCCTTACCACTAAGTACCAGGAGATACAGTCATCTTTTTTTAATGTTTATTTATTTATTTTGAGACAGAGAGATAGCGAGCGAGCAGGGGAAGGGCAGAGAGAGAGAGGGAGAGAGAATCCCAAGCAGACTGTGTACTGTCAGCACAGAGCCTCAGGGCTCGAACTCATTAACCATTAGTTCATGACCTGAGCCAAAACAAAGACTCAGACGCTTACCCAACTGAGCCACCCAGGCACTCTA
This sequence comes from Panthera tigris, assembly GCF_018350195.1. Classification (NCBI taxonomy): domain Eukaryota; kingdom Metazoa; phylum Chordata; class Mammalia; order Carnivora; family Felidae; genus Panthera; species Panthera tigris. The sequence goes on from NC_056660.1 coordinate 48,814,084, forward strand.
ATATGCAATCATCTTCTTAGCAGCACCATTCATAAGGACTCTAAACTGCCAACAAGTGAAATGTCCACTGAAAGGAGAACCAATTATTCAAAGTTCACGCACAGAATACTATATAGCAAAAAGGAAACAAATGAACTACAGTGATACATTATGTGGAAAACTACATAGAAATGGAAATAAATGACCTACTGCTATATGCTATGGGAAATACTGTAAAGAAATGGAAATAAATGAAAGCTACATGCTTCATGGAATACAGTATAGGACTGAAAAATAAACGCCAACTACATTCTTCATTTATCTGGGATGCTGTATTTGCTCACATGGGTCAATTTCACAAACAATGTTAAGAAAAAATCCAAGTCCCAGAAAATCATTCCCATTTATTATTATTATATCTAAAGCAAGAATAAAACTAAACTGTATTTTAAAGATCTATACATGGGTCTAAAAGATATAAAACAAGTGAATGGTTACCTCAAATCAGGATAATGGTTATCTCTTATCCTGGTCAGTTCAGGCTGCTATAACAAAAATACCATAGACTAGCGGCTTAAGCAACAAAACTTTATCTCTCAGTTTTAAAAGCTGGCAAGTCCAAGATCAAGGTGCCAAAAGATCTCATTTCTGGTGAAAGCCCACTTCCTGGCTTGGACTTACCTTCCTCCTGAATCTTCCCACCTTCCCCCTGAATCTTCACATGACAAAGAAAGAAATCATCTCTCCCAAATCCCTTCTTAGAAGGGCACTAATCCTATTCTTAAGGTTTCTACCCTCATGATCTATTTACTTCCCAAAGTCTCCCCTCTCCACATACCGTCACACTGGAGATTAGGCTTCAATATATAAATTTGGAGGTAGGGCTGAGACACAAACATTCACTCCATGGCATCTTTGTTTTTTTTTTTTTTTTAATGTTTAGTTGAGAGAGAGACAGAGACAGAGTGAGCGAGCAGGGGAGGGGCAGAGAGAGGGGGAGACACAGAATCTGAAGCAGGCTCCAGGCTCTAAACTGTCAGCACAGAGCCCGACGTGGGGCTTGAACTCACAAGCCGCAAGATCATGACCTGAGCTGAAGCTGGATGCTTAACTGACTGAGCCAGTCAGGTGCCCCACTCAATGGCATCTTCAGACAGAAGGGAGAGAAGTGTGACTAGTGAAGGTCACAGAGGATGGTTTTTAACTCAAAAATAAGGTATTGATACAGTGATGCTTAATACGTGATATCTACCTAAATAATCACAGCATTCACCTCTATATTTACTAGAATATATACTCACAACAAATATAAATGAAAAAGCATACAAGATTTTCTAAGTCTCGGTAACAAGTCATTTGAAGGACACTTAAAAAAGTAAGTTATATCAGTTAGGGATTACATTTGTCTCTAAGCACCAGAAAATAAGACTAACAATGGCTTATCATATACAATAAATCTTGGGTTAGCAGTCAGGGCTGTTACAGTGGCTCTGTGTCATCAAGGACAAGCCTCCTTGTTTTTTCCTGATTTGCTGTTCTCTACAAGACTTTTGTCTTCATGCTAGCATAATGGCTGCTGCATTGCAAGACATAACATCCAAAGTCTAGGCAGTAAAATCAGGACAGCCAGCATAGTTTGAGTCTGTTTCAGTTCGTACCCAGTACTGCGGCAGCTATCTTGCTACCATGAAGATGCAAGACACATGCTGAATAACAATGAGATGAGATCTTTGGATCCTCCTCCTTTGGAAGAGGTGTTTAGAAAAGGGGATGAATACAAAAATAAAATATTTTGGTTTTTATAAGTATTAGGATGGATATGGAAATAATTAAACAAATTTAAGGAAATTAGGGCCTATAATTATTTTTCTTTCTACTCTCACATTTCCAACTTTTTTCCTTCATGTATCCAATGAATTTAAACCCCCTTATAACAATTGAGAGGGCTGCAAGAAGCTGAAAGGGTAGGCAAAGTCAGTTTATTTTGGAAGGATCTCCCTCTTTTTCTCTCCCTTATTGAAAGCATTCCTATACATTCTGGTTCTACAAACAATTTGATTCTGAGGGAGTAGGAAAACTAAGCCCCCATGTGGAAATCCAGAGTCCCTGGCTGTAACACTATTTGGATCTATCCTTGTCCCTAACAAACCATTCTACCTAGTTCCTAGAACAAGATTAACATCATGGGAGTCCATATGTTTCATCTATATCATGGTCTTCTAGACTTCTCCTGAACTTGAATCTAAGATAATTGTGATCTTCAGATGCCCTAATTCCTTCTTGAAGGAATAGGCATTTGAATTTCCACCCTTCCCACATCTTCTCCAGGATGAAAACAAAAACAAAAACAAAGCCACACCCTGGAAGTGTACAGAACCTTTGAAATATTGCAGTGAATACTTCACAATGATCTTAACTCTTCCCATTTCCATAAAGACTTAAAAGCTGGATGACATCGTAAAGCCAATAAGGGCTATGGAGACAAACCCGGTTTTAAGTGTTAAAAACTTAAAAACCCAGTTTACCAATTGTATAGATTTCTGAAGCTTCTTATTTCTCATCTGCTAAATCAGGACAGTAAGACCTATTCAAAACGTGATTATGAGGATTATCTGAAAACAGCATGTCTCATGCTTCTCAAAATTCCTTAGAGTACTTTGCTTTGAGCTAGGAAAAATTATGGTGCAACCTCCTGGAACATAAATTTTATTCTAAGATTGAGGAGTAAGGGAAGTTAAAGTAATTTAACTTATAAATAATGACTCATAAATAATGTAAAACATTGATTAGGTATTAAAACAAGCACATACCGTAGAGTTCAAGATTCACATGAATACATAAGCTAAAAAAGAAAACTGCAAAGAAAGCTGACTTTTAGGGAGCTGCCACAAATTTCACGCTACTCCATGGTATACTTTGGTGACAATTTTTAGAAGCAATGTAAGCACACCTTGTGCATTGTCAAGCACTTAATAGATAAGGAAATTTTCTTTCCTGCAATTAATTATCTGGGTAAAATTTCTTTGTTAGTGGAAAGTCCTTATGAAGTTAGCATCACACATCACACCAAGTATAATACATCTACAAGGATGACAGAATAAATGCTAATAAATCAGATAAATGATAAGCATAACACATGTGTCACAGTCAATAACCACTTGAACCTGGTAGATTAGGAAAGAAAGGAGATTCAGGGATTAAGAATTTGGGGGAGGGCTGAAGCCTGAGGCAATGCCAGGGGCTATCTGACCCATGGAATCATTAGCTTTCTAAACTAGCTACCCATGACTTCTTTACCAAAGTGATGTATGTACATTGGTGAGAGCAGAAAGACACATTGACTTGCTCAGAAACTCTTAACTGGGCAACTCGGTACTTAAGGAATAGAAGCGTGCATCTTTCTCTCTTCATACTTTTTACTGTCTTCATAGATATAGCAAGTAACCCTAGGTTATTTTTGCAGTACTCTAAGTAGCTATAGAAATCAATGTTTCCAGACTGAGGATTGCAATTTATTAGAACACAATACAAAATTCAGCTGGGTCAACTCAATTTTTTTGTTAAATACGATAAAGTATTTTAGTGAAACTGAATAGATTTTTAAAAAAGAGATCAGAGAGGTTTTATCTAGTAAAAGTAAATATTGTTTCTAGGAACTTTTGCTTCAGTCATCTGTGAACTGGTTCTGTATGTGTGTGTCCCAGGCTGGTCCCTATGTAAAACGAATGGTATATTGTGGCTTGTAGTCAAAGCCTGAGAGCCCCTAATGGAAAGTACCTGTTGATTTTATATACAATGAAACTGAAGCACACGAGTTTTATAGACTTTGCACAAGCCAACTGTGAATTTTTGTTAATATCAAGCCTCAAGGTAACATGCAGGTCTCCTGATTCATGCCAAATTTATTTTTTAGTTTCTGCCAAATTTTTCTACATCACCAAGTAATCAAAAGCCTTGAAATTGTAGTTTTTATTTTCTTTAGGAATACCCTGGTGGTATTTAAATAAGCACACACCAAAAATTTTCATGTAACAGTACTTACATTTGAAAAAATATGAGAAACTAGGTTTATCCTCAAAGTCTTTGCCTCTTTTTAAGTTATTTGTTTTGATAGAGTAGGGGAGGGGCAGACAGAGGGGGAGAGAGAGAGAGACAGACAGAGAGACAGAGTCCCAAGCAGGCTCCACAGTAACAGTGTAGAGCCTGATGCAGGGCTTGAACTCACTAACTGTGAGATCATGACCTGAGATAAAATCAAGAGTCAAACACAATTGACTCTTTTCTTGCTCACTGATACAGCCAGCTGCACTCTGAACTGCCCAATGGAGTGGCCTAGGTGGGATAAACTGAGGAAACCTCTAGCAACATCATTAGTGTGGTCTATCCATACCATGGATTATTGTTCAGCCATAAAAAGGAATGAGGTACCATTACATGCTTACAACATGGGTGAACCTTGAAAACACTGAGCTAAATGAAAGAAGCCAACACTAAAGGCCACATATTATCTGATTTAATGTGTATGAAATGCCCCAAAAAGGCAAATACAGAGAGATAGAAAGTAGATTACTAGATGCCAGGGCTGGAGGGGTGGGGGGTGTGGTATGACTACTTAATGAGTATGGGGTTTCTTTTTTGGGATGATGAAATATTCTGGAATTAGTGAATGGCTGCACAACACTGAATATACCAAAAACCACCTGAATTGCACACTTAAAAGTTAAAATTGTGAATCTGATGTTAAGTGAATCTTATCTCAATTCTTTTAAAAGGGCAATAGGAAATGATGGAATGATATAAGGGGTAAGGGAATGAAGCACAACTGAGGGGAAGGACTCTGTATTATCTATTCCTCCTCCAAAGGAACTGCTGTTGGCTTGGAGCAGTCGCTTATCCAGTGAGGACCAGCAGGCCACACAGGCTCATTCCATGGGGATACCCCCCATCTGATTCATCACACTACCCCAACACTAATCACTTCCAAGCAGTAATGTATCCTGTCCTATGTCCTCATAAAACATCAAACCCACTTGTTCCCTAAGCCATCTAAACATTTTTTTAAATCTTTATAGTACATTAATGCCAGAGACTTATTTTCTCATTTCTTTCCATGTAAAATCTTACAGGGGTCAGACATTTTATTCTCTCCAAATTACTCCCTAATGGAATTTTGTAGATAACCTGCTAGATAGGAGATTCTTTCAAGTGCTTGAGGAAAAATTAAAACCCTGTCATTAGGTCATAAAAGGATAAAGGAACATTCCTTTGAGCAAGACCATTTAATCAGAATCCCAGATAGAAGAAAATTTGATGTGTAAAGGATGAATCATTTTGTTATATTTCAGGAAGGAGTGCCCTAAAGCTAAAATAATTTATTAGGTTTTTATAAACTTTAATATTTAAGTATAGAGATTATAAATTCTCCCATGGCTAGTTCTGGATTCCTTCTTTCCTTCCACATCTCATATCTAAACTCAGTCTAAGGCTGTTTCTCTTATAATTATTATGGCAATTCTTCGACTTTCTCAGTCTAAGCCCTCATCATTTACTGCCTGGTCTTTTGAATAATTTTTTCCAGAATATGTATTTATTTTTTCCCTTTTTTTAAATTTAAATTTTAGTTAGGTAACATATAGTGCAATATTGGTTTCAGGAGTAGTAATCAGTGATTCATCACTTATATACAACACCCAGTGCTCAGCACAAGTGCCCTTCTTAGTACCCATCACCCATCTAGCCCATCTGCCACTACCTCCCTCTGCCAACCCATGGTCTGTTTTCTATCATTAAGAGTCTTTTGTGGTTTGTTTCCCTCTCTTCTCTTCCCACATGTTCATCTGTTTTGTTTCTTATATTCCACATAGGTGAAATCATATGGTTATTTGCTTTTCTCTGATTGACTTATTGCACTTAGCATAATACATTCTAGCTCTATCCACATCATTGCAAATGGCAAGTTTTGATGGCTGAGTAATATCCAATACTTTAATTCCTAACTGGCTCTGGACTTGAAGTCTGTCTACCAGATTAGGATCTTGCTCTAATCCGTACTCTGAAGTCAAGTGATTTTTCTAAAAGGTAAGTATGATAGGTCATTTCAAGTATTCTTTTCCACTAGAGGAAGTGATCTCTTGCTGGGTGAAACAACTGAGTGGATCTCAAACTACATTTTTTCACCAATGAAATATAGAAAGGACTGAACAGTAGAAAAAAGGTAATAGGAAAAAGAAGAGGAAAAGTGAAAGATGTATTTTATTAATCACAAGTCTTGTATCAGGTGACTTGTTTTAATTACAATTAAACAATGATAAATTATAATTTATTTAGAATTTCTTACTGTCAGGGTCAGGAAAGTTTGAAAACTACTGATCAAGGTAAAATCAAGTTTTAGCCTGATTTACAAAACCCGGTTCATTGGGCTTGTGCCTGCCTTTCCCTGTGCCTTTGGTATTCAAAAAAAGTCTTCCCCTACCTTATCTGGCAAATGAGTACTTATCTTTAAAGAGGCAATTGGAATGTTTTCTCCTTCGACAGCTGTTCAACTTCCAGTCAGGAAGCAACACTTCCTGTTCCAAGCTGCCATCAACCCTATTATAAGATCCTTTATCACACTGTAATCATTTGCTGATATACATGCTTTTCCAAGGCTTCTAAAGGCAGAATTCTGAGCAAACACATTATCTGACTTGTACTAAGTGTTCAATAAAATGAATATAACATGTACGAAGAAGAACTTAAATATCCTTATGTTTACGTACCATCATACTGCCTCTTGATTAAGGTATTCCTTCGGAACCTTTGCCATTTATGCCACAAAATTAGCAATGGCTTAAAAACATTACTACCATCACCATTATGCAGGTTGCTGCTGCTTCTCACCCATGGTTCACCCCAGAGTGTTTAGCATCAGTGGAGGAAATGTTCAGCACTTGTTCTGCATTCAAGTGCCCACGTGCAAAGTCCAGTTCCATAACCTGCTAGCTGTGACTTAAGGGAAATTACACAGCAGCTTTTTGCTTCAGGCACCTCATCTGATGATAATAGTAAGGCTTAAATTATTTAATACCTATAAAGACCATAGAACTGTCCCCAGCACATAGGAAGGGGTCAATAAATATTAGCTATAGTTATTGCCCAAGTAAGAAGCAGAAAATCAATACATATAATTCAGAGCTTCTACTCTAATGACTTTCAATTTAAGAAACACTATTTAATTTATCTTAAAACCTATTTGTTCTCCCTGTCCTCAGCTTGATATGTATGGCATACTTTCCTATCATAGTCACATGGGCCTCTTGCTGTATCTCAGGTTCAGCTACTGTGGATGTTAACTACTTACCTCTTTAAGTTGCCTCCCGGGCTGTATATCATAGAGTCTACATTTAATTCAAACCAGGTTAAACACAGCTCTCAAATATTGAGGAAAAAAAAAAACCTAGTTGTTTCATAGGATGAGATAAACTCAATGTTTTTTCTTTGGTCAAAATTTCATCTTTTTGTTTTAGGACTGAATGGTATGTTGATCACCACACTGTCACAGCTTATTTATTTTTTATTTTATTTTATTTTATTCTATTTATTTATTTATTTATTTATTTATTTAAAAATTATTTATTAATTTGCAGGTGCTAATTGTGTTCTATTCCTTACCTCGGTAATAGCTTTTATAAGCGACTTTTGTGAGTATTTCCTTGTTCTGAGCCCTTATGACTTATGCTATACTTCAATAAAAATTTATTAACAAAATTATTTACCCTTATATATGCCCTATTAATGTTTGTCTTATATGTCAGAATGTTCTGTCTGTCACAGTATTTCCAGTGAGAAAGAGCTCATCTCAACCTTCTCACCAAGAACATTTCCCTTCACTAGCTAACCACAGTACAATCCACTCAATTCTCTAAACCAAAAGTCACAGAATAAAAACTGATTCCCCATCTCCTTTATCACCATGTATACCCAAATCAATCATCAAATCTAATTAATTCTACTTCCAAAATATTTCTCAATGCCCATAAAATGCCTTGTCACTCCCAAGGTTAGTACCCTAATCCTGGCTCTCAACATTTTTCATTTGGATCTCTGCAAATGCATGTTGACTTAACCCCTGACTCATGGTTGTCTCCAACCAATCCTCAGTACTGCCAGTGTCTCCTTTCTAGGAATTATATGTGATCATGTAGTTTACACACTTAAATGTAATTGATGTTTTTCTATTACCTGTAAATTAAAGTGTAAGCCTTTTAAAAGTATATATTCAAAAAATAAATAAATAAATAAATAAATAAATAAATAAATAAATAAATAAAAGTATATATTCAGGTCTCCCACAAATTATCCCAGTCTACTTTTCTAAGGTCATCTCCAGCCATCACCCATCCCAATAACCATCCACCATAGGTTCCTGTCACATCACATTTCTTCTCATTTCCCCAGACTCTAATATAAGTTCATACTTTTAAGCATTTCTCCACTTAGAAAAATCTTGCTCATTCTTCAAGTTTCAGTTCAAATACCACTTCTTCGGAGGCTTTCCCTTCCCTGCCCTGCATTTCCACAGAGAGGATAATTAACCTTCCAAGTTATCCTCACTTGCCTAATTCTCCCTTCACATTTTTAACCTCGTATTACCATGCAATATTTTGGTTAGTTATTTACATATTCATTTATGCACAAAAGAGTTTTGAGCATCACTTATGTGCCACGATCTCTGCTAGTTCCTTGGAATTCAATTATAAGCACACCAGGTAAAGAATTGATTTTGCCTTCTAGACTACGCTGCTTGAAGTTAGAGAACATATCTTATTCATCTGTGCATGCTTAGGTTTATCTGGAGCCTACCATCTAATTAGCAAATATTCAGTTGAATGTATTCTCTCTCAGGAATACAGACTTATACCGTCGGTACCTGAATAAGATCTAACACTATATTTTTTAGTTAATGCAAGCATTAATATTTAATAATTCAACCAATTAATTTTGTTTTCTATCTCAGCATCAGTACCTTAATCCAGATATTGGATTATCTTCTAAAGAATATCAAATAGTGCTTTGCTAGGTGAACTTCGTTTTCAATAATCAGCTGCCATTGAATTGAATAGTGTTCTAAGAAAATTCAAATAAAGACTTAAAATATTTCCAAATGATATAAACCTTCCAGAATTGAAAAGTCTATTGCTGAGTTACTTAAGTTTAGGATGGCACGAAATCTTTGACACCCATACGTTTCCATGGGATTCCCTGCCTTTTCCTTCGCACAAGCATCCTGATGTCTTTTGGCTGAAGACTCAGACATGCCCGGTCTTCAAACTAATCCATGTTAGACTAAAGCAATCCATCAGCAGCCTCTCCTCATCACCTGGGGCATTCCATGACTTGGATGACATCTGGTTCCCTGTTTGACCACTGGGTCATTCTTTCCACTTTCCTGGACTATCCCACTATCCTGATAACCGGACTATTAGCTGTGACTGAAACCTTGACTTGAGACATGGACCATCAGGCCTAAAATCCAGTTCCTTGCTTATAAACAGAATTTTATAGCTTAGGAACCAATTCCACAACTATATCAGTTTATCTCTGCATCCTATCCTGCTTAGTCCTCATTTCTATCCTATCTCTACCAGTTTATATTTCAACTATCAGATCAGGCTTTATGATTAAAATAAATAACATACTAAGTTAGTCTAGTAAGGCCTACCAACTACTTCCTTCCAAATGAAACTATGGTATTAAGAAATTAGATATCTATGTGCTTTAGGAGATCTTTCTCAAACCACACAAGTGAATGTTAATTATGCCAAGACAATTATAGTAATTCCATTCCCACTGGCAGTAAGCTCACATGTGACACATCCCTCACCATGGAAACAGAAGAGACCATCTATTTGAGGATTTCAAGGACAGTATCCCTTCCAAGACAGAAAACAGGCACCTATGACTCCCCAACTTTGGAGTTGGTCATAGAGGATCTAATGCTTGAGGCTGCAGCAGCCATCTTGCCAACAAAAACCCAAGAAGATCGCTAGACCTAAATGTGAGACTGGAAACCATCAAAACCCTGGACGAGAAAACAGGCAACAACCTCTTTGACCTCAGCTGCAGTAATTTCCTGCTCGACACATCTCCAAAGCAAGGGAATTAAACACAAAAACGAACTACTGTGACTTCATCAAGATAAAAAGCTTCTGCACTGCAAAGGAAACAATCAACAAAACTAAAAGGCAACTGACAGAATGGGAGAAAGACATTTGCAAATGACATCGGATAAAGGGCTAGTATTCAAAATCTACAAAAAACTCACCAAACTCCACATTCGAGAAACAATCCAGTGAGGAAATGGGCAGAAGACATGAATAGACACTTCTCCAAAGAAGACATCCACAGGGCCAACAGACACATGAAAAGATGCTCAATGTCACTTATCATCAGGGAAATACAAAGTAAAACCACTCTGTGATACCATCTCACACCAGTCGGAGTGGCTAAAAGTAACAACTCAGGAAACAACGGATGCTGGCAAGGATGTGGAGAAACAGGAACCCTCCTGTACTGTTGGTGGAAATGCAAACTGGTGCAGCTGCTCTGGAAAACAGTGTGGAGGTTCCTAAAAAAATTAAAAACAGAAATACACTACGACCCAGAAATAGCACTACTAGGAATTTATCCAAAGGATATAGGAGTGCTGATGCATAGGGGCACATGTACCCCAATGTTTATAGCAGCACTTTCAACAATAGCCAAATTACGCAAAGAGCCCAAATGTCCATCAACTGATAAATGGATAAAGAAGATGTGGTTTATATATACAATGGAATACTACTTGGCAATGAGAAAGAATGAAATCCTGCCATTTGCAGCAATGTGAATGGAACTGGAGGGTATTATGCTAAGTGGAATAAATCAGTCAAAGACGGATACCATATGTTTTCACTCATATGTGGAACTTGAGAAGCTTAACAGAAGACTATGGAGGAAGGCAAGGAGAAAAAATAGCTACAAACAGAGAGGGAAGGAGGCAAACCATAAGAGACTCTCAAAGACAGAGAACAAACTGAGGCGTTGATGGGGGATGAGGTGGGGGAGAGGGGAAAATGGGTGATAGGCAGTGAGGAGAGCACTTGGTGGGATGAGCACTGGGTGTTGTATGTAAGTGATGAATCACGGGAACCTACCCCCAAAACCAAGAGCATACTGTATACACTGTCAGCCAACTTGACAACAAATTATATTTAAAAAAACAATTACGATACAAACTAAAATTCAGTGCATTTGAATATAAAAGGAAAAAAAGGCATTTGTTGTGTAACTACCACATGCAAGGTGCTGTGCTAGGGACAGAGGTGGGGACTAAAAAGCAAGACTCTGCTATGTCTTCCTTTACAGATCAGAAATCTTCCAAGAAATGACCCAATTAACCCTGAATTGTGAGGTCCACAAATGTTTGTTTCCTATTGGAAATAAAGAGAACTTGTGAGCCAAAAAACTAAATAAATAAAATTGAAAAAAAATAATAAATTGGAGCCTCATTGAATCAGCCAAATCTGTAATCCCTTGCCTCAAAAATATAAACTTTCTTATAATTTCCTCATTGTTTAAGTCCATTTTAGTGGTGTATTATTTACAGGTAAAGATACCCCAACTCTTACATTCAAGTAAAAGGCTTGAGAACCAGAATCAACACAGTGTCCTTCAAAAATTACAAACACATAGGAGGTAAATATGAGAACTCCTAGAACGAGACTGAGAATGTGTATCTATGGAGGGCCAGTAGATAAGTAGGAAAATGTGAACCACCCCTTGGACTTCTGCTCTGGACAAGATGAGGTAGACCCGGGGCACCTGGGTGGCTCAGTTGGTTGAGCGTCGGATTTTGGTTCAGGTCATGATCTTGTGGTTTATGAGTTTGAGCCCCACATTGGGCTCTGTGCTGACAGCTCAGAGCCTGGAGCTTGCTTCGGATTCTGTGTCCCCAGTCTTGCTGCCCCTCCCCCACCTGTGCGTGCGTGCTCTCTCTGTCGCTCTCAAAAAATGAGTAAACATTAAAAATTTTAAAAAGGTGAGGTAGACCCATTTCTCCCTGCTCCTCTCACCTAGTCCAACTATAAACCTAAAACCAATGCAAAAGGCTACCACAAGAAAGATCTGCAATCTGGTATGGAAATTTGAACAGGCTTAGGACTCCAAGACGGGAGGAACAAACAACAGTAGTCAGGCATGTGATTTCTCCAGCCTAACAGAATAAGGCCACCTGACCCCCATTCTACCCCCAGAAGGCAGCTAAAAAAGGCTCATTACTCTCCTGGACCCATCAGAAGCCCAGAGAGAACAACAGTCCATCCACAACAAGGATCCCTCCAAGCCATTCTAATGATTAGTGGCCAAAGCAACTATTAGATGAACGTCCAGGGTAGTATGATAGGTGGAGGAAAAGAAGTAATCCCCAAAAGTAACATAGTGTATGGTTTCACTTCCATAACACTTTTGAAGAAGCACAATATTAAAAGTTATTGAATAGCTTAGTAGTTGTCAGGAGTTTGAAGGGGACAGAGTATTGGGGGAGGGTGAGTGTAGGGATCCTTGTGGTGGTGGATATGTGAATCCACACATGTGATAAAATTAGACAGAAATATATATACCCACACACAAGTACAAGCTAAATTCCAGAGATATGAATAAGAGCAGTAAGTTGTATCAATTCCATTATCCTGGTTGTGATAATGTTCCCTAGTTTTGTAAAATGTCACCATTGCAGAGAACCTAGTAAAAGACACAGAGGATCTCTCTGTGTATTCTTTACAACACCTCTTAAGTTGACAATAATTTCACTAAAAGCTTCAATTAAACACACACACACACACACACACACACACACACACACACACACACACGGACCTAATGAAACACAGCAGTAACCATACACTTCAGCCAGAGATTCTTATAAGTAGGAGTCACAAACTGATCAGACTAGTTTTTAGAAATACCCAAGAAATATAAGACCTTTCTAGGTTCAGGTCTTAGTGGTCTCTATAAACCTCTCAACCCATCGCTTTACGAAAATATCCGAAAGGTCCAATAAACTGAGAAACCTGTTGTGTCAAACCTTTCTGCAAACCTGTTGTGTGCAAACCTCTTTCTGCCATTTGCACTTTTACTTTCAACTTACAGACCAATCCTGGCTCCTGAGGATGGTAAGGCTGTATGTGCATCATCTCCCACAAAATCTTAGGTATTTCACTAAACATAATTTACTCCTTGGGGAAAAAGCCAGGGGGATAAAGGGATAATGAAGGAAGTTTACAGTGAACATTATGGCAATGAATAAAACCGTGAAGTGCTGTGCTAATTAGCTGAAGGAGTTGCCAAGAAGTCCTTACAAAGGGGATGTTGTGGCTCCAAAGCCAGCCATATGCAGCTTGCTCAATGGATACTAACGTACATCTTCATCAGCTTTCGTTTGTAGACAGCAGTTCCTCACGTAAATCAAATTTAATGCTGAAAATCATCCATGCGTGGAGTTACACAGTAAGACATAAGTACCTTACTTTTCTAAATATTTTCCATCCTGAGACTCTTCCCTGTTCCTTTGACATACTTTCTTCATGCCTCATCAAGTAAAAGAGAATGGAATAGAACACACGCCAAGGAGTTCAATGCCAGCTACCTCTCGTATGAGGTCATTTCTCCCTCATTCCTGGAAGGTTTTATGGAGAGACAGCCCTCCTCCTGCAGAAGAATTTTTTTTTAATTTTTTTTTAACATTTATTTATTTTTGAGACAGAGAGAGACAGAGCATGAATGCAGGCGGGTCAGAGAGAGAGGGAGACACAGAATCTGAAACAGGTTCCAGGCTCTGAGCTGTCAGCACAGAGCCCGACGCAGGGCTCGAACTCACAGACCGCGAGATCAAGACCTGAGCCGAAGTCGGCCGCCCAACCAACTGAGCCACCCAGGCACCCCATCCTGCAGAAGAATTAAACAGACAAGGACTTGGTCCTTCCTGAAGTTCGTATACTAAATTGCAGCTTAAAGAAAGGTATGTCCCTGATATTCCAGGTCAGTCACAATGACTTTATCAATAATGGTTTTCTTTATGAAAAACCATATAACAAGGTCTGATTTGTAATTCTTCAGCTAAAATTTTGTTCATTAGATTCACTTACTTTCCTAAAGAATCTGTTTATGCAAGTTGTAATAAAAAAAGGCAATGAGCTGGATAAAGCTAAAACATTAACTTTTGCCACCATCAACTACAAAGTCAGCTTAACATTTTACTTTTTTGTTACCACATAGTATGTAGGCCTACCAGTGGTCAAGAGATGAGGGAAAAAAAAAAAAAAATCACAGTGCAAGTAAAGACAACCATTTTATTCTAGGCTGCAGTTCAGATCACTGGACATGTTTTTGACTTGGCAGGAAAATACTTAAGAAGGAATCGTTGAATTCTGCTTAAGGTTGTAATTCAGTGAGTCACAATGCCTCCTGAGGCCCCTAAACCTAGGTCCCTGCAGTTATTCAATTTATGACTTTTTGTCAATCTTTCTCTCAATTTATTTCTAAACCATTATTGACATTAGATCTAAAAATTAGATTCATGAACAAAAACCCAAAGGGCATGTTGATACCTGTTTTAGGCTGTTGATGAATGCCACCTTTAGGAATACACTATATCTATGGCAAAAACTCATTTAGAAAGTTTAATATAGAGGAAAAAAAAATCCAAAGATGATGTAATCTGTTTATGAACTCAGCTAAAAGATCCATAAAACTTAACTGCTATACATAGTAATTTTCTGTCATTGTATTGTTTATTATAACTTTCTGGTTCACTAATACTGCAATATGCCACAATTACTTAAGCTATATCTTTAATTAAGCATTAATAAAATATGAGTCAGATAATTATTCTAGAAATTTTATTATGTAATTAGTGAATAAGTTAGCTAGCATGATTACATAATGAGATTTCATATAAAATTTAGTATGTGCACATTAGCTTAATTTAATGACAAACCATCCTCAAAACAAAAATAAGGATTTTTCTGAGTAAATGGTCCCTTAGTTCTAGAAATAATTCCCAAGGAGAAGGAAACTTTCTAAATAGTTAGCTTAGAAATTGTAGAAGCAAAAATAAAACCTATGTACCATCTGTACTTTTCATTTTCTACCATTGTTCCAGGGTGTCCTGACCAGTCCCTTCTCTGTAAGAGCTGTCATGGGTAGCAGAATAAGCCATGCTATAACTTTGCTACAAAGGAGGAACCAAATTCAACACCACACGACCACTTAAGCTCTTTGCCCTGTCATCCCACCTTTCAGAGGGCAGGCTGGCTCCCCAGCTCCCGTAAATCCAATCCTCTCTTTCCCAATTACCTCAGCCTCTGTGTGGTAGAAAACATTAATGTTTTAATAACATGATAAAACAAAAAATATATATAAAGTTCATTGCTAAGGGAATTTAAATACATATTAGAAAGAGCATTACTCTTTAAAAAAAAAAAAAAAACAATGACCACAACATATGATAAAATGGGTAAGTGAAAAAAAAAAAAAATAAAGTGAAGTATAACATGAATGAGCACAGAGTAAATCCGGTGGGGGGGGGGGGGGGTGGTCGTGGTGAGCAATCCTTCCCTCACTGATTCAATTTTATCATAAACTATGTTTGGTTCCATTTCTAGAATACCAAAATCTGGTTTCTTGGTATATGTTTATCTTTTCTATAGTATAAAAACAAAGTTTTAATTAATTTAGCATTATAATTATTTCTGTGGGTCCCTCATTTTTCTTAAATAAAGGTTCTCTTCATTTAGAACTTAAACTATTCTTGTTTACAATTTTCTTTATATAATGTGTATGTGTAACTAGCCTGTAATTATGATCTCCGTTTCTAATTGATCCAGTTGATGCCCTTCAGTTATTCCAACATATTACTTACATATGATGATGCTTTTAACTTTCTAAAAACTTAGTTTTCTAACAATTTTACTTCTTTCTCTCATCTAGTTGCATGATCCTAGAGAAATATAGGACTATATAAATCGCAAAAGCATACTTTGTCATTATTTCATAGAAATGTCACCATTTGCCATTAAGCATAATGGCTTTTATTTGATCTATACATACCTAGAACTGTAAAGAAAGTATACATACATTCACACACGAATGTAGATATATAAGTATATTTGTGGTATGGATACATTTATGTGTAACCGTCACTTTATAACATGCACACATTGGGGAGATACATGTTACCATTCCTACAGGTTTTTGTCAGGATAGAAAAGCTTCCATCAAATGCTTTTGGGAGAGTCTATTAAGGTGACAGGATTTTTACCTGATTTATATGGTAAATTATATTAGCATAAATTCTAACATTAAACACTGTTGTACTCCTGGTGTAAACCTCATTTTCTGGTGCTGCATTATTCTTTTAAAGTATAATAAATTCTATACTTAAGATTATTCTGTAGTGCAGCCACTATGGAAAAGAGAATGGAGGTTCTTCAAAACATTAAAATTAAAACTGTCATGTAATCTAGGATCCTATTTCTGGGTATATATGTGAAAGATGAAGTCACTATCTCAAAAGGCTATATGCACTCCCTCGTTCATGGCAGCATTATTGACAATGACCAAGACACAGAAACCACCTAAGAGTCGATCAAAATGAGTGGATAAAGAAAATGTGTTATATATTGCATCTTTCAGCATAAAAAAGGGGAATCCTCCCATTTGCAACAATGTAGATGGACCTTTAGGACATTATACTAAGTAAAGTCAGTCAGAGAAACACAAACACTGTCTGATCTGACTTATTTGTGAAGTTAACACACACACACACACACACACCACAGAACAGACAGGTGGGTACTGGCGAGGGGAAGATGGGTGAGGGTGGCCTAAAGGCACAAACTTCCAGTTATCAAATATAGAAGTCCTGAGGATATAATGTACAGTGTGGTGGCTAAGGTTAGCAATATTGTAATGTATATTTGAAAGTTGGTAAGAGAATAGTTATCACAAGAAAAAAATGATAGTGATGTGATGTAATGTTAACTTATGATAATCACTTCGCAAAATATCCATATGCCAAATCAATATGTTATGCATCAAAAAGTAACATGATATTATCTGTCAAAAATTATTCTTAAATTTTAAAGACTTTTTCTGTGGTAGTAGAGAAGTTGCTATCGTAACACATAACTACATGTGTGCGCGCGCGCAGGTCTGTGCGTGTAGGTGTGGGGTGCGCGTGCAGGATTGTGTGTGTAGGTGTCGGGTGCGCTCACATGCAGGCGTGGCGTGTGCAGGGGTGTGCGGGGGGGTGTAGGTGTGCGGGGGGCTGTAGGTGTGAATGGGGGTGTAGGTGTGCGGGGGGGGGTGTAGGCGTGTTATTTTCACATTTAGATATCAAAGTGATACTGCTTCTATTAAAAAAGATGAAACACGAGTCCTTTCTTTCCTTCTCTATGCCATTAAAAAGGTAGAAGAGTAACGAATAACCTGTTCCCTGGGGGTTATAAATATTTACCTGTGAAGTCATTTGGGGCCCAATTTTACCAGTTTCTTCCATCACTATTTGTCTATTTGGGTTTCCTCTCTCTTCCATCTCTGCTTTAGATATGGTTTTGTCATAGATAATTCCACATTCCATAGAGTGAAAAAGTCTATGCAGACACATTGGAAACAAAGTACACTTTTAGGAGTCTTCAGTTCATTTTATTTTGACTATTTCCTAGTATTCCATTTTAACTTTCACTCACATTTTCCCTAAATTAGGCCACTTAATGATTTATCTACGTTATTGCATAGAAGTATATATTTTTCTTTTTCTTTTTAATATGAAATTTATTGTCAAATTGGTTTCCATACAACACCCAGAGGAGTATGTATTTTTCTAAAGAGCCAGCTGCTCAATTGGAAAACAAAATACATTTACCGGAAAAAATGTTGCCATAAAGCAGATAAAATTTAGGGCCAAATATCTGTATGAATTTGAAAAATAAAAAACTGTAAAAGAAGGAAGTTGCCTCTATAAAATACAACCATAAATATAATAGCAACTGCTTATAAAGTACTTAACAGTGTATACTGTACTATTCTAAGTGCTTTGAACAAATTAGCTCATTTAATCCTCACTGTATTCCTATCAAGTAGAATGATTATTACCCCATTCTCAGCTAAAGAGCTGAAAGCACGGAATTTACATAGATGGTAAGAGGCAGTGGTGCAAAGTAGTGACATAACAGCTCAGGAAAGCTGTGACAGAAGGAGATGCATTAGCTTTCATAAAGACGAAACCTTCTCGGTTATGGTAACCGAAAATTTGGTACATTGAAAACAGAGCAGAAAGGAAACTAGGCTCTGTGGAAGCACGATAAATATCTGCCCTGATGTACAGGGCAGAAAAGCAAGTAAAATTAAAGAAATTTTAAAAGGAGTTACAAATTATATATATATATAAATATAAATCTATAAAGGCATATGAAAACATCCAATACAGGCACTGAGTATCGCAAAGAATAGAATTGAAATACATCATAAAAATACATACAGATATAATTCAAGAAACCTTGTCAGGAAAAAAATAAAACTTAAATCTATAGATATGAAAGAACATTTTCTCTGAGATTGACACAGAAGGCTCAATGCTACAACACACCTCAGTAAAGTTATTGAGGTGAGAAGATAAGGGAAAGTAGGCATTTAGACTGAAAGATCAAGTTACCTTTTAGGTAAAGATAAAGAAACCAGCCTAACCTCAGACTTCATAGCAATATTCAGTGCCAGAAAACATTGTGAAAATGCCCACAGAGTCCTCAAGGGGGAAAACAAAATGACCCAATAAATGTTTTAACGTCTCTCATTTGAGAGTAAATGCAATTGAAAATATAGTTCCCATAAGTTCTTCTTAAATAAATAAATGGCAAATTTCATTTAACCAGGGGGTAAAAAATCCATTGCAAATAAACTGGCCATGGTGTGTTCTGCTGATTATTATTTTTTTAAGAATCTTCGATTCTATTTTTTTTTAAATTTAATGTTTAGTTTGAAAGAGACAGACAGAATATGAGTGGGGGAGGGGCAGCAAGAGAGAAAGGGAGACACAGAATGCACAGAATCCAAAGAAGGCTCCAGGCTCTGAAATGTCAGCAGAGAGCCAGATGCGGGGCTCCAACTTATGAACCCTGAGATCATGACCTGAGCTGAAGTCAGATGCTTAACTGACTGAGCCCTGCAGGTGACCCTGATTATTTTAAATGGACTAAAATCGAAATAAATGTCAGAGTTATGGGGACAGTGTAGATTATAAGTGTGATACACTCATCAAATGTTGGAAGCAAAGGTGAGAGATGTAGTATGCAGTCTTCCTTTTTATTTAATACCTGGGTACAAATGTTAAGCTTTCACAAGTTTATAAGCCAAATAAAGATATAAGTATATTTAAAGATATAAAATTAAGAAGAAATATAATTAACTAAAAATCAAATGATGGGGATAAGGAGGGAAGGATTAGAAATATAACTGTGTCACTTCTGAAACCAAAAGTCAATAGGTAACTTGAGTAGAAATGGAGAATT
Source organism: Panthera tigris (assembly GCF_018350195.1). Lineage (NCBI taxonomy): Eukaryota > Metazoa > Chordata > Mammalia > Carnivora > Felidae > Panthera > Panthera tigris. Next base: position 48,833,646 of record NC_056660.1, read on the forward strand.
AAGTACATTAATTGTTCTGGGTTGAATGTTTATGTCCACAAAGTTCCTATGTTGAAATCCCAACCCCTAATGTGATATCAGGAGGTAGAGCCTTTGGGATTTGATTAGGTCCTGAGGGGCGACCCTTAGGAATGGAATTGGTGTCCCTATAGGAAGGGACAGGAGAGCTTCCTCTGGCTCTGTGCTCTCCACCACGTGAGGACACATTGAGAAGCTGGCTCTTGGCAACCAGGAAGAAAGCCCTCATGAGAAGTCAACCACACTGGCACCCTCATCTCAGACCTCCAGCCTCCAAATTAAAAGAAATAAATTTCTGTTGTGGATAAGCCACCCAGTTTTATGGTCTTGCACCATAGCAGCCTGAGCTAAGATATACAAACTTTGTTTTATGCTTTTTTTACATTTATTTGTTTTGAAAGACAGAGAAAGAGTGTGAGCGTGAGCACAATCAGGGAGGGGCACAGACAGAGGGAGAGAGAATCTCAAGCAGTTTCTGCACTGCTAGCACAGAGCCCCATGCAGGGCTTGAACTAAAACAACGTGAGATTGTGACCTGAGCCCCAGTCAAGAGTCTGATGCTTAACTGACTGGTACACCCAGGTGCCCCTAAGATATTATATAAACTCTACTTTCATCTTGGTTAAGCTTATACTGAGGGCATTTAGGACAATAACCAACAAAATAAAATGTGTACCCCTTTCACCCTAAGCACTCACTTTTAGGAATCTAAAAGGTATATCACACAGATATACCTAAACAAGTTCTGCAGATACCTATGGGGATATTTTTTTGTATTATTGTTAGATTGTTTCAAAGTCTTTACTAAGTGTCCATCTATATAAGATTCATCATATTCTGCTAACTTCAGATAATGAAATGCTCTGTAGTTGCTCTAAGAAAGTAAAATCGATTGTGAAACAAGTTCAAGACGTATAAGTGAAAAATGACGCTTATGACAACTATGTCATCAGGTGTGTTCACATATTTAAAACGGAAATCCTGTATATGTGTATGCTTCCATTTGCAAAAACTACCAAGCAGAAGTAGAATGATAGACATGTTTGTCAAGAAGCCACCAAGTGTTTGCTTAAAAATAAACACTTTTAGGTGCTAATTGGCTCCATAAGAACACAACTGCAATCTCTACGATTTTGCTTTAGTTTGAGCAAAGCAGAATTTATGAGGCATACAGGTATTTAAGTGAAATCATGACTCTAATTAATTGAATGCATAAAAGCAAAATGATGCTATGTAAATACACTTAAAGTATAATGACATGTAAATTAACATAAAATAGCAAAGACTCCACATCATACATGCCTAAACTCTGAAACATGCTCAGAAAAAAAGTGAAGATCTCTGTAGGGATCCCCTCAGTACAGGCACAATCTGGCTTGATGTTTCCATTGTTATTCAAAACTGGTTATCAGGAACAGTTGAAGCTCCAAATGAAGCTCACAGCAAGTACAAGCTATAAAAAGCATTCGCTTGTCACTAAAAGAATATGAACAGGTTTAGCACATCTACTTTTCCACACTTCAAGTTTTCAAATGAGACTGTAAGGCGATTATCAAGGGATTTTGCAGGAAGATAACTTTCCCTCTAAGTCTTTTCATCCAGGCGTGATATACAAATGTGCAATATATCTTTCCTATAATTAAGTAAACTGTTTCCTTGCTTCATAGTTACTCAGCAACAGTGACACCTACACATTCTTTCCGGAGGGGGAAAAAATTAAGACGTATCGCCAAGCAAACTCTTAGGAAATGGACATTTTAATTGATTATTCTGGTAGAAAATTATTGAGAAAATACTTTGTCATATTTCTTCTTTATAAACCTCTTTTATCATTGTTTTGAATTCCAGCTATACTGTCAAAAAACTGCATTATATTTTGTTACTTTGTCTTCTTGCCTCAAATAAAAAATGTCTGCCTGGGGAAAACTATTTACTCAAAAGGGAACAGGAGATGGTCTAAAGGGAAAAAATATATACATTGAAAAAAATCTTTGGTCACTCTTAGAGATGCTACCACTTAAAAGCAGTTCTGATAAGGTTTTTAAATTTAACATAAAAATGTAAATGAATATTTAAGACTGTGCTAAAATGTTATATATATGCAGTGTTTGACTTTCATCTGCGAGAATTAGACTTAGGCCACATTAAGACAAACCTTAAATATTACCTTTAGGAGTTTTATCTTGAGAGAAATGTAGAGTTCTGAAGAGCTTTTAGCAGAGAAATAATAATGTCCACTTTGCCACTGAGAAGAGGCAAAACAGTTGCAATTAAGTAAAGGCTTGATTGTAGGCAAGGAAGTGATAAAAGTCACAGTATAGCTTCTGGACTAGTATAACCAACATTTCTCTAACTGGGGTTTTTTCACTTGTAAAATATATATTTTGTCAGTTCAAAATGTAAAAATGATAAACTATAAAAGGCTACACAGCAACATGTTTCAGCCACCCTTGTCCACAAGCCATCCAGACTCTCTCTACCTGTAGGTAGCTAATAAAACTAGCTTCTGCCCATCTTTCCAGGCATATTCACACACAAATTCTTACATACTCCCCTGCCCCATTTTTTACATACATAGTTGCATATTCAACATACTGTTCTGCAGTTTGTTTCTTAACTAAATGTGGGATTTCAGAGAAATCCAACACTATTTCTGTGTTAGTACAAAAGTATCTTCAGCCTTTCTTTAACTACCATATATATCTATGTATATATATATATATATATATATATATATATATACACACACACACACACACACACATATATGTGTGTGTATATATATATATGCACACATACATATGCATACACACACCATACATAATATACACTGTAACCTAATCTGTCACCTATTGAATATTAGGTTCAGTACTGCAATAATTACCCTTACATAGGTTTTATCTTGCACATGTACAGTTGAATCTATAGGATTCTGTTACCATCATCCATTGCTGCATGATGAACTACTTCAAAACTTAGTGGCCTAAACCAGCAATTATTGCTGTGTCTACTTTGTCGATCAGGAATTGGAAATCCTTGGAACAGAAGAATAAATATCCCGGCCATGATGCATCAAAAGGGGTCACTTCTTTCCAGTCTACTCAAGGGTGGTTTGCTTGGGTTGTCCAGCCATCTAGCACCATGGGTACAAACTTTTAAGTTTTAAGATGAAAAAGTTCTGGGCACCTAGAACACATCATGTACATAGCATCATAACTATAGTTAGTGATAATGTACTGTATCCTGGAAAGTTCCAAAATGTATAGATCTTAAATATTTATTTCTTTTATTGCAGTGGAAAGGAAGGAAAAGAAGGAAAAGAAGGAAAAGGCAAACTATGTAAGGTAATGGATATGTTAGCTAACCTTATGGTGATAATCATTTCACATTATACTTGTCTATCAAATCGTCATGTTGTACATCTTAAACCAAGTTTATATCTCATATATCTCAATAAGGCTTAGAAAAAACAGGATAATGACAGAAGCACATGTTGCCAGTATCTTAAGGGCCAGTTCTAGTCTGTGTCCTATTTTGTGCAGATAGTTGTCTGTGGCTTTTGGCTTCACCCTCTGGGCCCTTGGAACTCACCTCTTAGACATCTTTTATTTTTCATAATAAACAACAAATGCTGCCTCTTGTTGCCTCTTGAGTGATCTTTTTAGCTTTCTCTCTACTCTTAGACAGTTGGGGAGTGGATTTTGTTTTCTTTTGAAATATTTCTGGCCCTTTTATTCCACGTTGATAGAATTACTACAATTCTCTTATAAATTTTGTGAGATTTCTATGAATCTTAGTAGGGTCCTGTATTGGATAAAAGTAATAAATCTCCTAAGGCAGGTTCCCTTCAACTTGGGATAAAGATTAGGATGCTATAGAAAAGTGATTAAGTTTCCCATAAGGCATTTATTTTGTCTAGTTGAGAGTTTCTATGAGACACATCCTTAAATCTTCATAACATCTTAATAATGGGCCTTAAAGGCATATCCTTGAAATGATATCTACCCAATTAGCATTTAATTTGAGAACCTTTCAGGGAAGCTGGGAAAAATAAACAGTTTCATTTTCAAATGGCAAGACATGACTACCTTTTCTCTAAATGTTGTACAAAAACTGAATCTTTCCTTTTGTAGCTCATATGCCTTCATCTGTACTTTATTATATATGGCTAAAAAAAACTAAAACTGGCACTTGAAAAATTATTCCCAAAATAGGTCTGCCAAATTGACTGATTTTAAATTTATATCTCAATATATAGATATCTTTATCTAGCTGTATACATGTGACACAGGTGACACTGTTGCCAAACTTCTGGCTAATACATAACAAAATTTCCTTTATTCCGGACTCTGATAACACTTTCCTGATTCTTTCAGCTTTCACAAATAGGTACTACTCTTTCCCACCAGGTCCCAAAGTCAATGTTTTGTTTTAAATTTTATGGCAGCATTTCACTTCCACATATAGAATTCGGTGTAGCTTATCTATTACTCTTAACAAATATATTAAAACTTGGTTGAAAGCAAAAACAATTTGATTGTATCTTACAATTTGAGAGATCAAGAATTTGGACACTACTCAGGTAGGTGACTCTTCACACAGCATCAAGAAAAATCTTTTGGTGGCATTCATTTGGCAGAGGGGCTGGCCTGCACAGTCTAAGATGTCTAATTGGCCTCTATCTTCAAAGTAATTTACATGAAAACCCTAACAGGGTTTGTGAGAAATTAACAAGCTGACTCTAAAATCTGTATATAATTACAAAAACCCAAGAGTAACCAAAACAATTAAGAATATGGTAAGGAAAATTTCCTTACTACATCTCAAGATTTATTGTTAAAATATGGTAACTAAGATGAGTGTTATTGGCATACAATTTGACCCACAGTACAGAATAGAGTCCAGAAGCAAATCTATGCTCATATGGAGAGGTATATATGTAAGAAGAAGCATTACAGAAAATAATTATTCAACAAATTTCCCTGGGAATATTGATGTATTATATATGTAAACACACACACACACACACACACACACGCACTTCAGACTTCTGTCACATCATACACACAAAAATGTCAACCCCAGATATAGAGAAAAAATATAAACTTGCAGAAAATAAAGAAACACTTTATATTGCCACAAAAGTACTAATGACAAGGAGATACATTCAACCACATTAAATACATTTTGTTCAAACACACACACACACACACACACACACACACACACACACACACACACAAAGTGACAGTAAAGTTGGGGAAGATATTTGTGTCATATACAACTGACAAAGCCTAATGATCTATGAAGGATAAATAGATAAGTAATTAAATGGATGGGTGGAGAGGGGTGGGATAGCAGTGGGGGAAGAGTAGTGAGAGGCAAGAGAAAATTATCACCTAAAATTTTTTATTAATGTTTATTTTATTTATTTTGAGAGAGAGAGAGAGAGAGAAAGAGAGAGTGAGAGAAAATCTGAAAACAGCAACTTGGCTGAATTAATGGGTAGGATTATAATGCCATAATTTGAGTAAGAGCTCCAGATCTCATTCTAAAGTGGCATTTTGAATAGCACAGACCTAAAATATCCATAGTTGGTACTCATTAGTGGACCATGAAATAGGTTCCTACTAAGTTACCATGTTTGTTACACACACACACACATACACACACACACACACACACACACACACACACAGAGTTGTAACCCAAAACATTTCTTCTGTAGGTCCCTGTCAAACATTTTTGAAAATATTCCTAAATAAATCCTACATATGCATTCTATAAGACATATAGAAAAATTAAAATCATAAAGTATCTTCTCCAACCACAATGGAATGCCATTAGAAATAAAAGATACTTTATAAATTAACAGATGTGGAACTGAAACCACATACCCCTAATTATCTAATGGGTCAAAAGAGGAAATCACAGGGAAATTTAACAATCCTTTGAGGTAAATGAAAACTAAGATACAATGCACCAAAACTTATGGGATACAGTAAAAGAAAAAAAAAATCAACTGTAGAAGACAAGGGAATACTTAACTCTTTACATGAGACCATCATTACCTGATACTGAACCAAATCAAGACATCACAAGAAAACAAAATTACACACCTATATTCCCATTGAGTATAGGCAAAATCCTCAACAAACTGCTAGAAAAAAAATCCAGCAGCATGTAAAGAATATTCACCATGACCAAGTAGGATTTATCCCAGGAATGCTAGGTTGGTTTAAAATTAACATAATAAAGCATATTAATAGAATAAAGATTTTAAAGTGTGATTTATTTAGATATAGAAAAAAAACATTTGGCAAAATATAACATCCTTTAATGTCAGACTAATAGAAAGGAACTTCTTCCACCCGATAAAGATTAAAAAAAAAAAAAAAGAGAGAGAGAGAGATACAGAGAACCTAATACTTAATAGTTAAAGATTGAAAGCTGTGCCCCTGATATCAGGAATGACACAATAATGCCTACTTTAGCCACTTGTATTCAACATTGCACTAGAGGTTCTGGTCTGGGCAATTAGGGGAAAGGGAAGAAAGACACCCTGATTGGAAAGGAAGAAAAATGTATCTACTTGCAGTTGACTTGATTTATAAATAGATAACCCCAAAGAATCCACAAAAACACTAATACATTAGAGCAAATGAAAAAGTTCAGTAAGGTGGCAGGGAAAAGATTTAAAAAATATATACTGATATGTGTATATTAAAGCTTATTTATTTTCAGACAGGGAGGGAGAGAAAGAGAGAGAGAGAGAATATGAATGAATGAGAATGAGCAGAGGAGGGACAGAGAGAGATGGACAGAGAGAGATGGAAAGAGAGAATCCCAAGCAGGCTCGCAGGGTTCCATCCCATGAACTGTGAGATCATGGCCTGAGCTAAAATCAAGACTTGGATGCTTAACCGAATGAGCCACTCAGGCACCCCAATATATTTCTTTATATTATCAATGAATGACCCCCAAAAGTATCACTTATAACAGTATCAAAGCAATACTAAAGGATCAATTTAACAAAAGTACTACAAGACATACACACTGAAAACTGCAAAATATTGTTTAAACAAATTAAGACAAAATAAATGGAAAGACATCTCATGTTCATGAATGGAAAGATTAATATTGCAGTGATTGCAGCATTCCATGAATTGATCCACAGATTCAGTGTGATCTGTTTCAAAATTACAATCGTCTTTTTATATGAACTGATCCTAAAATTCGTGTGACATTCCAAGGGAACAAGAATAGGATACAAAGATAGTCCTAATGATCTTTTAAAAAGGAGAACAAAACCCATGGGGGAGGGGAAGGAAAGAAAAAAAAAAAAAAAGAGGTTAGAGTGGGAGAGAGCCAAAGCATAAGAGACTGTTAAAAACTGAGAACAAACTGAGGGTTGATGGGGGGTGGGAGGGAGGGCAGGGTGGGAGGGAGGGCAGGGTGGGTGATGGGTATTGAGGAGGGCACCTTTTGGGATGAGCACTGGGTGTTGTATGGAAACCAATTTGACAGTAAATTTCATATATTAAAAAATAAAAAAAAGAAAAAAAAAGAAAAAAAGAAAAAAAAAAAGGAGAACAAAGTCGAATGACTCATACTCTTTATATTGTAGCTACTACAAAACTATAGTAGTCAAGATAATATGGGACTTGCATAGAATCAGAGGGTTATAATTGAGAATCCAAAAATAAATCCATCCAGTTATGGTCAGTTGATTTTGCGAAGGGTGTTAAGACCATTTGTATTTGTTTCCCATTGCTGCTGTAACAGATTACCACAAACTGAGTAATTTAAAGTACCAGATTTATTCTGCCATAGTTTGGGTGGCCAGAAATTCAAAATCAAGGTGTCTACAGGGTCTCACTCCCTCTGGATGCTCTCAAGTAAAATATATTCTTTGAATCTTCCAGTTTCTAGTGGCTGCTGGTTTTGTTGGTTTATGGCCATACCACTTCAATCTCTGCCATCATCTTCACACTGCCTCCTCCTCTGTGTGTCTGTCTTCTTTTCTTCTTATAAAGATACTTATCACTGAATATGGGACCCACCTTGATAATAATCCAGGATAATTTCATCTCAAGATCCTTAATTTAATAGCTCATCAGAGCTTTTTCTAATTAAGACACATTCCCTGGTTCTAAGATTAGGACATGGATTTTTTTTTGGGGGGGGTGGGTTCCCATTCAACCCACCACACTATTCAATGGTGGAAAGAATGGTCTTTTCAACAAATGGTGCTGAGAATACTGCATACCTACATGTAAAAGAACTGATTTGTCCTCTTACCTCATACCATATACAAATTGCTAAGTCAAAATAGATCAAAGCCCTAAATTTAAGCGCTAAAACTGTAAAAACTGTAAAACTCCAGAAGGAAAGAGAAGCATACATCTTTGTAATGTTGAAGTAGGTAACAATTTCTTAGATAAGAGGTCAAAAGCAACCAAAGAAAAAAAAAATAAATTGGACTTCTTCAAAGCTAAAAATGGCTGTGTGTCAAAGGATTCTATCAAGAAAGTGTAAAGACAATACACAGAATGGGATTTATTTATAAATGATGTATCTGATAAGGGACTAGTATCCACCATACATAATGAGCATTTATAATCCACCATCAAAAAGACAACAACCCAATTTTAAAATGGGCAAAGTATTTGAATAGACATTTCTTCAAAGCAGATCCACAGATGGCCAAAAACACATCAACAGATGGTCACCATCACCAGTCATTAGGCAAGTACAAATAAAAACCAAGACACCCCTTCACATGCTCTAGGTTGGCTGCAATTTTTTAAAAATTAAAAACAGGCATTGGCAAGGATGTCAAAAAACTGGAACCTTCATACATTGCTGATGAGATAGAAAATCATGCAGTCACCTTGTAAAGTGGTTTGCCAGTTCCTCAAAAAGTTAGATAGAGAGTTGTCATAGAACCTATCAATTCTACTCCTAGATACATACCTAGGAGAATTCAAAGTGTATGCTCACACAAAAACTTACTTATGAATGTTTATAAAAGCATTATTCATCATAGCCAAAAAGTAAATACAACCCAAATATCTGTCAACTGATGAATAGATCAAGACATGTATTGGTATTCATTGCATGAATAATATTCCATAAAATAGAATATTACTCAGCCATAGGAAATGAAGTACTGATCCATGCTATAATGTGGCTGAACTTTGAAAATATCATGGTTAGTTTTTCCATTGAATATGGAGGTGGAATAGGGGGACCCTAGGCTTGCCTCATCCCATGAATGTAACTAGATAACTATCAAATCAAACTAAATACCCCTGAAGACTGGCGTATCTGAAGACCAATTTGAAGACTGGCAGAACAAACTCCACAACTAAAGGTAGAGAAGAGGCCACATCAAAGAAGGTAGGAAGCTTGGAGACATGGCTTGGGAAAGATATGGATGGTGGCTGCTATGGTAGGGAGGGAGCCACAGTGGTAAAAAAGGATAAGAGACAGATAAGCATACAGAAGAGACCACGTGGGAAGATGAATCCCAGTAAGTATGGGCTTAGAAAGAGATAGCCCAAATTTTTTGAGTTCTTGTAACCAGCAAGGCTTTAAGCCTGGAGTTTTAAAGGTCTGAATGCTTGGCTCTAGGAGAACTCAAAGGACATTGGGGCTACATTTGGAGAAAAGGCAGGGCAAATAGCCAGCAGACTTACAGCATGGAAATAGGAATCTGAAGAACACCTGGGGCACAAAGTAGAAAGGTTAGCTGCTCATCACAGAATGTATCCCAGAAAGCAGCATTCATGGAAAGACCTTTCTGGGAACAAAGGAACTGGTAGCATAAACACATAGCCACCTGCATAAACCAGCACAGTGCCCAGAATGGCTATCTAACTTGCTTACACTAAGACCCCCCCGACTCATGCTCTGGAAGAACTGCCCTTCCCTATCACACTTTGCTTCAGTCCCAGCACAGAGGGCCTCTTCCCCAAGAAGATCAGCTCACCAACACCACACTTCCCTACCCAGGAGTTTTGCAAGGCCTTGGTTCTGCTGGTGGTGGCAACAGGTCTCATTTCACATGCAGACTAGAACACACACCTAGTTAAAACTCAACACATTCACTCCAAGGATCAAATATTGCCCACAAAAGGCAAAGAGAACTTCTGCAGATGACTGGCCTGATGGATAAAGTGGATAGGACACAACAGCAGAACATATGTTCTCCAACATACTGGAGACATTTCTAGAAGTACCCATCCCTGGAGAACAGGGGACACTACATTTCAAGGCACTATAGGAAATCTTCATAAAGCCTTTACCCTCAAGAACAAGAGATATAGCTAACTTTCATAACACACAGAAACAGGCACAGAGACTTAGACAAAACGAGAAGACAGAGGAATTTGTCCCAAATGAAAGAACAGGACAAAGCCGTGGCAGGAGATGTAAGCTAAACAAATAAAATTAACATGCTTGATGAAAAATTTAAGACAACGATCAAAAGGATACTCATTGGAGTTGAGAAAAGAATGGAGGAGATCAGTGAGACCACTAATACAGAGAAAGAAGATAGCACAGATACAGGTCTCAAACAAAATGAGAAACATGCTTGATGGAATGAACAGCCGGCTAGAAGAAGCAAAGGAACAAATTAATGACCTAAAAAAGGGAGTAATGGAAAGTAATCAAACTGAACAAACGAGAAAAAGAATTTTGCAAAAAGAGAATAGACTTAGGGAATTTGGTAACTCTATCAAACGTAATAACATTCACTTATAGGAGTCCCAGAGGAAGAAAAGAGCGAAAAGGGGGCAGAGAATGTTATTTGAAGAAATAGCTGAAAACTTCCCTAAACTTGGGAAGAAAACAGATATCCAAATCCAACAGGCACAGATAAACCCCAACAAGATCAACAAAAAAAGATCCACACCAAGACACACCATAAATGGCAAAATATAATGATAAAGACAAATATTAAAGCAGCAAGACAAAAGACAGTTACATACAAAGGAAACCCTGCAGAGGTTACAACAAATTTTTCAGCAAAAGCTTCCCATTCCAGAAAGGAGTAGCATGACATATTCAAAATAATAAATGGGAAAAACCTGTAGCCAAGAATACTCAATCCAGATAGTCTATCATTCAGAATAGGAGAGATAAAGAGTTTCTCCAAACAAAAACTAGAGGAATTTATAACCACTAAAGCAGCCCTACAAGAAATATGAAAGGATTCTTTGGGTGAAAAGGAAAGACCAAAAATGCCAGCATGAAGGTAGGAAACACAAAAGCAGTAAAAATGAATGTTTCTGAAAAAAAAAAAATCAGTAAAGGAACTTACAGTATAAAAGGACACAAAATATGACACCATATATCCAAAATGTGGGGAGAAGAGTAAAGAATGGGTTCAAACTTAAATGACTATCAGCTTAGTACAGATTGCTATATGCAGAAGACATTATATATAAACCTAATGGTAACCACAAGTCAAAAACCACTAATAAATATGCAAAAAAAGTCAAAGAAATCCAAATATGTCACTAAAGAAAACCAACAAATCACAAAAGAATGAAAATCTTCAGAAATAACAATAAAACAAATAACAGAATGGCAATAAATACATATTATCAATAATTACTTTAAATGTAAATGGACTAGGGCACCTGGGTGGCTCAGCCTGTTGAGCACCCAACTTCAGCTCAAGTCATGACCTCATGTTTTATGAGTTCAAGTCCTGCATCAGGCTCATTGCTGTCAGCACAGTCTGCTTTGGATCCTCTGCTCCCATCTCTCTCTGCCCCTCCCCTGCTCATGTTCTCTCACTTTCAAAAATAAATAAAACCTTTTTTAAAAATGTAAATGGACTAAGCACTCTAATCAAGAGACATAGTGTGATGGAATGGATTAAAAAAAATGATTCATCTATATGCTGCTGGTAAGAGACTCATTTTCAACCTAAAGACATCTGCAGATTTAAAGTTAGGAGATGGAGAAACATTTCTCATGCAAACAGATGTCAAAAGAAAGCTGGAGTAGCAACACTATCAGACAAAATAAACTTTAAAACAAAGAGACAAAGAAAGACACTATATAATAATCAAGGGTACAATCCAACAAGAACATAACAACTGTAAATATTTATGCATCCAAATACATAAAACTGTTAATAACAAAGATTAGTCTCTAAATGATGATAATACATTAATAGTAAGGGACTTTAGCACCCCGCTTACATCAATGGACAGATCACCTAAACAAACAAACAAAAAAATCAATAATAATGGCTTTGAATGACACAATGGACCAGATGAATTTAATGTATATTCAGAACATTCCATCCTAAGACAGCAAAACACATTCTTTTCAAGTGCACATGAAACACTGCCCAGAATAGATTATGTTAGGCCACAAAACACACCTCAACAAATTCAAGATCTAAGTCAAACCATGCATCTTTCTCAACAAAATGCTATGAAACTAGAAATCAACTACAAGAAAAAATCTGGGAAGAGCACACATACATGGTAATTAAATAACATGCTACTAAATAATGAATGCGTCAATGAGGAAATAAAAAAAATACAGTACATGGAAACAAATGAAAGTGAAAACAATGGTTCAGAATCTTTGGGATGCAGCAAAAATTGTTCCAAGAGGAAAATATATAGTAATACAGGTCTACCTCAAAAAGCAAGAAAAATCTCGAAAACCCTAACCTTGCACCTAAAGGATCTAGAAAAAGAACAATAAAAACCTAAAGCCAGCAGGAAGAAGGACATAATAAAGATTAGAGCAAAAGTGAATGACCTAGAAACTAAAAATAAATAAATAAATAAATAAATAAATAAATAAATAAATAAACAAACAAACAAACAGATTGATGAAATAACAAACTATTTCTTTAAAAAAATTACTAAAATTGATCAACTTCTGGCCAAATTCATCAATAAGACAAAGGACTTAAATAAAATCACAAATGAAGAGAAATAACAACCAACACCACCACAGAAATGCAATTCTAACAAAATATTATGGAAAACTATACAAAAAAATTGGACTATCTGGAATAAATAAATTCCTAGAAACAAACTACCAACTGAAAGAGGAAGAAATAGAAAACCTGAACAGACTGATAACCAGTAAAGAAATTGAATCAGTAATCAAAAAACTTCCAACAAACAAAAGTCCTGTTTGGAGTTTTGACCAGATGGCTTAACAGGTGATTCTACCAAACAATTAAAGAAGAGTTGATAGCTATTCTTCTCAAACTATTTCCCCAAAAAAATAGGAAAGGAAGGAAAACTTCCAAATTCATTCTATGAGGCCAATGTTACCCTGATGCCAAAACTAGATAAAGACACCACAAAAAGAGAGAGAGAAAGAGAGAGGGAGAGGCCTCTCTCTTCATCACAGGCCAATATCTGTGATGAACATACATGCAAAAATCCTCAACAAAATGTTAGCAAACTGAATCTAACACCACATTTAAAACATCCTTCACTACAATCAAGTGGGATTTAATCCTGGGATCAAGTGTGGTTCAATATTCACAAATCAACATGATACATAACATCAATAAGACAAAGGGTAGGTTTCAATAGATGGAGAAAGAACATTTAACAAAATACAACATCCATTCATGATAAAAAAAAAAAAAAAACCGTCATGAGTAGGTTTAGAGGGAACATACCTCACCATAATAAAGGCCATATATGAAAAAACCCAGAGCTAATATCATCCCCAATGGGGAAAACTTTCCCCATAGGGGAAGAGCCTTTCCCCTAAGGTCAAGAACAGACAACGATGTCCACTCATCACTTTTATTCAACATAGTACTGGAAGTCCTACCTGCAGTAATCAAACAAAGAAAAGAAATAAAAGGCATCCAAATTGGTAGGGAAGAAGTCAAACTTTCACTATTTGCAGATGACATGATACTATATGCAGAAATTCTGAAAGACTCCACAAAAAAACCTACTAGAACTGATAAATTAAGTCATAGGATACAGAACCAATGTAAAGAAACCTGTTGCATTTCTATACACTAATAACGAAGTAGCATAAAGATAAATTAAGAAAACAATCCTATTTACAACTGCACCCAAAATAATAATAATACTTAGGAATAAACCTAGGAGGTGAAATACCTGTACTATGAAAACTATAAAAAAACTGATGAAAGAAATTAAAGATGACACAAAGAAATGGAAAGAAATCCCATGCTCATTGATTGGAAGAACAAATATTGTTCAAAGGTCTTTACTACCCAAAGCAATGCATATATTTAATGCAATCTCCATCAAAATATCAACAGCATTTTTCACAAAACTAGAACAAACAATCCTAAAGTATCTAAGAATCACAAAAGACCCCAAATAGCGAAAGTAATATGGAAAAATAAATGAAAAGCTGGAGGCATCACAATTCTGGACTTCAAGTTATATTACAAAGCTGTAGTAATCAAAACGATCTGGTACAGGCACAAAAATAACACATGTATCTGTGGAAGAGAACAGAAATAAACCCATAATTATACGGTTAATTAATCTCTGACAAAAACAGTAAAGAATATCCAATAAGAAAAATACAGTGTCTTCAACAAATGGTGTTGGGAAAACTGGACTGGAACATGCAAGAGAGTGAAACTAGACCACTTTCTTCTACCATACACAAAAATAAATTCAACATGGATTAGGGACCTAAATGTGAGATGTGAAACCATAAAAATCCTAGAAGAGAGCACAGGACAGGCAGTAATTTCTCTGACACAGGCTGTAGCAACTTTTTTTCCAGAGATGTCCCCTGAGGCAAGGAAACCAGAAGCAAAAATAAACTACTGGGACTACATCAAAATTACAAGCTTCTGTACAGTGAAGGAAACATTCAACAAAATTAAAAGACAACCTATGGAAGAAGATATTTATAAACAACATAACCACTAAAGAGGTAGTATCCAAAATATATAAAGAAATTATAAAACTCAACACCCAAAAGCCAAATAACGCAAGTAAAAAATGGGCAGAAGTCATGAACAGACCTTTCTTCAAAGATGACATTTGATGGCCAAGAGACACATGAAAAGATGGTCACCATCTCTTATCAGGGAAACGCAAATCAAAACTACAATGACATATCACCTCACACCTGTCAGAATGGCTGAAATCAACAACACAAGAAACAACAGGTTTTGGTGAGGATGTAAAGAAAGAGGAATCCTCTTGCACTGTTGGTGGGAATGCAAACTGGTATAGTCACTATGGAAAATAGCATAGAGGTTACCCAAAAAGGGTTTTTTTTTGTTTTTTGTTTTTTTTAAGTTACTGGGGCACTTGGGTGGCTCAGTTAAGTGTCCAACTTCAGCTCAGGTCATGATATCGCAGTTTGTAAGTTCAAGCCCCACGTCAGGCTCTGTGTTGACAGTTCAGAGCCCAAAGCCTGCTTCAGATCCTCTGTCCTCTGCTCTCTCTGCCCCTCCCTGACTTGTGTGTGCTCTCTCTCTGTCTCTCTCTTAAAAATAAATAAACCTTAAAAAAAGTTACAATATGATCCAGAAGTCACACTACTGAGTATTTACCCAAAGAATACAAAACACTAATTCAAAGGGACACTTGCACCCCTGTGTTTAAAGCAACATTGTTTATAATAGCCAAAATATGAAAGCAGTGCAAGTGTTCACCAATTGATGAATGTATAAAGAGGCGCATATATATATGAATATATGTAAGTCAGTCAGAGAAAGACAAATTTTACGCATATGTGGAATGGGAGAAACAAAACAAATCAGAAAAGGGAAAAAGAAACAGAGACAAACCAAGAAACAGATTCCTGCTATAGAGAACAGACTGATGGTTGCCAGAGTGTGGCCTAGAGGGGGATGGGTGAAATACGTGATGGGGATTAAGGAGTGCACTTGTCATGATGAGCACCAGATGATTGTAATAAGAACTTTAAAAAGCTTTTCTTCAGTTAAAATTATACCTATGTATAAATACGAAATTTAAAAACACAGTGGTTTCCAGGGGCTGGGGGAGGAGAAAGTTAGTGCTTGTTAACAGGTAGGAGTTTCTTTTTGTGTTGATAAAAATGTTCTGGAATTAGTGATGATGGTTGCACAAACTTGGGAATTAATGAGTGAGCTGTATACTTTTAACAAGTGAATTTTATGGTATGTGGATTTCATCTCAAAAACACTAAAATAAGTTTTAAAAAAATGAACTCAGCTATCCACAACATGGATGAACCTTATAAAATCTTATCACTTTTAAGCCACAGAGCAAACTACAAACAATAAGCTTCTGTTTTTGTAAAACTTAACCATGAAAAATTCAAAAAGGGAAGTGAATATAAAAAATTAAATTTAGGAATGTCTATAGTTGTGGGGGTAGGCCAAAAAATATGGACAACTAATGGCAATATTTTTGTTAAAGATGGAGGATGTTTGAATGTGATTGTTAATTTTGTAAGCATGCTTTTTGATGAATACATGTATTCTAGTATGCTTCAAAATATTATATAATGAAAACATTTAAGTGACTTGCAAGTTTAGGTGGCTGGGAAAATTCTAGTGTTGTTACCAACAACAGAGGTGGTAAAAGCAAAAGCAGATGACCTATTATTTCATGACATGGGTCAGCCTTTACCTCTTTTAGTTAATCTGCACCACTAGCTTCCTCTAATGATTGCTTCTTAGTCACCAATCTGTTGATGCCCAGCCAGCTGAGTCAGGAGCCGGGCTTTTTATAGATCTGGAGCATTAAAAGTGAGTCATCTACTCCCTTCTGTCACAGTTCATTTCAAAATTCTCTTTCACTCCCCGTCAGTTAAAATTAACCTGCCTATTATTTTATCTAAGCAGATATCATTGTTACTGTGCAGTATTTAATATTTAACTTCTTAACTCCCCTTAAACTATGATGCCCCGTGATCCCCCATTTGTTACATAAAAACAATTTATTGCTTTATAGGAAAGTTATATACTGGACTAGACCAACAATGTCCTTCCTAAGATTAAGTCAATTTGGACAAAGTTCAGGTTATGGCAGTCACCTTGAAAAACAAACTCATTATAAAATTTTTTAATTGTTACTTTTGGTTTTTAAAGGCTTTTGTTTTTAATATTTTTTGAGAGAGAGTGTGCACAAGCAGGGGACGGGGAGAGGAAGAGACAGTGAAGCCTTAAGCAGGCTCCATGCCCAGTGCGGCGAGAGGCATGGTTCCATCTCACCACCATGAGACCATGACCTAAGCCAAATCAAGAGTTAGATGCTTAACTAACTGAGCTACCCAGGCACCCCCATTTTTAATTCTTAAGCTTCTTTTTATAAGGAATGCCACACAGAAAAAGAGGCTGCAATAACTCTTCAGGTTATAAAGCATGGTTTGGATAGGGAGGAGGCAAAACAAGTTGAAGAAAAGAGGTCAGGGGCACCTGGGTTCAGTCGGTTCAGCATCCAGCTCTTGATTTTGGCTCAGGTCATGATCTCACTGTTCGCAATACCGAGCCCTGTGCTCAGGTCATGATCTCATGGTTCACGGGATAAAGCCCCATGCTTGGGATTCTCTCTCTCCCTCTCTCTATGCCCCTGCTCTCTCTCTCTCCTTCAAAATAAATTATATGTATAAATATATGTACACATATACATATATGTATGTATATACATACATATAATTTTTTTAAAGAAAAGAGGTCAGGAATGAATTTATGCATTCCCAGCCTTGGGATCAAGTATCAGATATAGAAAATTACACAAAGATGAGACTTGGGCTGAGTGAGTCTGCAGACTTTCTGCTAAATAATCATTAAACTGGTGAAATTGACCAAAATACAGCTATTTACAAACTGCTGGAAATTGACCTAAGATTAGGTAATAAATTGAGAAGCACTTATTCAAATAAATTTACACAGAATTATTAAGAACAGTGTTCATCTATGGCATTTAAGCCAGAAACTGCTCCCATCCTCCATCCCCCACTTACTCCTCAGTTTTTCAAAAGGTTTATTCTAGTTGGGCAGGGCCACAAAAAGGCTGGCTCCCTTTTCCCTTCTCCCCCTCTCCCTCCTTCAGTTATAAGGCAATAGTCTCACTCTGAAGAGTTCCCTTGTAGCCAACCCTAAGTTCTAGGTTTCCAAAGATGTACTCGAGAAGGGTACAACTAAGGAGATAATATCTCCCAACCCTACTCTACTTCACTTCTAGGGTAAAGGCTCTATCCTGGTCAGACATGGCAAGCCAGGACAAAGAGACTTAGGGCTTTCTTTGCCTCTGCCTTACCCCTCCAACCCCAGCATCTGCTCATAGACAGAAGTTCCATACCAGTTAGAATAACTCAAAAAAAAAAAAAAAAGGGGACTCCCGTTCTTCCGAGCTTCCTCTTAGGGCAATAAAGTCACTCTGGGAGAAGCAGACCCTGTTCCATTCCCCTCCCCAGCAATGTACACACAACTTCTGCCCAGAGAGGAGGCAAGATTGAAGACTGGCAATGGCAACTCCACGGGACTGCCTGACGGGGTTGACTTAATTTGGAACAGAGGGTATAGGAATCCCTGCATTCAAGCATACTCTGTCCAATAGAGATCATAGTAATATGCAATTAGAGACGTAAATGGATACTAGTAACATCAAAAAAAACCATAAGATCCACCCACCAGAAGTTTGACAAAGAAGGACATAAGGGAAAAAAGACAACCCAAAAAAGGCCCTGGTAAGATCACACTCAACCCTAGCAGTCTGGAAGGTTGTACACATAAACTAGAGTACACCCACTCTGAAGCAATTCAACTGTTAATCCGTGGCTATAAAAGCATGCAGATTTGAAATCTTCCTGAAATGGGCAGAAGTCTTACTATCTCAGAAGGCTTAATCACAATCCTTAATCAGTCGCTGGCTGAAGACTAACCTTTGTTGACCCAGGAACAACTCCTACAATTCCAAAATTGAAAATTAAAAAGCGAAAAAAATTCTAAGCACTGACATAAGAGTTTTCACACTTAAGAAATAGACTTGGCAGAATCAATTCAAGCAATCTACTAAACAAATAAATAGAACCAAGCAACAATAACAAGTCCCATGATGAAAAATCATTCAGCGCAGACATTATATAGGATGTCTTATTACAAAAAAATTAGACATGTGAAAAACATGTCTAAGTATGACCCATACATAAGAAAAAAAACAATCAGGCAATAGATAATACTTTTGAGGAATCCCATACACTGGACTTAGACAAAGATTTCAAATGAGCTACTATAAATATATGCAAAGAACTAAAGGAAATCATTTCAAAAAATAAGAAAGAAAGAAAGAAAGAAAGAAAGAAAGAAAGAAAGAAAGAAAGAGGAAAAAAAAGAAAATTAGGATTCAAATACACAGTAACAAACATACAGGAATTATCCAAAAAACAAGACATTCTGGAGTTGAAATGTACAATAACTGAAGTGAAACTTTAGTTTACTAAAGTGGACTCAGAAGTATGTTTGATGCAGAATAATGAATCTGAGAACTCAAAGGGGAAAAAACCTAGAGATTATCCAATGTGGACAAAGAAAAACATAATAAAAGATGAACACAGTCTCAGAAAACTTTGAGAAACCATTAAGATCAGTAGTATCTGCATAAATGAGTAGAACAGAAGGAGAAAACACAGGAAAAGAAAGTTTAGAAAATCACTGAAAACTCTCCAAATTTGATAAACATTTAACTACACATCCAAAAATCAACTTGCTCCAAGCCGAATATACACAAAGAGATGCACATCTAGACAAATAATCAAAATATTGACACCCAAAGACAACAAGAAGGTCTTGAAAGCAGGGGAAAATGGACCACCACCTACAGTGAAGCTACATGTATTTACAGATACGAGTTCAAACATCAAAGTTGCTAATTTCAGAAAATAAGGCTTTTCAATGAGTTGTCAAAGTAGTGATTGTTCAGACTTTACAATGATAGTGCTTCTGCGAGAAATCGAGTCAGTAATTCAATTTTTTTTTTCAAAATAAGCATCAAGGCTTAAAGATTTTTACAAAAAGTTCCAAACAAACTTGAAGAACATGCTGAGCCAACCCCAAATACAACTCTTCCAGGGAAATGAAAAAGAGCCATTCCCTTATTCACTCTATGAAACTAGTCTAACTTTATTTTCTACATGGAAATGTCCCTTATTTCTATTTCTGGTGAGTTTAAAAGGGCTTTGGGGTGCCAGCGTGGCTCAGTGGTTAAGCGTCCGACTCTTGGTTTTGACTCAGGTCATGATCTCACAGTTCGTGAGTTCAAGCCCTGCATCAGGCTCTATGCTGACAGTGCGGAGCCCTGCTTGAGATTCTCTCTCCCCCTCTCGGTCTCTGCCCCTTCGCCACTTGTGCACTTGCTCTCTCTCTCAATCAATCAGTCAGTCAATCAATCAGTCAACAGGCTGTAGAGAAGATGTTTCAAGTCATCCAGGATACAAAGTTCCTCACCACTGGTCATCACTACTTTACCAATAGAAACTGAGGCACAGAGACCTAGGTCACATACCTTAATAGTAGCGAAGTTACAATTTGAGATCTAGTTATCTGGTTCCAGAATTCATGCTCACATTCCTTACTAAATAATATTTGGCATCCATCCTGTCATAGAGTACATTCTAAGTGATGGGTTAACCTACTGATGTGGCATTTATATTCGAGTAAGTTAGTCTATCCTAATCAATAGTGAGATATCTTGAATATACAGATTCACACACACAAAAATTTTGTTTTTCTAGTATTCTGTACTAAATTTATATTACATATGAAATTACTGACTTTGTGCATACATTATTAAAAGACTGTTCATAAGAATTTGCTATGATACTGGATTATTTGTTTTTCAGGAGGGAGGGGAGGGTGGGTGATGGGTATTGAAGAGGGCATCTTTTGGGATGAGCACTGGGTGTTGTATGGAAACCAATTTGACAATAAATTTCATGTATTAAAAAAAGGAAATATGTAAAATTCTTGATTTTACTTTGAATACAAAAACAAAAATTAAAAAATAAATAATCATTGAACAGGTAACATTGCAAAGCATGATAATAATCTCATGAGTGAGAATTTTAGGAAATAAACAGTTTATCTTTGCTGACAGTCAAAAAAAAAAAAGAATTTGCTATGATAGAATAAAAATGATTTAAGAATTATAACTGAGTATCTGGGGCGCCTGGGAGGCTCAGTCAGTTGAACGTCTGACATCAGCTCAGTTCATGATCTCGTGGTTTGTGGGTTCCAGCCCCGTGTTGGGCTCTGTGCTGACAGCTCAGAGCCTGGAGCCTGCGTCAGATTCTGTGTCTCCTTCTGTCTCTGCCCCTCCCCCACTGGTGATCTATCTCTGTCTCTCAAAAATAAATAAATGTAAAAAAAAATTTTTTTTTTTAATTTTTTTTTTCAACGTTTTTTATTTATTTTTGGGACAGAGAGAGACAGAGCATGAACGGGGGAGGGGCAGAGAGAGAGGGACACACAGAATCGGAAACCGGCTCCAGGCTCCGAGCCATCAGTCCAGAGCCTGACGCGGGGCTCGAACTCACGGACCGCGAGATCGTGACCTGGCTGAAGTCGGACGCTTAACCGACTGCGCCACCCAGGCGCCCCAAAAAAAAAAAAAAATTTTTTTAAAGAATTATAACTGAGTAGCTTTACCAGTCCTATGCAATGTAAAGCATTTACAATGATTGTCTTCCCTATGGCATTCATGCTGAGAAAAGATTCTGAAAGGAATCTGAGATACTTTAATGTTGTCTTCAAGACCATCTTTAAGCTAAAACTAGTTGCTTATAATTATAATTTAATAAAACTATAAATACAGCTTTCAACTAAATTTTAGAATGGTGTTGGTTACCTACTGACCAAATGATACTCAAAGGTTTTCCTATTCAAAGAAGAGTGGTGTTGGCTCCCTTGATACTACTTCAAGTTCTCGTTGAAGCCACTAACTCTTAGGGCATTTAAAACCCTTCATTTTCTTCTTTGCTATCCCTTCGCAAACTTGTGGCCACCTAGGGTAGAAACTCTTAGGTACTCTTCACTATATAAAGGACCCTAGTCACCAAAGATGGCATTTCATCAACTATCTGCAGAGTAAGCTGAAATTCTGGGATCTTTGGTCATTTTTACTATGCTGTCTCAGTGTACTTCTACAAGCTCATGGTCACATAATGTCTTTTTCAGATTTTATGTTATCTTTAAATGTAGATAGGACAGACAAAAGACACAAGTAGATAGTCTATAAAAGAAATAAGACTATGAAATAGCCTAATTTTTTTCCCTAATTTTTTGCCCTACCAGTAATCAAATTGAAAGAATGAGATACCATTTTGTGAGTATTTAACTGGCCAAAATTTTAAGTTATAGCAATGCTTATCAGGAGGCAAAATAATATAGAAGTTAGAATGGAGACTCTGTAGCCTTATTGGTCTGTATTTGAATTTTCAACCCATCATTTGCCAGTTTTTATTTAAAATCGTTAAGTATTTAAATCTTAGTTTCCTATGATGTTTAAGTATGTTCCTTCTATCCTGACTTTGAGGGCTTTCATCAAGAAAGGATGCTGTATTGTGTCAAATGCTTTTTCTGCAGCATAGAAGCCATTTATGAAAAGCCCACAGCCAATATCACCCTCAATGGGGAAAAACTGAGAGCTTTCCCTCTGAGATCAGGAACATGACAGGGATGTCCACTCTCACCACTGTTGTTTAACATAGTGTTGGAATTTCTAGCATCAGCAATCAGACAACAAAATGAAATAAGAGGCATCAAAACTGGCAAAGATGAAGTCAAACTTTCACTTTTCACAGACGACATGATACTCTAGATGGAAAACCTGACAGACTCCACCAAAAGTCTGAGAGAATTGATATATGAATTCGGCAAAGTCGCAGGGTACAAAATTAATGTATATAAATCAGTTGCATTTTGTACACCAATAATGAAGCAACAGGAAGAGAAATAAAGAAATTGATCCCATTCACAATTGCACCAAGAACCATAAAATACCTAGGAATAAACCTAACCAAAGAGGTAAAAGATCTGTATGCTGAAAACTATAGAAAGCTTCTGAAGGAAATTGAAGAAGACACAAAAAAATGGAAAAATATTCCATACTCGTGGATTGGAAGAATAAATATTGTTAAAATGTCAATACTACCTAAAGCAATCGACACATTCAATGCAATCCCAATCAAAATTGCACCAGCATTCTTCTTAAAGCTAGAACAAACAATCCTAAAATTTGTATGGAACCACAAAAGACCCCGAATAGCCAAAGTAATGTTGAAAAAGAAAACCAAACTGGGAGGCACCGCAATCCCAGACTTTAGCCTCTACTACAAAGCTGTAATCATCAAGACAGTGTGGTATTGGCATAAAAATGGACACATAGACCAATGGAATAGAATAGAGACTCCAGAAGTGGACCCACAAATGTATGGCCAACTAATCTTTGACAAAGCAGGAAAGAACATCCAATGGAAACAAGACAGTCTCTTTTAACAAATGGTGCTGGGAGAACTGGACAGCAACATGCAGAAGAATGAAACTAGACCGCTTTCTTACACCATACAGACAAATAAACTCAAAATGGATAAAGGACCTGAATGTGAGACAGGAAACCATCAAAACCCTAGAGGAGAAAGCAGGAAAAGACCTTTCTGACCTCAGCCACAGCAATTTCTTACTTGACACATCTCCAAAGGCAAGGGAATTAAACACAAAAATGAACTATTGGGACCTCGTGAAGATAAAAAGCTTCTGCACAGCAAAGGAAACAATCATTAAAACTAAAAGGCAACCAACGGAATGGGAAAAGATATTTGCAAATGACCTATCAGAAAAAGGGCTAGTATCCAAAATCTATAAAGAGCTCACCAAACTCCACACCTGAAAAAACAAATAATCCAGTGAAGAAATGAGCAGAAAACATGAATAGACATTTCTCCAAAGAAGACATCCACATGGCCAACAGGCACATGAAAAGATGCTCAATGTCACTCATCATCAGGGAAATACAAATCAAAACCACACTCAGCACCTCACGCCAGTCAGAGTGACTAAAATGAACAAATCAGGAGACTATAGATGCTGGTGAGGATGTGGAGAAATGGGAACCCTCTTGTTCTGCTGGTGGGAATGCAAACTGGTGCAGCCACTCTGAAAAGCAGTGAGGAGATTCCTCAAAAAATTAAAAATAGAACTACCCTATGACCCAACAACAGCACTCCTAGGAATTTACCCAAGGGATACAGGAGTGCTGATGCATAGGGACACACATACCCCAATGTTTATAGCAGCACTTTCAACAATCGCCAAATTATGGAAAGAGCCTAAGTGTCCATCAACTGACGAATGGATAAAGATGTGGTTTAAATATACAATGGAATACTTGGCAATGAGAAAGAAAGAAATCTGGCTATTTGCAGCAATGTGAATGGAACTGGAGGGCAATATGCTAAGTGAAATAAGTCAGGCAGAGAAAGACAGATACCATATGTTTTCAGTCATATGTGGATTGAGAAACTTAACAGAAGACCATGGGGGAGGGGAAGGGGGAAAATAAAGTTACAGAGAAGGAGGGAGGCAAACCATAAGAGACTCTTAAGGACTGAGAAAAAACTGAGGGTTGATGGGGGCGGTGGGGGAGAGGGGAAAGTGGATGATGGGCATGGAGGAGGGTACCTGTTGGGATAAGCACTGGGTGTTGTATGGAAACCAATTTGACAATAAGTTATATTAAAAAAAAAAAAACAAAACATAGTTTCCTCATCTCTAAAATGAGCCTAGTAGTCCTACCCCACCATTCTGAGGACTGAAGCAGTTAGTATTTGTGAACATGCATATAACAGTGTTAATGTGTCTGGGACATATTAACACCTCCATAAATGTTAGCTATCAGTGTAAGTAGGAATTTCTATAAATTGGCACATGCTTTCTAAGAAATAATTTATTCCATATGTATCAAGAGCAAAAAGAGTACTTAAGTTTTTCATCTACTAATTTCCCTCTAGGAAAACTAGGCCAACAAAATAGTCATTAATTCAAACGTTTATGTACAATGATTTTTCTTTATATAAAAGCAAAAAGTTTTGATAAATTGGAAGCCAGTTAAATATCCAACTATTGGAAAAAAATAGAAATCAAGAAAATTATGTCATGTATAATAGACTTTTCTTAAATGCAATTAAAATAATATGGAACATCTACTATAGGCCAAGGTAGAAAAATAAGGACTTAATTTAACTTCCTGCCTTATATAACTAGAAAACTGGATGAAATAAATGAAAAATACATTTTAAACATTGGATAATAGATCAGGATTGGGATTTCTGAGAAGATGGAAATAGATGAGGTTAAACCATACAGTTGCCCCAAGTTTACCCAGAAGCAATTTCCAGGCTGTAGTGCTGTGAGGAGGAACTCAAAAGAACCACACTTTTTGATGAGTGAAATCCAGTACAGAAAAGAAGCTGCATGTAAGGAGAGCTCTGGAGATCTGCAGAGGAATCCTTTCAAATCTTTGGCTTAGTACTGAATTACACATGTGAGAGGAAATCTTGAGACCAGGAAAAGTACCAGTGGAACTCCTTACACAAGACTTTTGGAATACCACAAGTCAGAATGGAAAGATGTGAAAATGCGTGGGGCATTGGGTAGAGTTGTCAAAATGCTGCTTTAGAAATGGGAGTGTGTTAGCCCTGAAGAAAAGATGTCCTTATTCCTTCCCTGAAAAAGTCATTTTTAAGCCTTTAAGCTTAACTAATTTCCAAGTAACTTAACTGTATACCATAACCAAAAAAAAAAAAAAAAAAAAAAAAAAAAAAATCACAATGTGCAAAGTAGTACAACAAAATTAATAGACAAAGAAATTAATGCAATTTTGTAAATATGCTTCCTATATTTAAGATCTAGAGTAAACTAAGAATGTAAAATGAAAAAGATCCAAATATACCTTAAGATATACAGTATCTAGGGGCACCTGGATGGCTCAGTCAGTTAAGCATCCGACTTCGGCTCAGGTCATGATTTCACAGTTCGTGAGTTCGAGTCCTGTGTTGGTTTCTGTGCTGAAGCTCAGAGCCTGGAGCCTGCTTCGGATTCTGTCTCCCTCTCTCTGCTCCTCCCCCACTCATGCTCTCGTGCTCTCTCTCTCTCAAAAATAAATACATATAAAAAAAAAGATATACAGTATCTAAAAAAATTTTAAAGGAAGACAATGAAGAAATCTTTAGTGACATGAACATATAGTAGTAAAAACTATTCAAGAAAGAAAAAAATGAACAGAACATCAGTTAGCTTGTGGAACACCACCAAGTCTATCATACATGAGTCCCAAAAATTGAAAAAAGGCTAGGGAAGGGGAACTGCCAACAGAAATATTTGAAGAAATAGGGGCCAAAGTATCTCCAAGTTTGATTTTAAAAATTCACAGGTGCGAAAAGCTCAAACATGAAAATAAATCATTTAAAAAAAAATATTTAAATTTTTTTTAATGTTGATTTATTTTTGAGAGAGACAGAGACAGAATGCGAGTGGGTTAGGGGCAGAGAGAGAGGGACACACAGAATCTGAAGCAGGCTCCAGGCTCTGAGCTGTCAGCACCAGAGCCCGATGCAGGGTTCGAACCCACGAACCATGAGATCATGACCTGAGCCAAAGTTGGCTACTTAACTGACTGAGCCATCCAGGTGCTCCTAAAAATAAATAATCTTAAAGTAAATTATATAAGTTTTGTAATTATTATATAATATTTTTATAATTAACAATTATATAATAAAATTGGTGAAAGCCAGTAATAAAGAAAATCTTAAAAGAAATCAAAGGAACAAAAGTAAAACAACAGTGGACTACAGGTCATAAACGATGAAAACAGGTGAAAGACAGAGACACATCTTTAAAGTATATAAATAAAGGGTCACCTGGGAGGTTCAGTTGGTTGAGCGTCTGACTTCAGCTCAGGTCATGATCTCACAGTTCATGAGTTTGAGCCCCACATTGGGTCTGCTGCTGACAGCACAGAGCCTGCTTTGGCTCCTCTGTCCCCTTCTCTCTGCCCCTCCCCAGCTTGTACTCTCTAAAAATAAACAAGCCAATGAAACATTTAAAGTATATAAGTAAAAACAACAGGTGTTAGCAAGGATATGGAGAAATTGGAACCCCAACACACTGTCGGTAGGAAT
Source organism: Panthera tigris (assembly GCF_018350195.1). Taxonomy (NCBI): domain Eukaryota; kingdom Metazoa; phylum Chordata; class Mammalia; order Carnivora; family Felidae; genus Panthera; species Panthera tigris. The sequence goes on from NC_056660.1 coordinate 48,860,838, forward strand.
ACAAAATTGTGTAGCCACTATGGAAAGCAGTATAGAAAGTCTTCAAAAACCTGTAACTAGAATTGCCATATGATCTGGCAATACCACTTCTGGGTATATATATCCAAAAAGAATTGAAATTGGGATTCTTAAAACCTATTAGCGCTCCCAGGTTCACTGCAGCACTATTTACAATAGCCAAGATATGGAAACAAGCTAAGTGTCCATTCACAAGTGAATGGATACAGAAGAAAATACATTGGAATACTCTTCAGCTAAGAAACATTGCAATAAGTAACCCCACAGATGAACTTGAGGAGTTTACAGTAAGTGAAATAAGAACAGACATAAACAGAGGCACATGGGTGGCTCATTTCAACGAGCACCTGCTCTTGATTTAGGCACAGGTCATTATTTCACAGTTCAGGAGTTCAAGCCCCACGATGGGTTCTTTGCTGATGGTGTGGAGTCTGCTTGGAATTCCCTCTCTCCCCCTCTGTCTCTGCTCCTCCTCCACTCATGCTCTCTCTCCCAAAATAAATAAAAACTTAAAAATACTGCATGATTCCCCACATGATTTATTAAAACCATAAAATTAACAGAAGCAAAGATTGGAATAGTGATTACAAGGGGCTAGGATGAGGGAGAAATGGTGAGGTACTAATCATTGGCATAAAATTTCAGTTAAACAAGATGAATAAGCTCTTGAGATCTGTGATACAACATTGTCCCTACAGTCAACAATAAATAATATATTGCACATTTAAAAATTTGTCAAGAGGGTGGATCTCATGCTGGGTGTTCTTTTTTTATTATTATTATGAAATGTATTCTCAAATTGATTTCCATACAACACCCAGTGCTCATCCCAAAAGGTGCCCTCAATACCCATCCCCCATCCACCCTTCCCTCCAACCCCCATAAACCCTCAGTTTGTTCTCAGTTTTTACGAGTCTCTTATGTTTTGGCTCCCTCCCTCTCTAACCATTTTTTTCCTTCCCCTCCCCCATGGTCTTCTGTTAAGTTTTTCAGGATCCACATAGGAGTGAAAACATATGGAATCTGTCCGTCTCTGTATGACTTATGCTAAGTGAAATAACACTCTCCAGTTCCATCCATGTTGCTACAAAAAGCCATATTTCATTCTTTCTCATTGCCACATAGTATTCCATTGTGTATATAAACCACAATTTCTTTATCCATTCATCAGTTGATGGACATTTAGGCTCTTTCCATAATTTGGCTCTTGTTGAAAGTGCTGCTATAAACATTAGGGTACAAGTGCCCCTATGAATCAGTACTCCTGTATCCCTTGGGTAAATTCCTAGCAGTGTTATTGCTGAGTCATAGGGCAGATTTATTTTTAATTTTTTGAGGAACCTCCACACTGTTTTCCAGAGCAGCTGCACCAGTTTGCATTCCCACCAACAGTGCAAGAGGGTTCCCGTTTCTCTACATCCTCTCCAGCATCTATAGTCTCCTGTTTTGTTCATTTTAGCCACTCTGACTGGCGTGAGGTGCTATCTGAGTGTGGTTTTGATTTGTATTTCCCTGATGAGGAGCGATGTTGAGCATCTTTTCATGTGCCTGTTGGCCATCTGGATGTCTTCTTTAGAGAAGTGTCTATTCATGTTTTCTGCCCATTTCTTCACTGGATTATTTGATTTTTGGGTGTGGAGTTTGGTGAGCTCTTTATAGATTTTGGATACTAGCCCTTTGTCCGATATGGGTGTTCTTTCTGAATAACATTAAGAAGAAAAAAATGATCTAGAACTCTGTACCCAGCAAAAGTGTGTTTCAAAATTGCAGGTGACATGGTGCCTACAAGAAACTCACTTCAGACGTAGAGACACATGCAGACTAAAAGTGAAAGAATGGAAACGTATTTACCATGAATTGGGATCAGAAACAAAACTGGGGTAGCAATACTTCTAACAGACAAAAGAGACTTTAAAATAAAGACTATAACAAAAAACAAAGAAGGACACTAAGTAAGGATAAATGGAGCAATCCAAAAAGAGGATATTAAATTGCACCCCACATGGGAGTACCCCAATACATAAAACTGAGGAAAAAATAGTAATACAATAGTAGTACAGGACTTAAACACACTTTTATCAATGAATAGAGCATCCAGACAGGAAAAAAAAAAAACTTTGAAATCAGTAAATGGCTTTGAAAAATACAATGTATTAGATGACGCCATGAGATACTCAGAACATTTCGTTGAAAAACAGTAGAATATACACTCATTTCAAGTGTATATCGAACATTCTCCCAAACGATCACGTTAGGCCACAAAACAAGTCTCAATAAATTCAAAAAGATTGAAATCATATCATGATGTATCTTCTCCCACCACAGCAGTATGAAACTAGAAATCAAGAAAATCTTGATTTTCCCAAGAAAAAATCTGAGAAAAGCACAAATACTGTACATGGAAACTAAACAACATGCTGCTAAAGCAATGGATGGGTGAACCACAAAACACATCCAGACAAATAAAAATGAGGAAACTAGTCCAAAAATCTTTGGAATGCAGTAAAGGCTGTTCAAAGAGGAAAGATTTTAACAATACAAATCTACCTCAAGAAGAAAGAAAGAACTCAAATAACCTACCCTCATACCTAAAGGAGCTAGGAAAAATAACAAGAAACAAAACCCACAGCCAGTAGAAGGAAGAAAATAAAGATTAGAGCAGAAGGGGGAGTAGCCAAGATGGCAGTACAGCATGGATGTCTTTTTTGCATCTCAGGTCCATGAAATACAACCAGACCAACACTAAACCATCCTGCACACCTAGAAAACTGATCTGAGGATTAACACAACAACGTGCACAATCTGAACCACAGAATTCAGCAGGTACGCAGTGTGGAGAGGTTAACTTGGGGACAGAAGCCGTGGAGATCAGGGAGCCACTTTTGTGTGTGGACAGAGAATGTGGGGGGGGGGGTAGTATGGGAAAATCACCCCCCAAAAGCACCTGGAGAGAAAGTGGAAAAGTGGAAACAGCCCCAGAGACTGAAATAAAAAGGGACAAGGAGAAAGGAGAGGATTTAAATTCCATTAAGGCTCTATAAACAAGGGGAGCACAGAGTCAAACTCTGCAGCTCCATACCTGACAGTGCTCTGCTAAGAAGGACAAATCTCCAGGAACAGAGTTAAGTCTGGGGGTCTTTGGGCCACACAGATAAAGGTGGTTCCCCTGCTGGGAGGACATCTGGTAGAGGCTGTGTGGCGACCAAGCCCCAGCAGACCCCAGAGAACAACCGCATTTGCTGGTGCTGGAACAAGGTTGTTAAGCGTGAAGCCTGGTGTTAGATGTGTGTTGTGATTTTCCATAATCCCTGAAAAGGTGCTGCTACATAATTGCATGAACTTTCTCTGGGGCGGACTGGCACCTAGCTGCAGTCTCTGGGCATTGGCAGCAGCATGGTCCTGTGAATGTTCTTGGGTGTGGTCAGCACCTGGCCATTGCTCAGTGAGATCCTCCCCCAGAGGGTCTGAGTAGGTCAAAGCCATAGTCCCTCAGAAGTGAGGGGTCGGGAAACACAGACACATCTGAGATGAAACTCAGGAAGGAGGTACCACCTGGCAACCTGATGGCTTGGTCACTGGCAGTGTAAAAGCAGGGACTGGACAGAAGCCTGAGACAAAGGACAGGTGCATGATTGCTGATCAGGGAGAACACCGCTCTGATACTAGAGATTGGGTAGCTGGGTAATGCCATTTTTACCCCTCCTGCGCATGCGCATAAACACCTACAGGCACCACAACAATCCACCCCAGTAAGCTAAGCAGTGCCATCTAGTGGAGAACAGAGCCATTCCACTAAGCCCCACCCAGCTGGGCCAACCTCGCTCTTCAGGAACACAAGTCTCTCCGCCTGCTTAGTTTATGAACTATAAAGCACCTCATAGTTTGACTCCTAGGAACAAACGAAGTATTTTCAGTCTTATTTCAGTCTGTTCACTAGTCCATCTATTCAATTTTCTTTGTTTTCTCTTTTTCCCTTTTCTTGAATACAGAAAGAAAAAAATTAATTTTCAATTTTTATTAAAGTATTTTTATTTTTCCACTATATTTTACATTTTTGTAAACTATTCAAGTGCTGTTTTACTTCCATCATTCCATTTTATTCTATATCATTGTATTCATTTTTTTCAAATTTTCAAACATTTTTTTAATTTTCTCTTTTTTCTCCCCCCCTCTTTTATCTCTAATCTATCAAGCTTATTTCAACAGCGAGATCGAAACACACCTAGGATCTAACATCATTTATTTCATTTTTGTGTGTGTGTTTGTGTTGTTTCTAATTTTTTAATTTTTTTTTACCTTATTAATTGCTTTCCTTCCTTCAAAAGGAAGAAACAAAGGAATTCACCCCAAAAGAAAGAGCAGGAAGAAACGACAGCCAGGGACTTACTTAATCAACACAGATAGAAGCAAGATGTCTGAACCAGAATTTAGAATCATGATAATAATAATACTAGCTGGGGTCTAAAATAGATGAGAATCCCCTTCTGTGGAGATAATACAAGTAAAAGCTAGTCAGGATGAAATAAAAAAAAATGTTATAACTGAGCTGCAACCTCAAATGGATGCCCCAGTGACAAGAATGAATGAAACAGAGCAGTGAATCAGCACTACAGAGGGCAAACTTACAGAGAACAATGAAGCAGATAAAAAGAGGAAGACGAAGGCAAAAGAACATGACTTAAGATTTAGAGAAATCAGGGACTCATTAAAAAGGAACAACATCAGAACCATAGGGGTCCCAGAAGATGAAGAGAGAGAAAAAGGGGTAGAAGGGTTATGTAAGCAAATCATAGTGGAAAACTTCCCTAACCTGGGCAAAGACACAGACATCAAAATCCATGAAGTACAGAGGACTCCCATTAGATTCAACAAAAACCGACCATCAACAAGGCATATTATACTCAAATTCACAAAATACTCAGGCAAGGAAAGAACCATGAAAGCAACAAGGGAAAAAAAGTCCTTAACCTACAAGGGAAGATACATCAACTTTGCAGCAGACCTATCCACAGAAACTTAGCAGGCTAGAAAGGAGTGGAAGGATATATTCAATGTGCTGAATTGGATAAAATATGCACCCAAGAATTCTTTATCCAGCAAGGCTGTCATTCAAAACAGAAGGAGAGATTAAAAGTCTCCCAGAAAAACAAAAGTTAAAGGAGTTTGTGACCACTAAACCAGCCATGCAAGAAATTTCAAGGGGGACTCTCTGAGGGGAGACAAGATGAGAGAGAGAGAGAGAGAGAGAGAGAGAGAGAGAGAGAGAGAGACACACAGAGACACAGAGAGAGACCAAAAGCAACAAAGACTAGATAGGACCAGAGAACACCACCAGAAACTCCAACCCTACAATAAAATTAATGACAACAAACTCATATCTTTCAGTACTCACTCCAAATGTCAATGGACTAAATGCTCCAACCAAAAGACATAGGATAACAGAATGGATAAGAAAACAAGATCCATCTATATGCTGTTTACATGAGACCCACTTTAGACCTAAAGACACCTTCGTATTGAAAATAAGGGGATGGAGAACCATCTATCATGCTAATGGTCAACAAAAGAAAGCCCGAGTAGCCATATTTCTATCAGAAAATCTAGACTTTAAAATAAACCATGTAGCAAGAGATGAAGAAGGGCATTATATCATAATTAAGGGGTCTATCCACCAAAAAGACCTAACAACTAAAAACATTTATGCTCCAAATGTGGAAGAACCTAAATATATAAAATCAATCACAAAGAAATTCATTGATAACACCATAATTACCCCACTTCCAGCAATGCACATTTCATCTAAACAGAAAATCAACAAGGAACCAATGGCTTTGAATGACACACTGGACCAGATGGACTTAACAGATATATTCAGAACACTTCATCCTAAAGCAGCAGAATATACATTCTTCTCCAGTGAACATGGAATGTTCTACAGAATAGATCACATACTGGGACACAAATCAGTCCTCAACAAGTACAAAAAGATTGAGATCATACTGTGTGTATTTTCAGATTATAATGCTATGAAACTTGAAAACAAGAAAAAATTTGCAAAGATAACAAGTACTTGGAAACCAAAGAGCATTCTACTAAAGAATGAATGGGCTAACCAAGAAGTTAAAGAGGAAAGTAAAAAGTACATGGAAGGCAATGAAAATGATTACACCACAGCCCAAAACTTCTGGGACGCAGCAAAGGTGGTCATAAGAGGGAAGTATATAGCAGTCCAGGTCTTCCTAAAGAAGGAAGAAAGGTCTCAGATACACAACCTAACCTTACACCTTAAAGAGCTGGAAAAAGAACAGCAAATAAAACCCAAAAATAGAAGATAGGAAATAATAAAGATTAGAGCAGAAATTAATGCTACTGAAACAACAACAACAAAAAAAAAACAGTAGAACAGATCAATGAAACCAGAAGCTGGTTCTTTGAAAGAATTAACAAAATTGATAAACCACTAGCCAGTATGATCAGGAAGAAAAAGGAAAGGACCCAAATAAATAAGATCAAGAATGAAAGAGGAGAGATCACAACCAATGCAACAGAAATAAAAACAATAATAAGAGAATATTATCAGCAATTATATGCCAATCAAATGGTAATCTGAAAGAAATGGAGAAATTCCTTGAAACATATACACTACCAAAACTGAAACAGAAAGCAATAGAAAATTTGAACAGACATATAACCAGTGAGGAAATCAAATTAGTAACCAAAAATCTTCCAAAAAACAAGAGTCCAGGGACAGATGGCTTTCTAGGGGAATTCTACCAAACATTTAAGGAGGGTTAACACCTATTCTCTTGAAACTGTTCCAAAAAATAGAAATGGAGGGGAAACTTCCAAACACTTTCTATGAAGCCAACATTACGCTGATTCCAAAACCAGACAGAGACCACACTAAAAGGAGAAGTATAGACCAATTTCCCTGATGAACATGGATGCAAAAATCCTCAACAAGATAATAGTTAACCGGATCCAACAATACATTAAAATAATTATTCATCCACGACCAAGCGGGATTTATACCTAGTATGCAGGGCTGGCTCAATGTCCGCAAAACAATTAACGTGATTCATCACATCAATAAAATAAAGGACAAGAACCACATGATCCTCTCAATACACACAGAGAAACCATTTGACAAACTACAGCATCCTTTCTTGATAAAACCCTCAAGAAAGTAGGGATAGAAGGATCATACCTCAAGATCATAAAAGCCATAGATGAAAGATACAATGCTAATATCATCCTCAATGGGGAAAAACTGAGAGCTTTCCCCCTAATGTCAGGAACAAGATAGGGATGTCCACTCTCACCACTGTTATTCTACATGGTATTGGAAGTCTTAGCCTCTGCAATCAGACAACACAAAGAAATAAAAGGCATCCAAATTGGCCAGGAGGATGCCAAACTTTCACTCTGCACAGATGACATGATACTCTATATGGAAAATCCAAAAGACTCCACCAAAAAACTTCTGGAACTGATCCATGAATTCAGCAAAGTCACAGGATATAAAAATCAATGAACAGAAATCAATTGAATTCCTATACACCAACAATGAAGCAACAGAAAGAAATCAATGGATCGATCCCTTTTACAATTTCCCCCAAAACCATAAAATACCTAGGAATAAATCTAACCAAAGAGGTGAAAAATCTATACACTGAAAACTGCAGAAAGTTTATGAAAGAAATTGAAGAAGACACAAAACAATGGAAAAATGTTCCATGCTCCTGGATAGGAAGAACAAATATTGTTAAAATGTCAATACTACCCATAGCAATCTACATGTTCAATGCAATACCTATCAAAATACCAGAATTCTTCACTGAGCTAGAAAAAACAATCCTAAAATTTGTATGGAACCAGAAAAGACCCTGAATAGCCAAAGCAATCTTGAAAAAGAAGACCAAAGCAGGAGGCATCACAATCACTGACTTCAAGCTATACTACTTCAAGGCTATAATCATCAAGAAAGTATGGTACTGGCACATGATCAGACACTCAGATCAATGGAACAGAATAGAGAACCCAGAAATGGACCCACAAACATATGGCCAACTAATCTTGGAAAAAGGAAGAAAGAATATCCAATGGAATAAAGACAGTGTCTTCAGCAAGTGGTGCTGGGAAAACTGGATAGCAACATGCAGAAGAATGAACCTGGACCACCTTCTTACACCTCACACAAAAATAAACTCAAAATGGATGAAAGACCTAAATGTAAGACAGGAAGCCATCCAAATCCTCGAGGAGAAAGTAGGCAAAAACCTCTTTGATCTTAGCCACAGCAACTTCTTACTCCACACGTCTCTGGAGGCAAGGGAAACAAAAGCAAAAATCAACTACTGGGACCTCATCAAAATAGAAAACTTCTGCACAGCAAAGGAAACAATCAACAAAACTAAAAGGCAACCGACAGAATGGGAGAAGATATTTGCAAATGAAATATCAGATAAAGGGTTAGTATTCAAAATCTATGAAGAACTTCTCAAACTCAACAACCAAAAAATAAATAATCCAGTGAGGAAATGGGCAAAAGACATTAATAGACACTTCTCCAAAGACATCCAGGTGGCCAACCGACACATGAAAAAAATGCTCAACTTCATTCATCATCAGGGAAATACAAATCAAAACCACCATGAGATACCTCCTTACACCTGTCAGAATGGCTAACATTAACAACTCAGGCAACAACAGATGTTGGTGAGGATGCAGAGAAAGAGGATCTCTTTTGTATTGTTGGTGGGAATGCAAGCTGGTGCAGCCACTCTGGAAACAGTATGGAGGTTCCTCAAAAAAAAAAAAAAAAAAAAAAACAACTAAAAATAGAACTACCCTATGACCCACCAATTGTACTACCAGGCATTTATCCACGGGATACAGATGTGCTGTTTCGAAGGGACACATTCACCCCCATGTTTATAGCAGCACTATCAACAATAGCCTAAGTATGAAAGAGCCCAAATGTCCATCGATGGATGAATGCATAAAGAAAATGTGGTATATATATATATATATATATATATATATATATATATATATATATATACACACACAACGGAGTATTACTCGGCAATCGAAAACTGTGTTCTTTAAAAGGCATGATCAGGGGCGCCTGGGTGGCTCAGTCAGTTAAGTGTCCGACTTCAGCCTGGGTCATGATCTCACAGTTCGCGACTTCGAGCCCCGCATCAGGCTCTGTGCTGACAGCTCACAGTCTGGAGCCTGCTTCCGATTCTGTGTCTGTCTGTCTGTCTCTCTCTGCCCCTCCCCAGTTCATGCTCACACTCTGTCCCTTTCAAAAATAAATAAACTTTAAAAAAATTAAAAAATAAAAGGCATGATCATAAAAATGAGGAGCCAAGTCACAGACTTGTAGAAAATATTCACAATATTTACAGATAACAAAGAACTTGGATCTAGAGTATGTGAAGAACTCTTACAACTTTTGAAAGTTCAATAAACAGGGGCTTCTGTGCGTCTCAGTCAGTTTAGCATTTGACTCTTGATTTCAGCTCACATCTTAAGCCCACAGTTCATGAGATCGAGCCCCACAAAGGGCTCTGTGCTGACAGTATGGAGCCTGATTGGGATTCCTTCTCTCCTTCTCTCTCTGCCCCTTCCCCCAACCCCTCCAAAAAATAAACAAGCATTAAAAAAAAGCAAAGAAAATTCAATCAACAAAAAATTTGAATAGACACGTCATCAAATGTTATATATTAAGGGCAAACAAGCACAAATATTACAGGTTGAATTGTGTGTTGCCCCATCACCCATTCTATGTTGAAAACCTAATACCTAGTACCTCAGGTGGGGACTACATTTGGAGATAGTGTCTTTAAAGAGATGATTAAGAAAAAATTAGGTTTTTAGGGTCATTAGGTGGGTCCTAATCAAATTTGACTTTTTTCCTTCCTTGTAAGAAGAGATTATGACAGAAACATAAAGGGAAGACCATGTGAAGATACAGAAAGGAGAAAATGGCCATCTTTAAGCCAAAGAGAGAGCCCTCAGAAGAAACTAACCCTATAAATTACATTTCTAGCCTCCAGAATTTTGAAAAGGTAAGCTTATGCTATTTAAGCCATCCAGTAGGTGGTACTTTGTTATGGCAGCCTTAGCAAACTAAATACACACATGAGTACGTTCATTATCATTGGCTATATGAAAAACACAAATTAAAACATACTGAAATGGCCAAATTAAAATAGATTTTTAATATCATATGTTGACACAGATGTGGGACAACACATACATTTTTGGGGATGAAAAATGGTACAGCCACTCTGGAGAACAGTTTGCTTTCAAGATTTTTTTTTAAGTTAAATATATTCTCATAAATCCCATCATTTCTACCCTCAGATATTTATGTAAGGGAACTAAAAACTTATGTTCAATAAGAGTGACATTCAACTATTCATAGCAGATTAATTGGTAATAACCCCCAAGTGAAAATAACCAAAATGTTCAACTGGTAAATAAACAAATTGTAGTTTATCTATATAATCAATTACTAAGCAGCAATTTAAAAGGAAAGTATTACTGATACACGTAACACTATGGATGAATCCCAAAATCATTACACAAAGTGAAGGAAGACAAATCAAAGACTACATACCATATGTTTCCATTTATAGGAAATTCTAGCAAAAACAAAACTAGGACAGAAAGTAGACTACAGGTTGCCAGCCCACCACCTCACCGTCTATGCTATAATAGCTTTTATCTCAAGCTTTTTGTTAACTCTTGGCTTCTAGATCTTGGTATCTTCATGTGTCCATCTCTGTGTACTTCCTACATCTCAAGATCAATTTCTCAAAGACAGTAATCAGTCCAAACTATTATCATGTGTGGTGATGTTAAAGTATAACCAAAATTTTAAGGATACTCCTCTCTTAAGAGACAGAAATTAATTCCTTCCTCTCCCTTGATTGTGGCATATATGATGGAGGTTTGAGACTAGGTTTTAAGAGACATGGCTTTCTTCTTGTTGTCTTTGGCTTGGATCTCTTGCTTTGAGGGAAAGAAGCCAGTCACCACGTCATGGTAACATTCAAGCAGCCTTGTGGAGAGGAACTAAAGCTTCCTGCCAGTTGTCAGTGAGGAGCAGAATCTTCTGCCATCAGCCATGTGAGTGAGCCATCTGTAGATGGATGCCCCAGGCCCAGGCAAGCCCCATTACACAGCTCCACCTACTATCTGGACAGCAACCCCAAACCATGTAAGCTACTTCTGAATTTCCAACCTCCAGGGGCGCCTGGGTGGCTTAGTTGGTTAAGCATCCGACTTCAGCTCAGGTCATGATCTTGCGGTCTGTGAGTTCGAGCCCCATGTTGGGCTCTGTGCTGACAGCTCACAGCCTGGAGCCTGCTTCAGATTCTGTCTTCCTCTCTCTCTGACCCTCCCCCGTTCATGCTCTGTCTCTGTCTCAAAAATAAACGTTTAAAAAATTTTTTGAATTTCCAACCTCCAAAAAAAAAAAGTAATAAATATATATTGCTTTTACACAGATTTGGGGTACTTTGTTGTATAGCAATCTTGACCCTATAGAAGTCCTAAAACTTCCTCATGGAATGACTATTTTAGTATTTTAGGATACCCAGGCATAAAAAGAACTCAAGAGGACTCTCTCAGCAAGCACTCTGGATTTTGGAATTAACTTCCAAGTGAAGATATAGACAAGAAACATACCTTTATTGCTATCTTTATTTTATCCAGTAAAAAACAAAAACAAACATAACAATAAAACATAAACAACTGAATAGGATAATAATCTACCTACTACTTAGGATAATCATCTACCTCCTTAGAATAATAATCTACCTACTACTACCTTTAAAAATCAGAAATAATTTTCTTCCATACAAACAGGACTCCAAATGAAGATAAATTAGTTTAATAAGGAGTTTCAGAGAAGCCTAGCATTCCTGAGAGTTGGTTTCTAAGATACGTTGCTTTGGGTTTTTAGGTTTGCCACCATTAGCAGTGTAAACCTAAGTCAATTAGCCTTTTAGGGTCTCTTGTGTACAGTAATTTTTAATTTAATTTTGGTCAAAGACACCTTTGTGAATCTAGAATCTTTCTCCTGATAAATATATACTGCCACAGTGAGTTTTACACATTCTCAGCTTCTTCTGGAAAGTATTTCTAACCCAGCAACTGTGCCTAGTTAAACTTGAGTAATTCTAGTACTTAGGGTCTAAGTAACTCTTGGTTTGCTGGCATTTTATAAATCTGAAGATTTTTAATTATACGGCTTACTACTTACTTACTAGTTCGCTGCATATATTAAGCACTGTTTTATAAATGAAGTTGCTTTTTTAGCAAATGTTTTCTGTTCCCAAGGAAGCAGAGACTCAAATGCTAATACAGGTGTAGAGAGTTACCCATTCTTATTAAGGCTGATTTGTATAACCTGCTACAACACACCTATTTGGTATAATTTATGCTTGGTGTTAATAGTAACTTATATTGGTATTCACCTAGGGAGACTAGCTTTAAAGGAAACCCTCAGCATCTGCTCACCACCTTATTTCCATATATTCAGCTTTCTGTTTAATTAACCTCTTTTTATTGTAGTATCTGAAAAGTAACTCAGAATAAAAAGGCACATTGATCACGGATCAGTAGCATCATTTTCTCAAACAGACAACACCATTTTTGTCATGGACAGGGTAGCATATAGAGATCACAGGACTATGCACACAACTCACAACTTCTGATTCCATTGTATTAAACTGATTGGCACATCCTTCCCAACACTCATAGTCAAGTAGAACAACAAATAGCCACAAAGACACTTTTTCTATAGGTTAACCACTTTACAAATAAAAAGATCATAATAGAGTGCGGATGAAATGAATCTATTAGATGCCTAAGTTGGAGCAATACTTCTTTTATGAAGAAAAAAAAAGGTACTCAAACATCTCATGATTACTGCTTGGGGCTAGGCAGCAGGAATCACTTCAGTGGACTCCTTCCTTACGGATCCAGGAGAGAATATTCCTCAGAATCCATGACTTGCTCTCAAAAGAAAGCTGAAACAGTGCTTCTTTACTTTCTAAATGTTTATCCCAGTTTAAGAGATGAATTCCCACGGAGCTACCCTGGTCGCAACCTTCCTCATTGTGTGGTTGCTAATGTAGATTTCATAATCTCACCTTCAAAATACAGAATGATGAGGAGAATGTTGTGATATCTAACTAGCTACCAACTGCAGCAAGAAGGGCAAAATAAACTCTTTCATACAATTCTTACTGTTTAAAGATTTCGGTTTTTTAAAGTTTCCATCGCAAAGAAAGACACCGTTTTCTCTTTTGCATTAGAGCACAAAAGAGAAATGGTTACATAGACAATTGGCAGAGGCTACTGGAGTGGGAGTGTTAAATAACTGAAGGAATATCTTCAGGTGGAAAAAAAAAGAAAGAAAGAAAAGATAAATCCAGCTAACATAATTCAAGTTGAAAAAAGTCTAGGACAATTTAAAAGATTCTTCAGCAATTTATGATAATGTACAATCATATTCTTTTCTCCTAAAAGACTTTTGCCTACGATTGTAGTTATTTCTTGTTAAGGTGAAATATCACTCATCTTGAAACAGATGTGAAGTTATCCGTATTAGATACTTTTCCTTGATGTTGGTATTTTAACACTGTGATTAAACCAGATGGAAGACAACTCCCCCCCCCCTTCCTTGAAAAAAAGGGAGAGGAGGAAAATAAAACACACACGTACAACCAGGTACTTTCAGATTCTAGTTGCCATAACAACTTGAGTCGGCTTCCATCATTAAAGCATCTTTTGATCACCCTTATGGATTTTTTGTGTAACGAGTAAAAGATTCATTATTTCATGTATTCTCTATTGAGAAAAATTCCTCTCCTCTTTGAAAACAGCTCATTGTCTGTTTTATTAAACAAAAGCAGACGAGTACTATAAACTCCGCCTCAAAACTATAAACAACAAAGGCTCCCCAAAGAAAGCTTTGAAGTATTATATTGCACTTTCAGACTTCTAATGATATTTTTAAAGGGTATTTTGTTTCCATGAAAATTAAATACTTCTGGTAATTTTACAATGTGAGAATTTTTCATATATTTTTCTCTCTTTCAATAGGCCAATTCAAATATTGTTTACAGTAACAACAACAAAACACATTGCAGTAAAATGCCTTCCTTCTGGACTCTTTCACCTATTGTTTAATCTCTAGGTCTGCACACATCTGGAAAACAGCGAAGTCAGTGGGAAGTGTGAGAAGCTGGTATCAAAGCAAGTTGCTTCCTAGCAACAGCACTCAGGAGAAACAGGCTTCATTTGTCAAGTGGCCCCAAAGCAGGAAATCAGGGTGCTGTGGGAATGAGAATGGCATATACAAGGTGCAAAACATAAGTTAACATTTACCTTTCCAAAGTGAAATATTTAATGTCCTCTATAAACAGGACACCCAAACTGAAACAAAGTCAAAAGAGTCCTGACGGCTCAGTGTAGAAAGCTTCTCACACCTCTGTGATGAAGAGCCAACTTGGGTATGTAACCAGTTCATCACAGATTGTTTTGTAAAATTTTATTTTCAAAAAATATTTAGGAAAGTGAAATTTTTAAAAAGGCACTTTAAATAAGAACCAGCCAAAAAAAAAAAAAATCTTTCACATTGGTTCCTTAAATGCTTTTAGACACTTACCTTCAATTTCTGTCCTGACCTCCTCACAAACCAGACACAGTGTCTAGATAGTAAAATAGGACGGACCATGAGACCACCTTGCATTAAATAGCTCTGGTTTAACACTGAGCTTCTCAAACTCATTGAGCATCGAGATCCCTTGGAGAGTTTGTTAAATGCAGACACCTGAGCCCCACCCTCAGCATCAGATTCAGCAAATCTGGGCTAGGGGTGGATACTTAGCATTTCTAGCAAGCTCACAGGTATTGCCAATGTATGAGTAGCAATGCTGGAGAAGCTAGATGTGCTGTATTGCAAGTGTGTCTAACACCCTCACTGCGGACGTCCCATTATACTAAAGCAGTAAAATCTCCAGAGCTGGGTGATGGTAAGATTACCCAGGAGGAGAGGCAGAAAACTGAGTCTTTAATTCCTCCAGTGATTCCTCATCATTTTCAACACAAAAGCTAAATGCCATGGCTGAGTTCACAAAATTCCTCAAGATCCACCTCATCCCCTCATTTTTGCCAGTTTGTCCTTATTTTACACTCCTTATCGATATGGAATTGATGCATCAGCCACAAGGAAGTATAGGTAAATGGAATCTGACTATGCTAGTGTTCTCACACCCTCGTGCTTTCCGGCTTTCATTCCCTCTCCACACCCCATTCCTTTTCTTTCCTCTCACTTATTCTTTCAACAAATGTTTCTCTCCTCTCTCTTTTTAAATACTTATTTACTTTTGAGAGATCAAGAATGTGTGTGAGAGGGGCAGAGAGAGAGACACAGTACCCGAAGTAGGTTCCAGGCTCCAAGGTGTCAGCACAGAGCCCAAGAAAGGGCTTGAACTCACAAACTGCGAGATGATGACCTGAGCTGAAGTCAGATGCTTAACCCACTGAGCCACCCAGGTGCCCCATATTCTTTCAACAAATGTTACTGAGCTACCTACCTGATGTGAATTTTATATGAGGTTTAAATGAGACAATATATTTAAAGAACTTAGTACAAAACGTAGCATATGGCAAGCACTCAAAAGATGATGGCAATGTTGACAAGGATGATGGCAAGAAGAATGAGGTTATATGCTGACGAGAGTGTTCAACACCTTGTTTTGTAACAACCGATTCTTAAGTCACCTCAGTGAGACTGAGGTTCATTGAAAGAATTCTGTTTTTCACATCAACATTTCCATTTCCCACTGAGGTCCCTAGGATACAGTAAGGTCTTAATAAACATTTGCTGATAGAACGGTAAGAACCTGAAGGGATTGCAACACACAACTGAATCCTATTCTTTTTCAACTATGCCATGTTGTGTCTTTAAAAATGTCCCCTTTTCCGGCCTCCCTAGCAGTGAGTTTAAAAACACAAGAAAAAACTTCCTTTCTGACATTTTAAAAAATCCTTGGGAAAGGCAGTTATTTTGTTAGTGAACTTGTTGGATGATTTCAGACCTTTTAAACATGGCTAAGCACTCATCGTTCACGTAAATGGAAGGGGGCTGGGGCAGCTGTGCAGGTGTGTTACTGGGATCTCCCCTCGAGAGAGAACTTGCCCTTCAGGATTTCAGGATTGTCTCAGCTTTCAGCTCAAGCCAACGATCCTTCCAGGCAGCCCCCATTCTGTGACTGAACACGGCAGGGGAGTAGGACCTAGCTATTTATGCCGAGTTCAGGATTCCTCTCCTGAGGGCGCTTTTCTCTAGAGCTTCCATTCAGCTGGCTGGGCCTTTCTGGTCCGTGTCATAGTATGAGACTCTGCCTCCAAACCCGGTTTCCTTCCCCCTTTCCTTTCACAGGTGTCTGATCAGCAGTGGGAAGGCTTTCCCTGCCCAATTCTGCATCCCTCGTGGCTGGCCTTTCACAGGTGTTACTTACTCCTTCTGTACGTCCAGCTTCATCCCAGTGTCTTTTCCCTAACGGCACAGGAGAATGAAACTGTAAAACCATGCTTTTGGCTTTCTCAGTGGGATATCAAGCATTGAATCAAACTGTGGTCTAGCTAAGAAAACACCTGAATAAGATACAAGCAAGACCGGCAGAGCACTTTCCCCGTTTATCTGAGATTAAGCAGAGATGGGTAATGTGTCTCCCACCTGCTGACCTATTTCATTCTTTACCCCTCAATGTGTTTCTGTCACTATTGCCATTTGGACTTCACTGCTTCTATCTTCGTTTTTTCCCATTGTGTATATTCCTGGTGCTTTTAGACTACAGGATAGATAGTCACAAGTCACTCTTCATCTGCTTTGTATTCAGAGAGGCAGCATAGACTCTGTGGGTGCATGAAAACAATTTTAGGTCCCTTCTCAACCATGTAACAGCTAAAAGCAGGAAGACATAGCCAAATTTTCTTTCTTTTTTACACAGGCAAAAGCTGTAGTAGCTATGTTAACACAGGAAAAGATAAATTTATTCGAACACCTAGTATAAATTAGATTTAAAAAAAGGTTGCACTTACTCAGTGGTTCTTAGTCTCTTTGGGAGTTTCAAATATCTTTGAATATAACACAAAAGCCATAGACTCAATCCCTAGATTAAAAAGTACTACTATTATTCGAATGAAGAGCTTAAGGTATTTGTTCTCCTCTCATCCTTTCATTCAAGTTAGTGTTTTACTAATAATAATCATGAGTGCATACTAGGATAACATTTTACTAGATGAAAGAATGTTTTTCACTCACCATCATTAGTTTTAGTTAATTGCTCTCCTACAAATAAAATGACTTTGAATTCTGCCTCAGGGAGAGGAAGCTTCAGCAAAATAAACATACTAATACAGAAAAAAAATATATATATATATATATATATTCAGTGTTTGACTTTTCAAACCTGGCTTCTTAGCCCAAGCAATATATTTTCCTATGCAATTTTTCTTTTATCCTACAGCAGACAAAAATTCTTAGTGCAGAGGGCCAGGGGGAGCAAAATTAGAATACTCAATGTATTTTGCTAACAGTTGACACTTCTTGTTCAAAGAAGGAAATTGAAGAACAATAGAAAAAAAAAGATAACGTGCATCTGAATGCAAGATATAGAAACAAACAAGTTTGGGTAACGTGTCAGAGATTCAGAGGCACTGAAATATCGTTCAAATATAAGAATGTGAATTTATTTTGAAAAGAAATGATTCCTACTGTTTGACTTAGCTATTGCTGTATGAGAACCTTCCTCCCATCCCAGCACCAAAAAAATGGAGTAACTTAAATTAATAACCATTTATGCAGCTCATGTTTCTGAGGGTCAGGAACTCAGGCTGGACCAAATAGTAGGGTTTCATCTCCACTTTCTAATGCATGTTCTAATGCATGTTCGATCAGTTGGGGTGGGAAAGCCAGGGTAAGTGGCTTTGCTGATATTGGGTGGGCTACTTCTCATATGCAGCACATCAACAAGGACAACAGGGCTGACACAACTCTGAAGCACATAGTCTGCCACCTCCAGCTAGTTAGCACTGGGAGAAAATGGAGGCCAGAGTCCTGAGAAAGAGAACAAAAGTGTGGTATACAAGGTCTCTTTAGGACTCCAATTTGAATTGAAAACCTGTTATTTCCACTACATTTATTGGCCAAAGTCACAAAGCCAATGCCATTTAAGGAGATGGGTTAAAAAAAAAAAAGATAACCTTTTGATGGGAGATGTTGAAAAGTAAATTATAAAGGTAATGGACCAGAGAACAGTGTAGGATGGGTGGTCATTTTTGCAGTCTACACCATTTAATAAGATGATCGGATTTAAATCACCTTGAGTACCTCTGAATAAAAACTCAAAACCATCCACCTCCATTTTACAGCATCCCAGATCACCACATCCACCTTTTATATATAAACAGAAAACAAATGCCTTTGGGAGCCTAATGAGCACTATGGTCCTTGGAAGCATTAACTAGTTCACCATGGCATTCAAGTGCCCTATTAGAGTCTGCATCCTATAAAGGTGAATGCTAACCTTGGCAGTTTATGTAGGAGTCCCTCAAGTGCTAGCTATTATGCCTTCCTTCCCTGATATCTACAAGGCATCTTCAACATAGAAACCAGAATTCTAACCCTCCTTGGACATTTTGCAGGATTTGGCTTCATGCTCTTCTGCTTGGATCATACTGACATTCATGGACCCATTTACTGTAATCCACTATGTTAACTGATACGCCTCTCTGTGCACAGGTTCAAAGAACAGTGCTGCAATTTTAATATTTTGGGGGAATTCACAAGCCCCTTTGAGAAGCTGATGAAAGCCACAGACCTTCAAAAAATGTACATCACACATCATACAAAATTTTGTACATAATTTCAGAAGGTCCACAGACCTCTTGAAACTTGTCCATGGACCTTCTAAGAGTCTATGGACCCCATTTAGAGGATCTTGTTCTAGATTATGGAAATAACCACTCTTACAACAATGATATGTAGCTAATGGAATCAGAAGCAACAAGAGAGCATATGGAAGCAGTCAAAAGTACCCTGAAGGCACAATCACCAGTTCTGACTTGCTGAATGATGAATGTTCAGACATTATTTATTCTGGGAGAGACAAGTCTCCAATTTTCTTTTCAGATGCTAAAGAACAGAAGCAGACTCACTAAGTGTGCATCTCAGTATCAGTTACAGAATCATCACTTGTGATCACAGCAGCAGAACATTCCCTCAGGCCATACCTTCTCTCAACCCAGAAGGTAGAACTTGAAGCACTTTGAGCAATGACCATTTTAAGGATGATACTGCTTCTACTGCGAGGTTTCCCTGTTGTATTTACAGATAAAATAAAATGATGTCAAAGATTTGCTTCAGAATAATCTAGGGTGGAGGTGCATATAGATGAAATAAAAATGGGTCATTAGTGTATAATTACTGAAGCTGAGTGATGAGTACACAAGGGATTTTACATTATTCCCTCTACTTTTGTATATGTTTAAATTTTTGTTTTTGTAATAGAAAATTTAAAAGAGAGAGAAAGAGACTTTAATATTTGTTTCAAAGAGAAAGGCAATCCAGGTAAAATAGAGAGGCAGAAATGTATAACCTTCTTTCCGGCTACTCTGGAATGAAGGAATTTCTAATTTCTACTTTACTCTTTTCTACATGACCACAATCTCTTTAGTTCCCTCTTCATTTTGAAAGACTATTATTCTGACTTCTTTTTAATTATTTCACTATAAAAATTATTTCAGAATGGTAAGACATCTGTTAATTCTTAGGCCATCACATATGTCTATGGGCTCTTCCACTCTCTGCTTAGGGCTACTTGATGAATGAGACAGGATTCCCAAGATGCATTGCTACGAAGCAACTTGTTCTTTGCTCTCAGCTTCTCACACTGTCCACTGTCTTCTCTGCTTTCCAAGCCCAGTCAATTGGGCAATAAAGAACACAAATGACTACACACCAACAGTGACCAGCACCTGATTAACTGGAGCCTCCATTTCTACAACTTTAAAATGAGGGAAACTCCATGCCAATATGCCCAATGGGATTATTTTTTTTTTCACAACAGGATTATTTATTATATTTTATTTTATTTTTATTTTATTCTATTCTATTCTTTCTATTCTATTCTATTCTATTCTATTCTATTTCCCAATGAGATTACTTTAAACCACAAATTAAACAATTAAATGAAACAGTGAATGTAGTGGATATTTGTAAATTCTGAAGGCATTTGTTTCAAATTGTGTTTAATAGAGGGGACCCGAGGGTCTCTGAGAGCACAGTGCTCTCCCTGTCCCATCCAGGCCACCTCCAGAACAGCTCTTGTCTATGGGGTTCTGGGGGGGATTCCATGGAAAAGAGGTTGCTGTTGCTAACGAAAATGTTGAGGGGCACTTGGGTGGTTCCGTAGGTTAAGTGTCTGACTTCAACTCAAGTTCATAATCTCACAGTTCATGAGTTCTCTCTTTTTTTTAAGTCCCACATCAGGTTCTCTGCTGTCAGCACAGAGCCTATTTGGACTCCTCTGTCCCCCTCTCTTTCTGCCCCTCCCCCACTTGAGCACGCGCTCTCTCTCTCTCTCTCTCTCTCAAAAACATAAATGAACATAAAAAAGCTTATGGAGGCCTGACAAAAGTAGGTTTTTTTAAGAAAATATTGAAAAATATGGCTCTCAATTTGTCTATTATAGAAAAGTTTAGGGACACCTGGCTGGCTCAGTTAAACTTCCAACTCTTGATTTCAGCTCAGGTCATGATCTCACAGTTCGTGAGTTCAAGTCCCCTGACAGGCTACACTGACAGTGTAGAGTCTGCTTGGGATTCTCTCTCCCTCTCTCTCTTCCCCTCCCCTACTTTCTCTCAGTCTCTCTCAAAAATAAATAAATAAACATCAAAAAAAGTTGGGTACTTATGCCAAATGATTATCAATCAGCAGATAAAACATCCCTGAATCATGAATCTTTTCAATGCAAAGTATGATTTGATTTGCAATATATCTATATATAAATACATATAAATATGTGTGCAAATGTATATACATACACACAGAAATATTTGCTAGATTGATTTTAGAATTTCAGGAATGCATCCACTAAATAAAACAAAGTGGGCTAGAGTTTCTCATGAAAAGGCAAACTATGAAAATAACAGTGACATTCTGGAACCAGAGTAAGAATCAGATGACCTGGGTTTGAATCCTGATTACCAACATTTAGTACTGGTGTGGCTTCAAACAAACTGTCTAATGTTTTTGTGCCCAGTTTCCTCAACTGTGAGCTATTTGCAATAAAATTTGCCTTGTTATAAGGATTAAGTGAAAATCTTAAGTGCTTGGTATTCCTGTAAGAAACAAAAAAATCACTGGGGCGCCTGGGTGGCTCAATTGGTTGAGCAACCGACTTCAGCTCAGGTCACGATCTCACAGCTCATGAGTTAGAGCCCCACGTCAGGCTTTGTGCTGACAGCTCGGAGCCTGGAGCCTGCTTTGGATTCTGTGTCTCCCTCTCTCTCTGCCCCTCCCCCACTCACATTCTGTCTCTCTCTCTCTCTCAAAAATAAATAAACATTAAAAAAAATTAAAACAAAAAATCACTGCTTGGATAACTTTGCTTCCCCTGAGAAACTGCTCTACTTCCTTTTTTATTTAAATAACAAGAAATAGGTAGCCATTCATGTCTTCCATTTTGGTTCATCTTCCAGAAAATTCACAGCACATCTTGAAGCTCAACTGTAACAATTAGGCTGACCCTTTTAGTCTGTGAATGTGCATTTTCCCTTTCCTTCATAGTGAACTTTTACTTTTATTTAATTTTTTCCTGATCTCAGTTTTCAGTGTCATTACCTTTTTAACATGAGTGCTTTCAAATCACCTCTCCCCAGTCCCTTGTGGAGCAAAATGGTAGAGGTCAAGAGAAGGATACAGGAGAGGAAGAAGGAGAAAGGGGAAGGCTGGGGAGAATGAACCTACTATTTTTTTCCCACAAATGCTCAAAAAGCATTTGTAAAAAGGAAAACAGAATATGATGAATCTAGTTGTTGATAGCTTTTGGAAACTACTGCCATGAGGTGTTTAATTAACAGTAATTTCTATGTGTGGAGTACCTTTACTTCCCCAAGATGCTGTGCCCACAATGTAAAAGTATCACAGATAACAGTCCCATTATGGGGTCTTTTCTGGCACTGTGAAGAAGTACCAGTGTGGACTCATAAGAACACAGCCTTTCTCATTCTGCTCTCTCTCTTTTTTTAATCACAGTTTGGGTTATTAAATATAATACACTGGAGCCTTGCTATAACAACCAATCTTTGCCACCAGCCACATAATTTATTTATGTACCTAGAAATATTCCTGTAAAACATCTACATACTATAGATGGATAGATAAATGGTAAGTGATGGCTGAAAGAAAAATAGTCTAGACCTCAGAGGAATCTAATAATTCAAACTTACACAGACAGCCTGAAGATAGTTAACATATATAGTATTGATTATATCAAGATTTAGTACTCTGGAAAAAAACCTCATAAAAAAAACAACATTTTGCTATCACAGGGGTTTGAGAGAAAGACAATTAAAACTAAAATGCAAGAAACACCAGTCTCATTCATACGAAATTTTACAAATATTTCCAGAAAACTAATGTCTCTGAAGAATAGGTGTTTGCTTATAAATCTACCAAAGAACACTTTATCTTCATTAAAAAAAAAAAAAAAAAAAGCCTATGTGTCCCCTGTCAGCAATATTCTCCAGGCTTATCCCCCATTGTTTTTATGTTATAGCCCCATATGTGTTCCCACTGAATAAGGTGTCAGCTATCATTCCATGTGACAACCCTGACCAAAAGCAGGCTTTGACATTTCTGCAGACAAACTGTTCCTACACAGAAAGGCTAGATATTATTCTGGGAGCATAGTGTTTATAATAGACACCACACATTTCTGTCCATTCCCCCTTGCTTATTTCTGCTCTTACTCTATTCTTTACACAGTTGATATCACTTTTTCCCGGTTTCAAATATTGCTTTTATGCTATGGCTTCCAAATTTACAGTGTTATCCCTGATTGTTTTTTTCTTGAACCTCACACCCAGGATTTCAAGCTATCCAGAGGATAGTCCACTCAGGTGTCCTGACAGCATACCCAATTTAATTTGGTAGAAAACAAACCAGTCTTCCTCCCTCTCTCCCTTCCCCAACTGCTTCATTAGGTAATTCATGTTCAGAAATGACTTTTCCATCCCCTGCTTGTTTGTTCATCAGAGAATCAGCATGGCTACCCTGCAGACTTGAATGCTGGGAAGAAGTTGATGGGATGTGTAGGAAAGACTTAAGCTACGAGTCTACAATCTACACCTCCCACGTGATTGTTCTTACTCTTTCCTCTATGGTCTCAGAGACATCTATCCATGCCTTTATCACAGAACTTAGCTCACCACTGGGTGACTATCTGATTTATGTCTTTCCCTTTTTGGGGTTTGAGCTCCCATGGTAGAGAAAATGTCCTACTCTCTTAATATAAACAATTCCCTAGAGTATGTTTCTCAATGAACTTCTCTTAATTCATTTGAAAAATTTTATTAAATATCTACCATGTGCTAAGTGCTAGAGATATTGTGAAGATGACAGAGTCTGTTCCCCCTCTCAGGCAGCTAAGAACAAAGACCAGAAGGGCAAAATGCTGTTATACTATAAGTTCAGATGCTATAAAGGTACATGAGGGTGGGGAGATAGGGAGAAGCTGGTGAAAGTATACAGACTTTCAGCTATAAGATGAATAAAATCTGACTATCTAATGTACAACGTGGTGACTAAAGTTGATAACACTGTATTATATAATTGAAATTTGCTAAAAGTGTAGGACTTAAATGTTCTCACCCTAAAAGGCAGGGGTGAATATGTGGAGAGATGAATGCGTTAATTGACTCAAAGGGGGAATCCTTTCATAATGTATACATATTATCAAATCATCCCTTTGCACACTTTAAATTTATTACAATTTTATTTATCAATTACACCTCAGTAGAGCTTGGCGGGGGGGGGGGGGTGCGGTGGTGGGCGGTGGGAGGCACATGGAGAAGGTGTTTAATCTCCAGGTAAAAAAGGATAGAAAACACTACTGAGACTCGGGTAAGCCAAGGCAGGTGCTTGGGGCCCAAAACGTTAAGAGGCACTAACTGTCATGCAAGTGTAGGGTTAGGACCTGAGAGTGGGGGTTTACTTACATTTTGTTTCCTGGATGTCTCATTCTAGTCCTGGCCCTTGCAGAAAACTTCTGATCTGCCTATATGTACTAAGAGTCATTTACAAAAGTATCCCAAGGCAGGTTGTTAGAGCCTTAGACATCAGGATCTCCTCTGATAGGAAGTTAAATATTTTATAAGACATGGCAGACTCTCTTCTATTAGAGGGGTGCTGGAGAGGTGAAGTATAATCACTTTATATATGTTGGCAAGTAGAAACGTAACAAATGCAGGAATAATAAAAATCACAGTAAGCATAGCAGAATGTTTAAAGATGTTGAATCACTGGGGCGCCTGGGTGGCTCAGTCGGTTAAGCGTCCGACTTCAGCTCAGGTCACGATCTCGCGGTCCATGAGTTCGAGCCCCGCGTCAGGCTCTGGGCTGATGGCTCAGAGCCTGGAGCCTGCTTCCAATTCTGTGTCTCCCTCTCTCTCTGCCCCTCCCCGTTCATGCTCTGTCTCTCTCTGTCCCAAAAATAAATAAACGTCAAAAAAGAAAATTAAAAAAAAAAAAAAGATGTTGAATCACTATATTGTATACCTAAAACTAATGTAACATTGCATATCAACTATACTCAAATTTAAAAAATTTAGATTGGGGTGCCTGGGTGGCTCAGTTAAGCGTCCGACTTCAGCTCAGGTCACGATCTCACGGTCCGTGAGTTTGAGCCCCGCGTCGGGCTATGGGCTGATGGTTCAGAGCCTGGAGCCTGCTTCTGATTCTGTGTCTCCCTCTCTCTCTGCCCCTCCCCCGTTCATGCTCTGTCTCTCTCTGTCTCAAAAATAAATAAACGTTAAAAAAATTAAAAAAAATTTAGATAAAATGTTTTAAAAGCATGTACATGTACAGTACCAGTGATAGTCATGTATTAAGTAGAAAGTATTAAGTATAAGTATAGTATTCATGTATTAAGTATAGGACAGCATTTAGGACTCCGTCCTTTACTAGCTATGAGGTCACAATCACATATCCTCACTATACCTCAATTTCCTCATCTGGAAAATGGAAGTAATAGCATTCTACTTCACAGAGTTGTTGTGAACATGACATGAATTGATACATGTAGAGAGCTTAGTACAGTTCCTGGCACACTGTAAACAAATTATTCCAACACCATTTTCCTTGTACCCCCACCCTTCTCAAGCCTCCTGTCTCCCCAACACAGCCTTCTTAGTGCAGCCATGATGCTCTGACTAAAATGGAAATCAATCATATTGCTCCATTGCTGAAAATATTTGGAAGCATTTCCCAAAACGGTTATATGCTATATGATTCTATTCCTATGTCATGCTCAAAATTATGAAACTGAAGAGAATGAGAACAGATTAATGGTTACCTGAGGATAGAGATGAAGGGGGTCTATGGGTGCAACTATAAAACAGACAAAAGGTTTCCTTTGTGGTGATGGGACAGTTGTATATTTAGATTATGGGAGTGGTTATATGAATCTATACTGGGGATCACACTGTGAACACACACACACTCAACAACGTGAGTGCATATAAAAGCTAGTAAAAACTCAATAAAGACTGTCATCTATGTAACACCATCATATCATTGTTAGCTTCCTGGTTTTGATATTATGCTACAGTTATATGAGATGTCACCATTGGAGGAAGCTGAGTGAAGGGTTCAGGGGTCTCTGCATTCACTACTCTTGAGACTTCCTTCAAAATAAAAAATATTTCTAAAAAACTTCACATAGGATCATAATAGCCCCCAAGAAAACAACAACAACAACAACAACAACAACAACAACAAAACCAACCACCTCATCATGAGTCCTAAGATTTTGAAGGATCTGACCTCAGACTGTATCTCTAGCTTCACTTCTTGTCGCTCAGTTGGTTTGGTTTCAAGGGGACCAATGAACCCTGAGTCATTTTATCCTGTTGTTTCATTAAAGTTCTACAAATATTGTCTTTATTACTGAGTATATGGTAACAGAAATAAATAATATGACATATTCTTGGTTTCTGTGTCAATTGGCTTTTGCTGCATAACAGACCACCCAAAACTCAGAATCTTAAAATAAATACTTATTGCAGTGAGTTGATGTGTCAACTGGGTTCACCCAGGCGTCTGTGGTCAGCCACGGGCCTGTTCTGGGAGTTCAGCTGGCTATAGGCTTGTCTCAAATGGTCTTACCTAAAACAACTAAGCTCTTCCACATGGTATCTCATCCCCCAGCAGGCCATTCTCTGGCAGGGTTCCAGGAGAGGGAGGAGATGATCAAGGCTTAGACCAGGATTGGTCCACAGTCACTTTCTCCAAATCCTGTTGGCCAAAGCACAGCACAAGGCCAATCCATATTCAAGAAGTGAGAAAATTGATGCCATTTCTGGATGGGAGGAGCCACAATGTCACATTGCAAAAGTTGTGGACGCAGTGTGAAAAACTGGGGCAAAAATCAACCTACCAAAATCCCCAAATATAACTACCCAAATGTGAATAATGCATTTCCTATTACAGTATAAAATGCTAAGGTTCTGCATGAAATGGCACACATGTTTCTAACATAAATTCAGTATTTTAAAAAACGTCATTATATGTAACAGTGGAAAATCAGCATCTTTTCCAGACAAATAATTATTCTCCTAAATTCCTTTCAGGTTTGACAAATCTTTAAAAATCTGCTGCTTCCTTGCTTTAGCCCCTTTTCTGGGTTTAATTTCCTTTTACTTTTTGTTCAGTTTCAGTCTCAATGAAGTAGCTTAGAATTCAAGCAGTGGCAGCTCACAATTGTTTCATATTAATGTGCACCTAAAAGGAACCAACGCCCTGCTGCCTTTACCACATTCATTACACGAGGAATTCTAATTCTTGGGGAGAGATAAGTAAGGGCGCTGCCCTCATTTTGTCCTTACGGTGCACAAGACCAAAGCAGGGAGCTGCCACATGGAGGTGGGGAATTTGATCCTGCTGCCCAAGTCAGTGTCGGTTGCAAAACTCAATCATTCCAAGTGGGCAGGAAGTCACAGAGGCAATTCAGCTGGTGGGCGCCCATGCGAAAGGGAGAGATAATCATTAATGTCACTCTCGTGATGGGAAGGTCTTTACGGACAGAAATAGATTCCACCAGCACATTGCATGGAACTTATTGAAGTGCAGACAGTGATTTGTAAAATGCTATGAGAGTAGTAGAGCACACTTAAATCAAATTCAGTAGCATGTGATTAGTTGATAAAATAACCATTTTGTTATGCTTTGGACTCTAGTAACTAACATGGCTTCAAATTTGGGGTGGCAAGTCATTTCTGCATATTAAAATTAAATGTTTTTCCTAAGTGGTATTTACTCTGCGAATTTCTTTATATAAATGTTACAGATAAGGAAAGAAGAAAGTCTGCCTACCAGCTTACCTACCTGACACAGTGTCCTGGAAAATAAAACAAGGTCTTTCTCCCAAAAAGTCTCTTTTGAGAATCAACCTCAATGTCAAAGAAAGTAAAAAATGTGTGGATCATAGGAAATAAAGTCTGCTAGGACTAGAGTTTTTCTTAGTGTCCATCCATAGCCTCCAATAGCAATCCTCCTATTTCCTTTTATCATTGACTGAAGCTAGAATTGTGGTTAATGAGAGCAGTTTTCATTATCTAAAGAATTCTCAAAGCTCTAAAGTAGTGCTATCTTTAATGCATACGGAAAATTTACATGCATGAAAAAAAGAAGCCATATTTTACCCTGGTTCCCAGATACCTTGAAGCAGAGGAAGAAGGTGTATTTTTTCAAAGTTTAATAAGAATTCATTACTCAAATTTTGATAAAACTCCAACTGTTTCTTTTATACTTCCATCTTTCGGTACATGTGTATGATACAAAATACCAAGAACTCAGTAAATGAGAATATTGTGCGAATAAATGGATGAAGGCTTATATATTGCTTCTTAGTGTTTTGTTAGGCTAAACACATGACAGACACCAGATTTTTCAGAGGAGGGCAGAATGTGATTTATAGGTCAGCCTATGTGCTGGCTTATGGACTACTTGTTCTTATTAAATGAGTCAGATGAGATGACAAAAATATGGGCGGGTGGTACCAGCTTGTAATCACACAAAGATGGCTCTACAAATTGTACCAAATATCAGTAGAGTACTTTATAATTTACAAGGCACTTTTTTCTTTATTTAAACATAAAATCCTTACAGCGAACCCATGAAGTATATGGTGAGTGAATGGCAAGTCCCTGAGGTTCAAAAGATCAAGAGGGTCACCCCAGACTCATCAGTGAGTAAATGGGCAAGCCAGGATCCCAAACTTGGGTGTTTTGGCTCTCCATTTAGTTTCATTTCTACTGTTACCATTCTAGTAAAACAAAACAAACAAACAAAAACCAGCCCCCTCACCCATTCACAACCCCCTGAAAAATGATTGAAAGTTTAAAACTATGTTAAAATTCAATGGAATATCTTCAGTAGAATTGTCCAGAATAAAAGACAAAGCGTCATCATCACCGAAGTGGTTGTTGAATTCATCTGAACCAACATCCTTTGAAGTAGGCAGGATGAGTAGTGACTGCCACATGGCAGGTGAGGAAACGGTCCTGTTAATGAAGCATTATAATGATTCGCTGCCCTGACGTTACTCTGCTCTTCCAGCCAATTCAGGGCAAGGATGGCAACCTATCTTGCCTTTTATTATAGAGCAAATCCCAGAGGGTGCTGGGGTGAACTTCTCTGGAAATTAGATAGCAGGGTTGTGCTGCGTAGGTTGTTACTGAAAGTGATATGTGCTGCATAATGAAAAACTTTCCACTCTTCAAAATTACTTCCCCTGCTGCAGAAATTCCTTTAACTGTAGCCCAAGCCTTCCATGCCGCAATTAGAGAAGAAAATCTTGAACTGACACCTCTCTGGAGTTAATTTACACATTGAGTTTGAGTTCTGACCCTTTGCAGAACCCTGTGTGTGTTGCCAGGTCTCCAGTACCCCCAGAGATTTGGGTGCAGAATAAGTACCATAGTATCTAAAATGCCTGACTTGGTACACCATGATTAGGTGCTCCTTCAGGATTTTCTCCCTTCTCTTTCCATTCTACTCAAAACTCCCTTACTCTGCCTCTCTTGAAATACTCTCTGGCATATAGCCTACTACTCACTGTAATCTAAACTCTGTGCTCAAACACCTTATAACCTTGCTCATGTTGGTCCATCGGCCTGAATTGTCCTTCTTTCTACAAGATGCTGCTTGGAAAATCCAAGTCCTACCTCTGCCATTCTCACTCAATGTGTTTGTGTAGCTTTTGCCATCACAAGCCCTGCTCCCTGGCCCCCAGTCTCCCTCCATTGATGACATCATGAGAGCGACACATTGTAATAAAGTCAGCTGATAACATATATGCTCCTAAAGAAATCCAATAAATATTTGCTAGATTAAATTGAGGGGAAGGTATCAAGCAGACTATATCACTTGAAGAAAAAAAGGACAAAAGAGGAAATGGTAGGAGAAAAACAGAAAATATATTTGACCTACTTACACTATTGCCTTGAGCCATGTCTACAGGCAAAGCCGGGCCTATTTTCATAAATTTCTCAAAAGTCCTTGCTTTCATAACAAAGTAGTAGCTGCAACACAACAAGAAATATAATCTCGAATGAGTATTTGCACATACTAGGATCTTTTATGTTCTCTGTGTTGTCCAAG
This sequence comes from Panthera tigris, assembly GCF_018350195.1. Lineage (NCBI taxonomy): Eukaryota > Metazoa > Chordata > Mammalia > Carnivora > Felidae > Panthera > Panthera tigris. Next base: position 48,890,836 of record NC_056660.1, read on the forward strand.
AAATAAATTTTTATTTATTTTGAGAAAAATATTTTCAGGAGTATCAGTTTGTTATGTTTTGTTTTATTTCATCTGGTTAGTGTTTGGTTTCTCTGCTTGATTTTTTTTTTTTAATATTTATTTTTGAGAAAGACAGAGACAGAGAGAGAGAGAGAGTGCGAGCAGGGGAGGGGCAGAGAGAGATGAAGCAGAATCCGAATCAAGCTCCAGGCTCTGAGCTGTCAACACAGAGCCCTACGCGGGGCTCGAACCCACAAACTGCGAGATCATAACCTGAGCTGAAGTCGGATGCTCAACCAACTGAGCCACCCAGGCGCCCCTGCTTGATTTTTTTTTAAACAAAGAATGACAAACCTGAATACTTCTTAGACTGATTATTTTGGATTATATTATTTCTGCTGTTTTCTATGTACTGTCTTACTACTGATATCAGGAATTGTTCCCTTCCTCTCTTCTTTCAGAACTCCATTCAAGCCTCTCCTAGTCAGATAGACTTTCTCTGACCCATTATTCTCAAAGCAGTACACATCTCAATACCTTGGTTTTTTTTAGCTCCAATACTAAATTCCAAAAGCAGAGAATCTGACCACAGCTTCAGTGTATACCCCAGTCCTATCAGTTTCACCTTGGAGGGCAATGGCAAGGTTGTCATCTAGTAAAACAACAAAATTGCTAAGACTCATTCCTACACAGGGTGCAATTCTCAAGAATAGGGAGCATTGGGAACTGGAAAGTTATCTCAATAAATCTAGCAGAGCTAAGAAGGAGGTGATCACAGCTTGGCTACTGACTGCTTGGGTGACCTTAGACAAGTGAAAGTCCAGGCCTTGGCTTTCCTTCACTATCAGGTGATGATAGTATTATCCGCTACAATTATTTGCAGTGAGATTGGTAAAATGACAAATGAAATTAAAACTCATTGGAAACTTAAAAATCGTCAGATGAAGTTTAGATGTGCTTTAAACTATTTCAGCTTAAAATAAGAGATGGATAAAGCAAGTAAGAAATATACTGATTGTCCATCCAGGTGGTAGATAGAGGTTCATTATAGTGTTTTCTGTACTTTTGTGTACAGTAATCTCCCTTACCCCCAGGGAATACATTCTAAGATCCCCAATGGATGCCTGAAAGCACAGACAGTAGCAGTTCTTGTATATACTATGTTTTTCCCCATATATACGTACATATAATAAAGTTTACTTTAGACCTTAGAACAGTTAAGAGACTACCAACAACAATAATAAAATAGAACAATTATAACATGCTGTAATAAAAGTTATGTGAATGTGGATTTTCGCTCAAAATGTCTTACTGTACCGTGTTCACCTTTCATATGAAGATGACGTGAGATGATGAGACAAAGTAAAGGGAATGATGTAGGCATTGTGATGTAGCATTAGGCTAGTTACTGACCTTCTGACAATACATCAGAAGGAGGATCCTCTGCCTTTGGACCCTGGTTGACCACAGGTAACTGAGACTGTAGAAAGTGCAACCATGGCTAAGGAGGGACTACTGTATGTTTTAAAAAATTTGCATGATGGGGCGCCTGGGTGGCTCAGTTGGTTGAGCCTCCAACTTTGGCTCAGGTCATGATCTCACAGTCTGTGGGTTCGAGTCCCGCATCGGGCTCTGTGCTGACACCTCAGAGCCTGGAGCCTGCTTCCGATCCTGTGTCTCCCTCTCTCTCTGCTCCTCCCCAACTCTCACTTTGTGTCACTCTGTCTCTCAAAAATAAATAAATGTAAAAAAAATTTTTTTTAATTTGCATGACAAAAAATGTGAACTTCTTCATAAAGATGGGAAATAAAAGCTACAATTAGAAGTGGAATCTATATATCTACAATCTTCATGATTTAACCTTTTATTTGCTATTGTTTTGAGGGATGACATCACAGTTGTCTTCTTCTGCTTATAAAATAACCGAAATTTAAAAGTTTAGTTCTAACACTGCATGTGCCACCATTAACATGATAATAAGTGTTTTAACATGCCTGTGGGCATTTTTAAAAATTTCAGATGATTAGATTTCAACACAACATTCTGAAAACGTCTTCAAGTGAAATCTCCAGGAATAGGGACAAGGCTCTGGGGCATATCCATAGAGAAGGCCCAGGCCCAATTTCTTCTATCACATTCCTTTTGGTGACTGTCACACCACTCATTCTATCCACAGGAGTGGCTCTGAGTAAAAAGTAAATTCTTTCATCACTGCTCCCAATACTAAAACTTGCAGACCTTACATTTCAATGATTTCACTGCTGATCATTACAGCAAATATATAAGATGACAAACATAACCAGGAGAAATTACAAACCTTAGGGACTCTTAACTAATTCACAGTCCATCGATTGATTTGCTAAGACGAATAAGATCCCCGTTGGATTTCTGCCCTCAGCTTCCATGCCTGAGAATGAAATTCACAAAATGTGTTCTTACTTCATCCTTCCAATTTCCAGGCCAGGGTTTCTGCAGACCCTGTGCCCCTGGGAGACCTGAAAGAACCCAATGCCCTTACTCTCAATGTTTCTTTGCATCTCTTAGGACCTCCAAACCTAGCTAGAGCAATTTCCCTGGGTATTTGCCCTTCAAAGCAATGTCTTTGAGGAATTTGTCAAAAAAGATATTACAGTTATCAAAATTCTTAGAGCATAGCTGGTTATTTAGCACATCTTCTACCCCAAACCGTTGATTCTGCCCAATTTCATTTGCTCAATTGATTTAAATTTAAAGTGTCTAAATTTAAATTTCAAATATTTGAGTGTCTAAAAGTTATAGCATTTTTAGTTTCAAACTGGTAGGTGCTATCCAAAATTGAGAATTCAGGATCTCATTAAATATAAATATAAAACAAGCCTGCACATAAATGATATTCACAAACCTGGAGCTGATCTGATGGGGGATGGAGGAGGGATTATGTTGTCGGCTTTCCAGTGCTGGCTAACAACAAATCATATATAACTGATTGTAAACAATATGCCTGCTCTCTGCTCATTCTCAAGTACTTGTTACACTTCAGAAAACTGAAAATATAGAGCTAATTTAGTGAAAATTTCTCAAAGGATAACATCATTAAAAACCAGGATGTGGTTCCAATTTGGGTTTTACACAATTCTCTCCTAAAGTTTTTCAAACCCACTAACCCATTAAACTTTGGAAGTCAACAAGCCACTTGGAACTAGTTTAGTTACATAGTAACAGATTGTAAAAGCAAGCATTCTACATCTAGCACTTTCCCACTTTTTCTAAATGAATTCCTGAGGGAAAGAAAAGAAAGATATATAAATAGAATGGAAGTGAAGGATTTTTAAAACCATTTTATAGCCTGAGAGAATACCAACTCCAGTGACCCCCCAGAGCATTCAGTTATAGCAGATATTTATTGGAAAGCAAAGGGCAGAATCCTGTATCTCTTCTCACCTGATCAAATCTTTCTAGAATCAAAAACAGTAATTAATTTCACTCCACTGATTAGAAGGAAAATACGGATTTTGCTCACTTCTTTTTCTGATTTGCATCTACTAAAGTGAGGGTCCTTTGCCTACAATTTCAAGATACTGAGCACTGGGCGTCTCTGGCAAAAGTAAATAACAGTGGCGACCACAGAAATGTTGAGTGTTTAATTTTAAAATAGCATAATAATGACTTTCCACTTGATAATATGATTTAAAAACTTTCAAATCCAGAAATGGTACAGGCTTCTCAAGTCTGTACTTGGGTATTTGGCTGAGATCATGATGTTAGTCAGGAGAATTTATATGCATTACCTCCTGGTTGCTCCTGGACCAATCACTGTCACACCAGACAGGTCACAATTTCACTTTTTTTTATCACTAGAAATCAATGTCATTAGCATCCTAACAGAATAAATATCATGCATTAGTGTAGTTGGATGTTTAGCTTATAAATTACCCATCAAAACAAAGAAAACATCTACTGAGAAAAAGACTTGGGAAATATTTAACTGGTTCCTACTGAACACACTTAAATTATTTCTTTTACAAATATATATCTTTAAATTTTTGGAAATCTCCATATTTCTAACATATTTATTTTCCAATAAAATAGAATTCATTTCACCTCCACAACAAATATACATTCTGACCCCCCATCTAAGGAAACAAGAACAGAAGATGGCTGTTTCAGGCTTTTTAACTTCCTGGAAGTTTACAAGAGATAAGTAAGTCACAATAGCATATAAGGCATGCCTCAGGGAGGTTCGGCAATAATACTGAGACTTTAGCTGAAGAGTTTTAAAAGTCCATAGCCAGTATCAGATACTCAAGAGTAAATAAAGAATATTTTATTGTCTATCATCCTATTAAATGTATTAAGCATCTAATATGGGCTAGGCACTCTGCTAGGCTCTGTCACTTAAAATGGCTTATTTAACCCTCACAACACAATACAACACAACACAGTACACACTGTGGATGGTATTATTAGTTCCATCTTACAAGAAGAAGAACAAGAACTATCAAGAGATTCTTGATAGTTAAGTAAGAGACTTGTCCCAAATCACACAGTAGTCCTTCAAGCCTTCAACTCAAGGCCCCTGTTGTTTCAACTCAAAGCCAATGTTGTTTTCTTTCTTTCAGAATTGATTGACCAAGGAACAATCCAATAGCTCTAGGGTTGTTACGAAAAGGACTGCATACCCACAGAATAGAAGAAAATATTTGCAATAAATAGATCTAATAGAAGTCTCATATTATGCGTCTACGAAGAACTCCTACAAATCAGTATGACAAAGAAAAAACAATTTAGTCAAAGAATAGATGAAATATTTGAACAGGCACTTTACAAAAGGTAATATACAAATGGCTATAAGCATATGTAGAAGCATTCATTCATTATTCATCATGGAATTACAAAATTAAAACTACAATGAAATATCATCCTATATGCAGCAAAATCACCAATATATATTAAAAAAAAAAAAAGACTGTGTGGGTGAGGATACACAGCAGTGAACAATATTGCTGGTGGAAGTCCAAATTGTACAGCCCCTGTGGAAAACCATTTGATAGCAACTACTAAAAATGAAGATGGGTATGTCTTTTGACCCAGAAATTCTACCCATATGGATGAGAGAAGAATGTGTCTGTGTACATATGGGTACCAAAAGATATGTTCACTTATCATACCAGAGCTATCTGTTACAGCCTCACATTGAAAACTTTCTAAATGTCCAGAAAATTTGATCCATAGTAATAAGCACTGTGAGGTACTTCTAAGTATGCATATCATTGATTAGAACATTTCTTCAGTTGATTTATCCTGAATTATTGATCTGCCTCCAATTTATTCTCAAATGATACAAAATTCACTCTTTTAAAATGGAAATTTATTGTGTCTAAGCTTTAGTATTCGTGAGTGTGTATATATGTAATACATACATATGCATAAAATATGCAGATATATGTAATTGAACATATATATGTATGTACTCACAATTCATAGAATGAGAACAAGGGAAATATATTTCAATTTTGTACAAAAATAATTCAAAAAGCAGCCATTTTATATAATAAAAATATAAAAAAATAAGCATGGTATTTTTAAACCAAAGGAGCTACTGACTTGACACTTTCAAAATAAAGGAGCAGTTGTTGGGAGGGAGGGAAGATGGCGGCGTAGGAGGACGCTGGGCTCACCGCGCGTCCTGCTGATCACTTAGATTCCACCTACACCTGCCTAAAGAACCCAGAAAACCGCCAGAGGATTAGCAGAACGGAGTCTCCAGAGCCAAGTGCAGACGAGAGGCCCACGGAAGAGGGTAGGAAGGGCGACGAGGCGGTGCGCGCTCCACTGACTGGCGGGAGGGAGCCGGGGCGGAGGGGCGGCTCGTCGGCCAAGCAGAGCCCCTGAGTCTGGCTGTCAAAAGCGGAGGGGCCGGACGGACTGTGTTCCGACAGCAAGCGCAACTTAGCATCTGGGAGGTCATAAGTTAACAGCTCTGCTCAGAAAGCAGGAAGGCTGGAGGACAAAGGGAGGGAGAGCTGCTGAGCCCCCGGACTGCAGAGCTCAGCTTGACGGGGAACAAAGGCGCTCGCCATCGCCATCTCCCTCGCCCACCCCCCAGCCAAAATCCCAAAGAGAACCAGTTCCTGCCAGGGAACTTGCTCGCTCCGCACACACACCCAACTCTGTGCTTCTGCGGAGCCAAACCTCCGGCAGTGGATCTGACTCCCTCCCGCTGCCACGGGGCCCCTCCTGAAGTGGATCACCTAAGGAGAAGCGAGCTAAGCCTGCCCCTCCTGCCCCCGTGCACCTTGCCTACCCACCCCAGCTAAGACGCCAGATCCCCAGCACCACAAGCCTGGCAGTGTGCAAGTAGCCCAGACGGGCCACGCCACCCCACAGTGAATCCCGCCCCTAGGAGAGGGGAAGAGAAGGCACACACCAGTCTGACTGTGGCCCCAGCAGTGGGCTGGGGGCAGACATCAGGGCGGACTGCGGCCCCGCCCACCAACTCCAGTTATACACCACAACACAGGGGAAGTGCCCTGCAGGTCCTCACCACTCCAGGGACTATCCAAAATGACCAAACGGAAGAATTCCCCTCAAAAGATTCTCCAGGAAATAACAACAGCTAATGAACTGATCAAAAAGGATTTAAATAATATAACAGAAAGTGAATTTAGAATAATAGTCATAAAATTAATCGCTGGGCTTGAAAACTGTATACAGGACAGCAGAGAATCTCTTGCCACAGAGATCAAGGGACTAAGGAACAGTCACGAGGAGCTGAAAAGCGCTTTAAACGAAATGCAAAACAAAATGGAAACGACGACAGCTCGGATTGAAGAGGCAGAGGAGAGAATAGGTGAACTAGAAGATAAAGTTATGGAAAAAGAGGAAGCTGAGAGAAAGAGAGATAAAAAAATCCAGGAGTATGAGGGAAGAATTAGAGAACTAAGTGATACACTAAAAAGAAATAATATATGCATAATTGGTATCCCAGAGGAGGAAGAGAGAGGGAAAGGTGCTGAAGGGGTACTTGAAGAAATTATAGCTGAGAACTTCCCTGAACTGGGGAAGGAAAAAGGCATTGAAATCCAAGAGGCACAGAGAACTCCCTTCAGACGTAACTTGAATCGATCTTCTGCACGACATATCATAGTGAAACTGGCAAAATACAAGGATAAAGAGAAAATTCTGAAAGCAGCAAGGGATAAACGTGCCCTCACATATAAAGGGAGACCTATAAGACTCGTGACTGATCTCTCCTTTGACACTTGGCAGGCCAGAAAGGCTTGGCACGATATCTTCAGTGTGCTAAACAGAAAAAATATGTAGCCGAGAATCCTTTATCCAGCAAGTCTGTCATTTAGAATAGAAGGAGAGATAAAGGTCTTCCCAAACAAACAAAAACTGAAGGAATTGGTCACCACGAAACCAGCCCTACAAGAGATCCTAAGGGGGATCCTGTGAGACAAAGTACCAGAGACATCACTACAAGCATAAAACATACAGACATCACAATGACTCTAAACCCATATCTTTCTATAATAACACTGAATGTAAATGGATTAAATGCGCCAACCAAAAGACATAGGGTATCAGAATGGATAAAAAAACAAGACCCATCTATTTGCTGTCTACAAGAGACTCATTTGAGATCTGAGGACACCTTTAGATTGAGAGTGAGGGGATGGAGAACTATTTATCATGCTACTGGAAGCCAAAAGAAAGCTGGAGTAGCCATACTTATATCAGACAAACTAGACTTTAAATGAAAGGCTGTAACAAGAGATGAAGAAGGGCATTATATAATAATTACAGGGTCTATCCATCAGGAAGAGCTAACAATTATAAATGTCTATGCGCCGAATACCGGAGCCCCCAGATATATAAAACAATTGCTCATAAACATAAGCAACCTTATTGATAAGAATGTGGTCATTGCAGGGGACTTTAACACCCCACTTACAGAAATGGATAGATCATCTAGACACACAGTCAATAAAGAAACAAGGGCCCTGAATGATACATTGGATCAGATGGACTTGACAGATATATTTAGAACTCTGCATCTCAAAGCAACAGAATATACTTTCTTCTCGAGTGCACATGGAACATTCTCCAAGATAGATCATATACTGGGTCACAAAACAGCCTTTCATAAGTTTACAAGCATTGAAATTATACCATGCATACTTTCAGACCACAATGCAATGAAGCTTGAAATCAACCACAGGAAAAAGTCTGGAAAACCTCCAAAAGCATGGAGGTTAAAGAACACCCTACTAACGAATGAGTGGGTCAACCAGGCAATTAGAGAAGAAATTAAAAAATATATGGAAACAAACGAAAATGAAAATACAACAATCCAAATGCTTTGGGACGCAGTGAAGGCAGTCCTGAGAGGAAAATACATTGCAATCCAGGCCTATCTCAAGAAACAAGAAAAATCCCAAATACAAAATCTAATAGCACACCTAAAGGAAATAGAAGCAGAACAGCAAAGGCAGCCTAAACCCAGCAGAAGAAGAGAAATAATAAAGATCAGAGCAGAAATAAACAATATAGAATCTAAAAAAACTGTAGAGCAGATCAACGAAACCAAGAGTTGGTTTTTTGGAAAAATTAACAAAATTGACAAACCTCTAGCCAGGCTTCTCAAAAAGAAAAGGGAGATGACCCAAATAGATAAAATCATGAATGAAAATGGAATGATTACAACCAATCCCTCAGAGATACAAACAATTATCAGGGAATACTATGAAAAATTATATGCCAACAAATTGGACAACCTGGAAGAAATGGACAAATTCCTAAACACCCACACTCTTCCAAAACTCAATCAGGAGGAAATAGAAAGCTTGAACAGACCCATAACCAGAGAAGAAATTGAATCGGTTATCAAAAATCTCCCAACAAATAAGAGTCCAGGACCAGATGGCTTCCCAGGGGAGTTCTACCAGACATTTAAAGCAGAGATAATACCTATCCTTCTCAAGCTATTCCAAGAAATAGAAAGGGAAGGAAAACTTCCAGACTCATTCTATGAAGCCAGTATTACTTTGATTCCTAAACCAGACAGAGACCCAGTAAAAAAAGAGAACTACAGGCCAATATCCCTGATGAATATGGATGCAAAAATTCTCAATAAGATACTAGCAAATCGAATTCAATAGCATATAAAAAGAATTATTCACCACGATCAAGTGGGATTCATTCCTGGGATGCAGGGCTGGTTCACCATTCGCAAATCGATCAACGTGATACATCACATTAACAAAAAAAAAGAGAAGAACCATATGATCCTGTCAATCGATGCAGAAAAGGCCTTTGACAAAATCCAGCACCCTTTCTTAATAAAAACCCTTGAGAAAGTCGGGATAGAAGGAACATACTTAAAGATCATAAAAGCCATTTATGAAAAGCCCACAGCTAACATCATCCTCAACGGGGAAAAACTGAGAGCTTTTTCCCTGAGATCAGGAACACGACAGGGATGCCCACTCTCACCGCTGTTGTTTAACATAGTGCTGGAAGTTCTAGCATCAGCAACCAGACAACAAAAGGAAATCAAAGGCATCAAAATTGGCAAAGATGAAGTCAAGCTTTCGCTTTTTGCAGATGACATGATATTATACATGGAAAATCCGATAGACTCCACCAAAAGTCTGCTAGAACTGATACATGAATTCAGCAAAGTTGCAGGATACAAAATCAATGTACAGAAATCAGTTGCATTCTTATACACTAACAATGAAGCAACAGAAAGACAAATCAAGAAACTGATCCCATTCACAATTGCACCAAGAAGCATAAAATACCTAGGAATAAATCTAACCAAAGATGTAAAAGATCTGTATGCTGAAAACTATAGAAAGCTTATGCAGGTAATTGAAGAAGGTATAAAGAAATGGAAAGACATTCCCTGCTCATGGATTGGAAGAATAAATATTGTCAAAATGTCAATACTACCCAAAGCTATCTACACATTCAATGCAATCCCAATCAAAATTGCACCAGCATTCTTCTCGAAACTAGAACAAGCAATCCTAAAATTCATATGGAACCACAAAAGGCCCCGAATAGCCAAAGTAATTTTGAAGAAGAAGACCAAAGCAGGAGGCATCACAATCCCAGACTTTAGCCTCTACTACAAAGCTGTCATCATCAAGACAGCATGGTATTGGCATAAAAACAGACACATAGACCAATGGAATAGAATAGAAACCCCAGAACTAGACCTACAAACATATGGCCAACTCATCTTTGACAAAGCAGGAAAGAACATCCAATGGAAACAAGACAGTCTCTTTAACAAATGGTGCTGGGAGAACTGGACAGCAACATGCAGAAGGTTGAAACTAGACCACTTTCTCACACCATTCACAAAAATAAACTCAAAATGGATAAAGGACCTGAATGTGAGACAGGAAACCATCAAAACCTTAGAGGAGAAAGCAGGAAAAGACCTCTCTGACCTCAGCCGTAGCAATCTCTTACTCAGCACATCCCCAAAGGCAAGGGAATTAAAAGCAAAAGTGAATTACTGGGACCTTATGAAGATAAAAAGCTTCTGCACAGCAAAGGAAACAACCAACAAAACTAAAAGGCAACCAACGGAATGGGAAAAGATATTTGCAAATGACATATCGGACAAAGGGCTAGTATCCAAAATCTATAAAGAGCTCATCAAACTCCACACCCAAAAAACAAATAACCCAGTGAAGAAATGGGCAGAAAACATGAATAGACACTTCTCTAAAGAAGACATCTGGATGGCCAACAGGCACATGAAAAGATGTTCAACGTCACTCCTTATCAGGGAAATACAAATCAAAACCACACTCAGATATCACCTCACGCCAGTCAGAGTGGCCAAAATGAACAAATCAGGAGACTATAGATGCTGGAGAGGATGTGGAGAAACAGGAACCCTCTTGCACTGTTGGTGGGAATGCAAATTGGTGCAGCCACTCTGGAAAGCAGTGTGGAGGTTCCTCAGAAAATTAAAAATAGACCTACCCTATGACCCAGCAATAGCACTGCTAGGAATTTACCCAAGGGATACAGGAGTACTGATGCATAGGGGCACTTGTACCCCAATGTTTATAGCAGCACTCTCAACAATAGCCAAATTATGGAAAGAGCCGAAATGTCCATCAACTGATGAATGGATAAAGAAATTGTGGTTTATATATACAATGGAATACTACGTGGCAATGTGAAAAAATGAAATATGGCCTTTTGTAGCAACGTGGATGGAACTGGAGAGTGTGATGCTAAGTGAAATAAGCCATACAGAGAAACACAGATACCATATGGTTTCACTCTTATGTGGATCCTGAGAAACGTAACAGAAACCCATGGGGGAGGGGAAGGAAAAAAAAAAAAAAAGAGGTTAGAGTGGGAGAGAGCCAAAGCATAAGAGACTGTTAAAAACTGAGAACAAACTGAGGGTTGATGGGGGGTGGGAGGGAGGGCAGGGTGGGTGATGGGTATTGAGGAGGGCACCTTTTGGGATGAGCACTGGGTGTTGTATGGAAACCAATTTGACAGTAAATTTCATATATTAAAAAATAAAAAAAAATAAAAAAAAATAGGAGCAGTTGTTTCAGATTGGAATTTTTATAGTTAATACGTAGGTTGAAATAAGCCTTTTTAGAAATCCCTTTACTTGTCAATCCCAGTAAGTGATGGATAAAAATATTTTCTATAATTTCTTTTCAAAAAAAAAAAAAAACGAAAAGAACAGTATGGTTATTTCTCCTTTGTAATCTCTTGAGAAGGTACATAGAACAGGCATTCATTATACAGTGATAATGTGGCCCAAACCAAAATGCTTGCTATTTAATGGTAAGAGCTGTTTTTGTAATTGTATAGGTGGTCTAGTTTACCTAAATCCTCATTACCTCAGGGTTAGTTAATTTCAGCTTTAGCGTGTAAGAGAAGATGGTTCACAGTTCTGAATACTAAACAAGTACCAGAACACATTATCCTCCATATGCCCTGATGAGCATCAGGCATAAATATTTTAGGGCTACTTCCAAGTAACCAAAAGTCTAAGACTTGTGAATAAATTATAATTCCTAATTTATCTCTCTAGTCTAGATTTGTGGCGTAGTGTAGCAGAGAGTATTGATCTAAGGGTCAGAAATCGGATTTCTAATACTGGCTACTGCCAGAACAATTTCTCTGTCTGAGCCCCAGTGTTCTCACCTGTAAATAAAGGACCTGGAAGATACCAGATCTCCCGAAGCACTATAATTTTGTTTTGCCAATTCAGCATTAGCGAGGCAAGGATCGAGTCCTAGACTCCCTTGAGTCTTTCAACTAGGTACTTCTAGGAGTTCTGAGACTTCTACTTGCCTGACTCAGTGGATTAGTCTTTTGTGCTGTCAAACACAGTCACGCTGTGTGACCTACAGCTTCTGACCAGTTGCCACTTGTAGGTTACTACATACCTGGTGAGTTTAACTCACCAAGTGAGTTCACCCTTAGTTGTGCTTGTTCCCAAGTCGAATTATGCACGTCTTATATAGAGTTGTAATTACATAAAAAATAGTATACAAACAGTATATAAACTCTGTATAAACAGATAATGCGAGTATCTAAAGAAAACAATTGTTTCTATGACTAAGTAGAACAATCTGGAGAGAACTGGTAAAAATGAGTCTCAGCAAAAATTGCTTTTGAATTAGGTGTGGCAATGCAAGTGTAAAATAGGTTTTAAAATCATAAAACATTCTTCACTCAGCCTTATATGTTTATTTAGGTTCCTACAACATTTAAAAAAGCTGTGAACTTGCAGATGATACATTAAGATATGGTTAATGTCAGGGTGCCTGGGTGGCTCAGTCTGTTAATCATCTGACTTCGGCTCAGGTCATGATCTCATGGTTCATGAGTTTGAGCTCCAAGCTCTCTGCTGTCAGCACAGAGCTCCCTTCAGATCCTCTGCCCCCTCTCTCTCTGATCCTCTCCAGCTCTCTCTCTCAAAATAAATGAATAAACTTAAAAAAAAAAAAAAAAAAGACATGGTTAATGCAAAAAAAAAAAAAAAACAGAACCCTGCTAAGCAGAGCTGTAATCAGAGAAAAGGCAGTTTGCCAATATCAAAAGACGGGGGGAACAATGATACTATTTGTATTAAGTTAAAACAAAAGTTGAAGGTATACATTGTAGGTCAGGTTCTCTAGAAACAGACTCAGACAGATTTTTATGCAGGGTAGTTTCTGGGGGATTGCCTCAGGGAGGTACACCTATAAGCAGTTAGGGAAGAACCAGACTGTGCAGAGGGAGAAGTTGAAATGCGATGCTGTTGTAGTAGAAGTCTCAGGCTGGTCCCAAATGAGGGGGAGGGGGCAGACTTGTACATGCCCCTCTACTCCACAGCCACTAGTCACTGGATGAGGACTGTCCCTTGGGGAAGAGGTGTAACCTGGGAGCTTCAGCTCCCATGGGATCAGGGCAGATGCCCGGGAGGGACTGGGCCAACACTTCCTGAAGGTAGGAAAATGGGTACTTGATCTCAAAGTGGAGGCTCATTAATACACAATTGAAAGGCTATTTGAAAAGAGTTTAGATACATTTGAAATGAACTCAGTGAGATGTACTTTGAAAAACTTAAATCGCATACATAAACATTCCTGAGGATTCTTTAATTGGGCAGCAACTCTAACTTCTTTTAATCCCTTCTAAATTAGTTCTATATGAATTAGTGGCTTTTAACCTGGGTAATTGTGCTCCTTCCCAGGAAACATTTGAAAATGGCTGGAGACATTTGTGGATATCACAACTAGAGGCATGTGCTGCTGGCATCTAGTAGACAGACACCAGGATATAGCTAAACATCATACAGTGCACATGGCAGAGCCCACAACAGAAACTGTTTGGCCCAAAGGGTCAATAGTGGCAAGATTGAGAAACCTTGGTCCAAACCAATGCTTTGTTTACTAGCTGCAGATAGCAAATATTTACATCTTGTATGGTGTTGGAATTTCAACCTGTTGGTTGCAAAGTCACGCTTTTTCTATTTTATTCTAACCATTTGACACAATTACATTCAAAAAGATTCAGTGCCAAGCATTAAGAATATAGCAGAGACTATTCTGTGTTCACCAAAACCTTTCCCTCTTTTTTACTGGGCAAGAAGCTAGACCACATTTCCCAGTCTGCAGTTTGGGATGGCTGCGTGACTGAGTTGTAATCAACGGAAGAGAATCAAAACTGATGTGTACCACTTCCACATGGAGACCATAGCAACCTCCCATGGGTGATCCCCATTCTCATTTTCCATCCTTCTGCTGGAAGACAATGATCCCAACACTCATGAGCTGAAGTTTCTAAACAGTATATTGGACACCCCAGGGAACCATAGCAAAATCACAGGGTTTTCCTGGTGTATTATAAATTTTCAAGGGAAACACAGCAACATCTATCAAATACTTCACAAACTGCTAGCTTGAGGTAGTCTACAGTTTCAACATTAGATCCATGCTACATTTCTTGACAGAATTGCTTATCTTTGTTGTTGCTGTCATAAAAAGCAAGTGCTGCATAAAAATCAACACATACCAGATTTCCAGTTTGATCTCAAGGTTTAAGTTGTACAGTACCCAATGAGCACATGTATCCCAATTTACACATAACTGGTTTTTAAGAATAAAAATATTTTCTTCTTTCAACCTATGTGTACAAGTTTTCTCAAACAGCTGATAGGTGGTAAGGACTTAAGTACTTAGTAAGTTGTTGGGGTTACCTACTTAATCGACAGAACTGCTAGCTGTTTGTTCACCTTTGGAGCACTGAAAAAGTGATAAGGACAGTGAGGGTGCCGTGAACAGAAAAATTTGGAAACCGCTGCCCTATAGGATGGCTTAGGAACAAGACAGAAGAAACCCATCTAAAACCCTTATTATTTCAGATTTTAATTGCTGTAGCAGTCAGTGCTACCACATCTAACACAATGAGTTAAATTAACTAATACAATATAATAAAGTTATATTAAAATGCAATCCTTGGGTTGAAGCTATGATTAAAGACCATATTCTGAGAATCAGTTCTGGATTGGGAAGCAGACTCCACAGATGTGACATTGATTCCCAGGCCCATCTCTCACTAGCTGTGCAATCCATACACATGAGTTTGCACTGCTGGGAATTATTTAAATACCTGTAATTTTGGAGCACTGGTCTACCTCTAGCGTCTTCTCTAACTCCAGCATGCTAGGCATCTAAACTCCCCTGGCTCTTTGTCTCCCATGTCTCTCCTATGGCCTTTTCAAACTGGCCTCCATTTCTTCCTTCTCACTGCTTCACAAGAGTCAAATTGCTTTTTCCCCCTTAAATCTGGTACACCTACTGTATTTCTTGAGTTCTTATCCAGCCAACACCAAGGTTAGAGTGGCTACCAATGTCTAGGGCTCCTCTTCCATGTGACCCAGGAAAATAAGTATGTTATTTTACTAACAACCATAGTAACCGTATCTGTATTACTGTGGTTGCTAACAACCCTGGAATTCAGATCAAGGGTAACAAAAGCAATAACCTTTATATAGTAGTGTTCTCAGATTATGTATTAGAAATTTTAAAACAATAGGTCATTATTACTCTGCCTTAAATCCCATTCTTTAGTGATCATTCCTCTATAGCCCCAGGGAAAGCAAAAGTAAAAAACAAAACAAAACAAAAACAGCAGAAGCCACATCCAGGGAAGAGAAGAGATGATACAGGAAAGTCATTGGAAGAAGAAAATAAGAGGAAGGAAGCCCACCCGCTCTGGCCCCCAGTGAAGTGTAGAAGGAAGAGAAAAGTCAGAAGATGGAGACACAAGTGAGGATACTCGTCTGTGTTGACCCTCCTTCTCTGGGCCAAAGGCTGAGAAGAGAGAAGAATATTGGATAGGTTAAGGGGTAAAACAGAAATAGAACAGGCTTTGGCTCTACCTCCCATATGGCACTATGTGCCAGGAGATGGCACTATAGATTGGCATCATTCCCGGGGTGGCTGTAGCAGAGGAATATTGGTAAAGTGGCCCATGTGAGCAAGGGAAGATCTCAGAGCCTCCTTTAGTTAGTGTTCAAATACCCTGAAAAGGATCCCAAACTTTCCACGTGTTCTCTCAAGCAATGCAGAATGGAATTTATAGGACTAGCTTTCTAGATGTTGTGGCAAAAAGACCCTGAAGCCTCAAGCTGTTGGGAGGAGTCAAAGCCAAACCACAGTGCTGACGTGGGGCATGGCCAGGCTGGCTGAAGCCCTAGCTCTGATACCTAAAACACAATAAAGGATTTCCCTAGTCACAGACGTCAGCAGCAAACAAAGGTCAACTCAACAGGGCCAGAAAAGTCAAAGGGCATTATAAAGGGATGGCTTTCTTCCCTTCACTCAGGAGTTTCGTGAGCCTCCCTTTAGCAGTCAGATGCCCTCTTGGAAAGGTGTGGAGGGACAAAGAGAAAACCCTGAAGACAGGTTTTATTTTTGAAAAATGAGATACTTAGTGAGATTCTTTAAATTAACAAATCAGATTGGGTTTACTGGATTTGACAAATGTTTTTTCTCTATTATTCCATGACTGCTTCCATGAGGAAGATTAGATGAGTTATGAAGAATAAAGGGGTTTCCTTTATATATCTAAATGTGGCACATGAAACTTTGATTTTTCTCTACTGTGCCAAATCTCATGCTAAGTACTTTGATTAGGGCTTTTGGTTTAATCAACGGAAGTCCAATGGCCTTTTGATCTCATCTTCCTTACAATCAAGCCTCTTCTTTCCCCATCTTCCAATTCTGCATGGTATTACACAGGAATCCTTTTCCATGGAGATTCCTCTCCCTAGTACAATGTTTTCCCAACTACTCTGATGAAAAAAAATTTTTTTTGTGGTGTTTTTCAAAATGAAGGCTTCCTAGGCTGTCATTGAGAGATTCTGCTTCCATGAGCCAAAGATGGGGCCAGATATTTTTAACAGGTACCCGAATTTTGGTACCCAAATCTGCTCACCAGAGCAGATTTAGAAAAGCTTGTTCTATTGTCTAATCTCTATATTGCAACCTGCCCATATAGTTATCTACATTTTAGTAAAATATCATCACTATTTATCCTGATGCACAAGCCAAAGTCTTCGTTCTTAATTCTGTATTTTCTCTCAACCCCTATTTACACCTTACTACCCTCAGTGAATTTGATGCTTTTATCAAATTATATCTCAAATGAACCCACTTCTCTCCACCTTCTCTGCTAATATCACCATCATCTTCTACCTGAAACCTGCACAAGCCTTGACAATGTTTCTGCTTCCACTCTTTCTCACTTCCTCTATATATTCAGTAGCCAGAGTCATCCTCTTAAAGCATAGATCATATGTGTTTTTATCAAGGCCATGTCACAGTTCTGATTAAGTATTTTAAAGGACTAACTTATGATAAAATTTGAACTTCTCTCACATGTTTCGAGGATCTTGCATGTTCTAGCCATGACTCTCTTGCTGGCTTCACTCAAGTCCTTTCTCTTAACTATTCATTACCTATCCATGCTGGTTTTCTTTGAAATCTGCAAACATAACAGGCCTGAGCCTGCCTCATGGCTCTTTTTTCTATGTGGACCATTCTTTACCCTCTCTTTGGATGGCCAGAATCTGCACATCCTTCAGCTCACAACTTAAATTTCACTTCCTTGGGGAAGACGTCCTTCACCACTTTGCCCCTTCTTATCTTAATCTCAGGCATTGTGCTTGTGCTTCACATCATTTATCATCAGTCATAAATGTTTCATGTCAGTTGGTTTAGTCTTGCCTGCATCCATGTATTCGTGTTTACCTTTCCAACTAAAATGGGAGCTCCATGAAAGTAAGGTGTGCATCTTCCATGTATAATATAGCACACAGTAAATATTTGTTTAAATAATAAGTGAAAGCTAGAATTATTAGACCCTTAAGCTGCCTTTAATTGTGTTCAAAAAGAATTCCTCCTCAAAGTTTTCCCCCTGGAAAACACAACTTGTGGAAATTTTTCAGGCACATGACAGGAAAAAAAGTATAAATATACAAAATCTCCAAAATAATTCTCTAGAATCAGAATAAGGGAGAGGTAGGCAGAAAGAAAAGGAATCAAGGTAACTTTTTAAAAAAGAAATACTCTGGTAAGTTGGTTCCTTATACTAACTTGCAAAATAATCTATACTCTGTCCTAACATTCTAATTACCACTGTGTATGAAGAGTATACCCCACAGAATCATATCTATCACCTGTTTAAATAAAAGCAGAGTTGGAAACCACAGAAACAACAAGTTAACATGTAGACAGTTGAGGCAATAGCAGAAAATACAGACTTTTCCAAACACTGCTATCCTTTTTCTCTGTTCCTTGGGAGAAACACCATAAAAGGAAAATTTATATGTTTGTAGTTTTGTATCAGCCAAGGTTCTCCAGAGAAATGTGTGTGTGTGTGTGTGTGTGTGTGTGTGTGTGTGTGTGTGTATTTACTATCAGAATTGACTTACACAATTATGGAGGCTGAGAAATCCCATGATCTGCCCTCTACAAGCCAGAGATCCAGAAAAGCTGGCGGTATAATTCAGTCCAACTCTGAAGAACTGAGAATTGCAGGGCTGATGGTATAAAACCCTGTCTGAGTTTGAAAGCCTGAAAACTAAGAGCATCAACGTCTGAGGGCAGGAGAATATGGATGTCTCACCTCAAGCAGAGAGAGCTAATTTGCCCTTCCTCACCTTTTTGTTTTATTCAGGCTCATAAGAGATTGAATGATGTCCATCCACAATGGGGAGGATAATCTTTACTCAGTCTATCAAATCAAATGCTAATCTCTTCTGGAGATAACACAGAAAAAATTGGTTCACGATACCTGGGCATCCCTTAACGCAGTCAAGTTGACACATAAAATTAACCATCACAATGTTCATATCCATTTATCAATAATTTTATAGTGAGTTCCTTCCTCAGGCATTTGAAAAGTCATTTTTCCTTAGGTATACTGGGCCTCACTGTCAGGAGTTTGTGAACATTATCTCTATTGCCAGACGTTCTTCATACTATTTCTGAGTATAAATCATGGTTGATCTTCTCAGTTTCATAAAATTTGGGGAGGGGGTACTGTTTAAATTCACTATCATAAGACTTTTTATTATATTTTTGTGGCTTTGTCTTTTTCATGCTTTTTAAAATTAAGTTGTTTAGTACCATTTTATATCCAACTTGACAGCTCAAGTGAATTACTTTCAAGGAGTTAGCAGACTTTTTGAAATGCTCAGACTATATAAGGAGCACTCTTATTTCACACATTTAAAGGGTCATATTCAAGAGGATGAATTATATCCTTTCTGTGTCAAAAGATAATTGGAAAATCCCTTCATTGCCATTTCTGGATCATGTATTTTTTCTTTCTGTGCTAATGAAGAATTCTGAGATATTACTAGCACTACAATTGCTGGTTGATGGCCATTTTACTTCCAAATTCCTTCTTTGACACTAATGAATGTTCAGCAGCTCTTCAAAAGGATCCTGTTTATTTATAGTTTATCATGAAGTGTTAAATCCTCTCTAACCTGACACCTCTGGGACATACATCAGTGCTCTGGCTGTATTTACTTTCTAAAATGAAATCTAGGATGAGTTACTGATCTGCACAATCCAATGAAATGCCCACATTTACTGAAATTTCACTTACCCCAACTTACAAAAAGTTGGGCTTTCACTGCCTAAAGAATGGTCTTTATTTTTATTTATTTATTTATTTATTTATTTATTTAATTTTTGAGAGAGAGAGAGAGAGAGAGACAGAGCGTGAGTTGGGGAGGGCCAGAGAGAGGGAGACACAGAATCAGAAGCAAACTCCAGGCTCTGAGCTGTCAGCACAGAGCCTGACATGGGGCTTGAACCACAAACCATGAAAACATGACCTGAGCCAAAGTTGGAGGCCCAACCGACTGAGCCACCCAGGGGCCCCTAAAGAACGGTCTTTAAATGACACTAGATACTACTGGCTATTGACATTCAAAAGGGGTTCATTCCAATAACATTTACAATTTCTAAATTTGGGAATTTAAATTATTTCAAAGAACGTCCTCTTGAGAAAAATAAAACCTCATTAAGGAATAGATACTGGTCAATTAGCCTTACTCACTAGCTAGATTTTTCTCCATTCTTGTCCTCAAAGACAAGTCACAAAAGTGTGGGAAATGATTACTTATACATTTACTTGTTCCAAAATAAAATATTTATCATTATTATTTTTTTAATTTATTTATTTTGAGAGAAGGAGAGCATTCAAAGTGGGGGAGGGGCAGAGAGAGAGAGAGAGAGAGAGAGAGAGAGAGAGAGAATCCCAAAAGGCCTTGCACCACTAGCCCAGAGCCAGATGCGAGGCTCAAACTCCCAAACTGTAAGATCATGACCTGAGCTGAAACTAGAAATAGACCCTTAACAGACTGAGCCACCCAGGTGCCCCAAACCAAAGTAAAATGTTTAAATAAGTTTGCTGACTTTTTTGATAACAGATAGAATTTTTTAAATATTTGCTTACTCTTTGCACTCACAATTCCAAAGAAGTCAAATGGACTCTAAGAAAAGATTTTACTACAGTAATATTTATTCCCGCTTACAATAGTGAAAAATCAGTAACATTGAAAGGACTTAGCTAAATAAATAATAATACACCTATGGAACGGAATACTATGCAGTCATTAAAAAGATACTCTAGAATGGTGTGCAATGGAACGAAAAAAGTATCAGTAATATATTTATTTATTCAGCAAATGTTTACTGAGCACCTAGTATGTTTCTGACACTGCTGGGTGCTAGGACCTCATCAGTGACAGAGACAGATTTAATTGTTTACCTTTGATAAGAAAAAAGTACAATGCAAAATATGAACAACAAGGTATATGTTTGACAAGATTCAATTTTTTTCTTATTTCAGATATATACAGACATAAAAACACCGGCTAACACATTGCTTATCCTCTGATGATAGAACTGCAAAACTTTAATTTTCTTCCTTTTGCCACACTTGCTAAAATAATGATACTTTATTTTTACTGAAAGAAAACCAATTTTGAAAACAATTCTCCGCAAAGTGTTACAAATCTGCATATCATGGCCACTAGCGTCACATGAGAAAACAGAAAGTATAAATGCTAAATAAGCAGATGCGCAGATGTCCACAAGTATAATGTGATTAAAAACAAGAAAGGTATTCTCTCCCTTCAGCCAGTCAACTACCTTCACTGAATGCTTATATGCAAAGTATCACAGCAAATACTGCAATCTACTTTATGGGTTGATTATTTCCCTTTTTATAAAATGCTTTGAATACGAAGCAAAATACTATGTGATATTCATGATCATAACTTAAGCTGAAGGGCATATGCAGACAGTAATTTTAATTATGCTCTTCTAATGATGAATACACTTGCTTTCACCTCATAAAGTATTTGGCCACCAACCAATGTGACTTCAGGGTGAGTTGATTTTGCCTTTACCCAACCTGGATTTTAAGATCCATTAAAGTATCTTGTTAACTAAACCTTCTCCTTTATTGTGAGGTGTTTTTTTCTTCCTTTAGTAAACCCAAGGTGAATTCAAATGAATAAAATAATGTAAATTAAAGAGCTTGGATGTTTAGTAAAACCTAAGGGAGATTATATTCATTGTGTTGCATAACATTTAGTATAATGAAGACAAGACTTTCTCCCCAGTGCTTACTTTGTGTGTTAAATGCTTTAATCATTTTGAGCATAAGGGCTTTCCTTCATTATTATTGCTATGCTAGGAAGGTCTAAGGTTATGTTTCTTATACAATCAATAATAAGAGAAACTTGTGTTTAGAAAGTGATTTGTATTCAGATGTTTCCAAAGCTCTTTGTACACAATTTTTGATTGCTCCTGTTGTTTATTTATTATAAGCTTCTTTTATCTGACAACTTAAATGAGGTCAAAGCTTTATAAACCCCATTGACTAACTGTATTAGATTCTAAAATATTAGTACTTGATGTGTATGTTGGGATGTGGCAGAGAGGTTGGGAAAATATGGTTATGTATAGTTTAATGTTTGAATTGTTAAATTTTTATTCTTTTTGTTTCCTTGGAAGTATTTATGAAGTTTTCTCTTCAGTAGGGATTTTTTAAAGTTTATTTATTTGTTCTTGAGAGAGAGGGGGGAGGGACAGAGAGAGAAGGAGAGAGAGAGAGAGAGAGAGAAAGAGAGAGAGAGAGAGAGAGAGAATCCCAAGCAGGCTCTGCACTATCTGTGCAGAGTCCAATGTGGGGCTCTAACTCAAGAACTGTGAGATCATGAGCTGAGCCAAAATCAAGAGTCAGATGTTTATCAGACTGAGCCACCCAGGTGCTCTTCAGTAGAGATTATTGATGAAAGTTTTTTTTGTTGTTGTTGTTGTTGTTTTTTTTTAAATTGTTCAGCACTGGGTGTTGTATATAAGTAATCAATCACAGGAATCTACCCCCAAAACCAAGAGCACACTGTATACTGTATGTTAGCCAACTTGACAATAAATTATATTTAAAAAATTGATTAAATCCACTCTAATTTGGGAGACAAAAAAATTAAATTAAAAAATCCTGAAGTCATACTGAGTTCAGTTTTGATCCTAGTTATGTGATCTTGGGCAAGTTATTTTATCTGGGGCTAGTATTTTCATGGTTAAAAGGGAAGCTAATATCTATTTCATAGGGTCATTGTTTGAAAAAAATGAGATGTTGCATGGAAAGTGCCTGATGCTTAATAAATGGTAACTATTGGCAGCATCACCTGTTGCTTTGCGTGGGATCATGCTAGAAATAAGAACAGCAGCAAACAGTATATACCCACTCCCCAGGATTATAGTATTTCATCACTGAATCTGACTTTCTCCCTGAAACTCAAAAAAAAAAAAAAAAAAAAACCACACACACACAAAAAAAAACAAACAAAAAAAAAATGGAAGGAAAGAAAGAAAGAAAGAAAAAGAAAACAGTCTCAGGGAGGGAATATAAACTTAGTTATCAAAAGAAAGAAAGAAAAAGAAAGAAGGAAAGAAAGAAAGAAAGAAAGAAAGAAGAGAAAGAAAGAAAGAAAGAAAGAAAGAAAGAAAGAAAGAAAGAAAAGAAGAGAGAAAGAAAGAAAGAAAGAAAGAAAGAAAGAAAGAAAGAAAGAAAGAAAAGAAAGGAAGAAAGAAAGAAAGAAAACAGTCTCAGGGAGGGAACATAAACTTAGTTATCAAAAGAAAGAAAGAGAAAGAAAGAAAGAAAGAAAGAAAGAAGAAAAGAAGAGAAAGAAAGAAAAGAAAGGAAAAGAAAGAAAGAAAGAAAGAAAGAAAGAAAGAAAGAAAGAAAGAAAGAAAACAGTCTCAGGGAGGGAATATAAACTTAGTTATCAAAAGAAAGAAAGAAAAAGAAAGAAAGAAAGAAAGAAAGAAAGAAAAAGAAAGAAAGAAAAGAAAGAAAGAAAGAAAGAAAGAAAGAAAGAAAGAAAGAAAGAAAAAGTAAACAGCCTCAGGGAGAGAACATAAACTTAGTTATCCCAGCCTACACTTGTTTCGGAGACAATCAATGATGGGGTAACAGATGATTTCTGGTGATCATTTCTTATGAGACTGAATGCCATCCAATAATTGAAATGGTTGGCAAGAGGGCCCAGCTGCCCTGTTCCATCTCCTCAACCACTGTGACTCCCACACAGCCCAAAGACAGAGGATTAGTAAACGCAAAACAGAATTTTCTGATATTTCTTCCAGAGATGAATATGTATTACTCTTAAAATGAAAAAAGAAAATAGTTATTAAAAAGTTAAATAGTCATGGGAGTAAAAGTTAACACTAGAGTGGGGAGGGTCCCACTATGCATTCTCTCTTCCATGCAAAGAATCAAGTAGTCATAATAAATTACAACAATAATGGCCAACTAAGTAGAACATTACTACATGTCAGGTATATTTGCTGTACTCAATTCTTTACCTAGATTATCTTAGTTGACTTTCATCATGACTGCGAGTGAGTGGTTATTATAGTCACATTACAGATGGGAAACCCAAATTTGAGAGGTTAAGTAAATACCCAAGTCACAGGGCAAGACATTGCATGAGTTAAGATTTGAAACCAGGCAGTCTCACTGCAGAGCCTCCAAGGGGTCCGTTAGCTGTCTGGACTGAGCCAACACATGAGGGGAAAAGTATTCAAATTCTAAAACTTCCTGGATACCATATCCAAAGCAGCACAACAAACTCCATGCTCTTCCCATCCCATCCATAAGGATAAGGATCCTAATGTAAAGTCCTATTTGAGGATTATCTCAGGACCTGCAATCAGTAGCACCTGCAAATGAAGGATCTGAGTATTTATTACTTCCTCTGGATATCCTGTTAAGTGTTTTTATTACCTTATGTCCTTCATTGCTCACAAAAAATATGTGAAATAGGAATTATTATTATTATTATTATTATTATTATTATCCCCATGGAGAAGACTAAGATTTGGAGATTAAGTAATTTACACAAGGTCACATAGATAATGAGTGATGGGATGGAGCTGGGTGGGTCTCAAATTTAATCCACTCATACTAGAGTCCATGCTTCAAAATAGCACATCCTACAAATACAAAGTATCTACAAATATGGAAAATACTTAAGAGCAGAGCAAGTGTTTTCATCTTTGTCTCTACAGCTCCTAGATAAGAGCCTGACATTGAGTTGCATCTACCATAATTTCAGACAGTTAAAAAACTCTTATTTGGGGCCAGGCACTCAAGGGACGTTATACACATATCAACTTGTTTAATCGTTACAACAATCCTATAAGGAAGACACTATTATTATCTTCATTTTTACATGAAAAAACTGATAAGCGAATGATAAATGGAAGTAAGGAAGAAAGAAAGGGAGGGAAGGAGAGGTAGGGAGGAAGAAGGAAGAACATAATATTTCAGAAGAAAGAAGTTGCTCCTCTGAACAGATTCCTTCCGTGACTGCTTGCTGAAGCCCAAATATATACCATAGAGAATAACACCTACTGCTTTAGTTTTATCTAGTACAGAGACAGTTAATAGTTTTGTATGATTCAGACTTTACATCCCAGGTGCATTAATAGTCACTGTTCAGATTTAAAATGTCATCCAAACACAACAGTTTCTGGGCATATAGTCATAGCTGTGCCACTTGGTTTTTGGGTTTTTTTGAGCTTGTTTATATGATGTGCTGCACAATCACACTGCAGGTAATGTTTCAACAAAGCTATCTGCATGTAATTTCTAAAAAAAACACCAAAGTTGGCATCCATAATGATGCAAAGGGTAGCATTCTAGAGACAACTGGAAAACAAGGGCCAGGTGAAACCAAGGGGTAGAATACAGCCAGGAAGAAGTTTGGGAGCCTAGCAGGTCAGAGGGACGTGTGAAAAGAGATGTAGGCAGGCAGACTGACTAAAGAGTTTTGCAGAGCAGGCTGTGGCTCCCTGATCACAGAGCTGCTGTTCAGTCAGGTCTGCCATCCCTGGCAGTCTTGGAGAAACCAGGAAGCAAAGTGAGATGTCGGCCACAAGCGTGGGCAGAAACCCAGCTACTAAATTTGGAGTACAAGATCAGGCCATTTGACCTCAGTCATTTAAACTAATGAACCAAGTGGGGCTCCTTAAATTCTAATTGTCAGATGAATCCAGAAGCTAGTACAAGGCTGGATTTTGATCTGCTTACTTTGGGTTCAGTCAACTTACTTACATCTTCTTGCTTTTCAGTTGATTCTCACAGGTTTTCCGGCTAATGTATGGCATCATCTGAAAATGATGATCATACTCTCTCCACTTTCCCAATCATTATAACCCCATATTCTCATCTTCTCTGCACTGGGTAGGACTCCGGGAACACTACACGCCCACATTCCCTCATCCAAAACTCTTGGAATCGGACAGGTTTTGGAATTCAGACTCTTTCAAATTTTAAAAAGTGGTAATACTGTTTCCCTTAGTGAGATAGAAGGCAGCACTCCTTAACCAAACATGTGAATATTTCTTCACCATGAATGTGCTACGGATGAATAAAGGCTACATTGCACCTCACATCAGTTCAGGGCAGATTTTGCTGCCAAATGAGTTACATAAAGATAAAAAATTTTTAAAAACCTCTTGTTTTCAGAGCTTGGGATCTCATAATTGCAGGTAAGAGACTGTGAACATGAAGTAAGAAACAGGGGCTATAATGGAAATCGTTTTTGAGAAGGGACAAAATGGATGAGATGAGATTTTTTTATTTGGGGACAAAATGGATAAGATTTGAGATTGTTTATTTCTGGAGGAGGGAATAAAGTAAAACGAACAGGAGAGAAGACTGAGGCAGTCTCCCCCAAAGAAGCAGAAACATATGGACTCCAGAGCTTACACATTTTGGACAAATAGAGAGTTCTATTGTCTTATCTTTACTTTTCTATTTATTTTATTTTTAAAAATTTCATATTTATGTTAGAGAGAGAGAATTCAAGTAGTGGAGAGGAACAGAAGGAAAGAGAAAGATCATCTTAAGCAGGTTCCACATTCAGCACAGAGCCTGACGTGGGGCTCAATCCCACAACCCTGGGACCATGACCTGAACCAAAGTCATGAGTCAGCCACTCAACTGACTGAGCCAGCCAGGCACCCCATGAGTCCTATCTTTAGACGTACCCCTCAGCTTTTAGTTCTTAGAATCAGAGAACCCTGAAATATATCCAAGTGTAGCTTACCACACTTGTTTTACTTCCATCCTGGGTATAAGGTCACTAGATCATGCCTTCATCTTCTTTGCATTCCTGAAAAACATTTAGCATGTGGCCTATATTTGCAGCTGTTTAATAAATCAACTTCTGTGGGATTAATTTCTTTGGGTATATAAAAGATTTTGAGTAGAAGAAAGAGAAAATATTCTCAGAAAGCAGTAATCTTGGCCACGCCATCCACAGCATGGATCGACAGATTCCATAACAGCATTAGCTAAAGATGTCTGAAGAGTCATGGCGAACTCAGAAGAATCTGGGAAAGATGGGCCATGCTTCAGTTACCCAGCCTAACTGCAGAAAGTGAACAAACACTTGACCTCGCTGATTTATGAGGTCATTTCTGGGGAGGAAGTGCTCCTTGAGCAAGCAGAGTTTCTCATAAAATAGTTCCAGGTCCTCTGGATTCCACCTTTAAACACCATTGTAAAAATTCCTCTGTGCAACCTGTTCAGCAAAAATGCCTTAACAACTCCCTGCCCATTATTCTCCTTCATGCTTCTCTCTCCAGTTCAACGATAGACTCATGATCACCCCCTTCTCCTCCTTCTTTCAACTTGCCAATCCTCAATCCTGCTCAGCTTCCACTCACCAGTATCTTATATTCGTACAGGAACTTCTCTTCTGAGCAACTGTCTGCTGGGTATACACATCTGTCTTATTAATCCTCAAGTTTGACAGGTACAAAATCAAGCTCATCACATTACCACAATCCCACTTCTCTTCTTGACTTTCAAATGTTTATAAACTACATCACCATTTTCCCACTGACAAACTAAAGGATTTTAGTAGCTCCAGAGTAAATAAGATTCTAAATTCCTCTTCACTTTCATTTTGGTTTTTCTCCCAGTCTCCTACTCAAACTATTTCAATAGTTTCCATACAGATCTCCTTTCCTCCAATTCATCCATCACATCAATAGCAATTTTAATCAGTTAGGAATTGTATTTACTTGTGAGCAGTAAGCTAAAAAACAGTGGCTTAAACAAAATTGTGGTATATTCTTCTTTCTCTTTGATTTAGGTTCCTTCTAGCTTTGTGCTCCACCTTCTTTAGGGAGTACCTCTTCTCAGATCTTAAAGATGGCTTCCAGAATTGAAACCATCTTGCTTATTCTCAGGAAAGAAGAAGAAATAACCAAGGAAAAAAGGACATGCCATCTGAGTCAGCCTCCTTCTTAAGGGGCTTTCCTGGAAAACCCTGAAATAACTTCTGCTTAGAATGTATTCTCATAGTCATTCTATAAGGGAGATTGGAAAATGCAGCTTTTAGCTGGGATTTGTCATTTCCCCTAAAATTGAGATAGAGGTAGCAAGAAAGGTGAGAAGAATGTTGAGTAGGCAAATTCAGACTGCCGGTCTAGTATTTTTAAAGACTGTGATAAGAAAAGAAAAAAATTCAATATGGCCTCATTGCCTTCCAAGTTAAATCTAAACTTGTAGCAAAATGTTCAAGCGCTTTCATGACCATCCATATTCACCCCAACCAATCTCACCTGCTCTTTCTTCTATTTGAGTAGTTATATTTTAATGTACACATGAATCACCTGGGGATCTTAGTAAACCGCAGACTCTATTTTAATAGGTCTGGGATGGGGTCCGAGGCTCTGCATTTCTAACAAGTTCCCAGATGATGCTGATGCTACCAGTCCCTGGAGCAGCAATTCTAGAGCAGTGATTCTCATATACGGGTCATATTGCCCCCAGGAGACATTTGGCAATGCCACAACATGGAGGGATAGGATTGGGGGGGGGGGTACTACTGGTATCTAATGAGTAGAGGCCAGAGATGATGCTAAATATCCTGTAATACACAGGATAGCCCACTGCATCAAAGAATTATCTGATCTGAACTGTCAATACCACTGAGGTTAAAAAACCCTATTCAAGAAATAGCCTTTGCCCCAGAAAGATGAGATCATATGTTATTCCAATAGGTCCTGAATTTTCCTATCTTTATCACTATGTTTCCTCCAACCAGTTCTTATCTTCCCTACAGTCAATTCTATCAACTGATTTCTCAGCCATGTGTCAAGCCCTGTTAATGCACCACCTGTTTCATGAATGCATCCTAGCTCCTCTCTCCCTCATCTGAATTGCTTTCATGCACTTTCTATGGACTGAATGGTTGTATCCCTCAAAATTCATGTATTAAAACCTAATATTCAATGCAATGGTATTTGGAGATGGGGTGTTTAAGAGGTGATTAAGACACTAGGGTAGAACTGTATTAAATGGGTAAGTGCCCTTATAAAAGAGACCTGATGGTGCCCTCAATCCCTTTCCCTCATGAGGACACATCCAGAAGACAACTGTCTATGAACCAAGAAACAGTTGCTCATCAAACACCACATCTGCTAATGCCTTGACCTTGGACTTCCCAGTCTCCAGAACTATAAGAAATAAATTTCTTCTGTTTATAAGCCACCAAGTCTATGGTATTTTGTTACACCAGCCTTAAGGATTAAGGTAGCATTTCTTTGTCACATAAACTCTACCTCCATTTATGTTACTTAATCTTCTCACTAGAAATAAATTATAAATTGTTTAAGTTGGATGCTATTCTTTCGTAACCTTGGTAAACCTCCATGGTAGCTAACATGGTGCCCTACACACAGTTAAATGGGCTCTTTCCTTTTTAAATTAAAAAAAGAGTTTATTTATTTATTTTGAGAGAGAGAGAGAGAGAGATTGAGAGAGACAGAAAATGCAGACAAGCAGGGGAGGGGCAGAGAGAGAGACAGAATCCCAAGCAGGCTCCATGCCATCAGCACAGAGCCCGATGTGGGGCTCAAACCCATAAACTGTGAGCTCATGACCTGAGCCGAAATCAAGATTGGGAGCTTAACCAACTGTGCCACCCAGGCACCCATGGCTCTTTTATTTTTATAGCATACATAAATATTTAAAATAACTGTTAAAAACAAGAATTTATGTATAATTATATATATAATAATATGTATAATAATCATATATATCATTATATATATATAAAATACACATTAGGCCTTTAAGAAGTTTCCCTAGTATGGTTAACTCACGATGGCTCTATCTTTCTTAGTCTCTTCCTTATGCCAACCACCAATGCAAATTTTAATACCTTCTGGTCCTCGTAAAATCCAAACGCGATTCCCACAGATAGTTTTAAAAGGTGGAAAAAAAGAAAGTTTAAACCCCGCGTTTAGGACCACTGCATGGTTTCCATTAACCTTCCCTGATTCTTTCAGGCCAGGGTTCATGGACCAGTGCCTATTTACCTGGTTGGCTGAGATTCAAATGAGTAATAGACCCTCTGAGCCATCAGTACCCCTCCTAATGCATTTTTCATTAAGTTGAACTCCCACCTGGGTCCTCTTTCTGAGGTTCAGGCAGAGGTAAGAGAGGTACATGGTGCTTGTTTACTAGCATTTAAACAAGATTGTTCTTTTCTCACAAACGATAACAATTTTGTGCCTATGATGATTTCTGGGAAGGTGGAAACATTGTGTTTATTGGGCCATCTGTTAAGAGAGTACTGATTCATTAGAACAGACTTACAACCGATTCACATTTCAGAACTTTAATAAAATATTTTAAGCAAAGGTCAGATGGATAGCCTGCTTTCCATAAAAGATACCCAAACACGCACACATATACACGCATACGCCTCACACACCTTTCAACAGTATCACCTGCTATTTTATTTCAAGCCATAGCACCTGTGCACATGCTGGAATCAGGGCTAACTGGGTCATCTTCACTGAAATCAGAGTTCTGTCTGGTAAGGGACTTTTATTCACTCTGCTGTGCCCCTGCCAGCACCCCACCAGTATGAAGCCTTCTGCCACTGGAGATATGACATGTCATGTGCACCGTGCAAACAAAGACATTAGCTCACACTAACAGCATCCTGACTGGGCTTTCCAGACACCTGAAATTCTGTTCCCTCCACTGGGCCCACTGGAACCACACAGGGTCTAGGACCTCTTTCTTATTATGATGATTTTAGAAATACTGTTACCATTTTTGTTCCTGTTATATGGATTACACATTCTGATGCACAAATCAAAATCATGCTAGGATAAATGCATATTTAGTTTAAGAAGCAGAATATTACAAATTGTGTCTTCCCAAAAGTAAAGACCTAAGATTATACTTACATCCCACCTCATAGTGTAACCATGAATAGGCTGTTTTCAGGCCAGATATTCTGATTATCACAAAAACTGCTTCATCAGAAGTAGCGGGAAATATAGCATATCATTCATACAAAAACTGGCCATTCTAGAAGATGAATTAAAATACCATTGTGCTCAAGGATTCCTTCTTTTAGGGTGCTATAGACAATCTTCTGATTCAGTCTGTTTATAATCTAGCCCTATGAGACCCCAAACCATCAGTTTCCAATCACCAGTCCTGGCCAAATTCATGGCCATCACAATATCATTTATCCAGATTCCTAAACCACCTACCCTGAGGCTGAACTGCTTATCTCCTTGCTTCGTAACCCTGTGAACAGTAAGTTTTCCTTGTTTCCCAGTGTCTACACTTGATCTGTGCATGTAGGTAAGTAGTGAAGTAAACGGATAGAAAAGCAGGTTATTCAAAGATAGCCTTTAAAACTCACCAAAATACCTGAATCCTGCCTCTTACCATCTGTCCTTCTTGAAACCTGGTTCCTTCCTTCAAGCCAGTGATCTTAACCTTGCCAAGAAGACAGCTGCTATAAGGGTTCCTCTTTGTGCCACATACAGGATAGTAAGATGGAATTCTTCTCTAACTTCCCTGACAAGAGAAGAAATGGCTACTGTGTTCCAGGTGGCTTGGAATGGGTGGGAACAGTAAAACAGAGGGGAAGTCCTGAGCGGAAGCAGAAGCCCATCACTTGAGGAGTGAAGCAAGGTAAGGAGAGTCTATCCTGTCTGCGCCTCAGAGAAAGGGCTGAGGCAACCTTGCAATGAGCTGATTTCCTTTGTGTTTTCTGGACATTGACAAATTAATTAAACAAGGAGGGCATTAGCCTGAGGTGGCCCTAATGCCATGGCAGCCTGCATAAACAAAGCAAAATCCAAAGCTATAAATACCTCAAGGTTATGAAATCAAAACACTAAGGACAACCAATCACAAACAACCAGCTAGATTTTAAGCTACAGTTAGTCAATAACTTTCTTCTTTTGCTTCCACCTTTTCTTTACAAAAGCCTCTCTCAGAGCTGCTGTCTATGGAGTGTTTCTGACAACTTTTGGTTGATGCTGCCCCATTCAAACTGATTTTTGCTC
Organism: Panthera tigris; assembly: GCF_018350195.1. Classification (NCBI taxonomy): domain Eukaryota; kingdom Metazoa; phylum Chordata; class Mammalia; order Carnivora; family Felidae; genus Panthera; species Panthera tigris. Next base: position 48,922,806 of record NC_056660.1, read on the forward strand.
AAATAAACTTTAAAAATTTTTAATATGCCTCAGTTTATCTTTTAACAGCATAAAGAGGCCAACCAAGACAAAGGCCATGTTAAAAGGCTGTTAAATAGCTATAGCCTGTCTAAACTGGCCTTTAGACAGTTATATCAGTGGAGACAGCAGAGGATTTATTTCTTGGATTTTTTTTATTAAAACAAAACAAAACTATAAATACATGAGGAATCTGGCTTCACCCTCAAGGACCTCCCTGGTCTCCCTCCTTTACTTTCTCTCATTTGTTATGGGATAGACATTCAAGTGAAGGTGACAACCCTAATGAGAAACAGGGTGAGGATCACACAAGCAAATGGAAATGTCACATTCAGCCAGACCTTGGAGAAAAATGTAATTGCTGTTTCTTACAGGAGGACATCAGACAGGAAATGGCAGTTCTCTGAGATAAGCCACAAATCTCCCCTATCTTAGGATCTCTGTGAATACTCCTGATGTGTCCCAGAGAGTGGTAGGATGTCTATAAGATTAAAGGAGGAATAAATGGAGAAGGAATGTGGCTGAGTCCTGTGTGGGAAGGAGGGATGGCTATTATCTACATGGAATCATGATAATATCAGAGTGTCACTCACATCCATATGTGGACAATGGAAAAATCATGGCATTCTCCTATGGTCACAATCTTAGCATGTGCTTTCATAAAGTTTTTCCCTTGTCCTACTGTTGTGAAATGGTCTGCTATGTCTTAGGGTTTAAAACTGATTGCTCTGCTATTCATGCTTTCTGCTTCTCTTAGTTTAAAATACTTACAGTGCTAGGCTGCAGGTGTTTGCTCTTATGACACTTCAAAATCTATAAATGTTTCTTGAATTTGAAGAAAAATAAATCCCACAGAATGCTTAATCTGTAAAATGAGAATTGAAAAAAATTATAATTTGAGGTAGGAGTCCATTAAAGAGAGACTTCTTTTGTTTTATTTCTTCCTCTCTTCCTCCCTCCCTTCCTTCCTTCTCTTCTTCCTTTCCTCCATCTTTCTCTTCTTCCTTTCTTACTTATATATTAGTTGGAGAATAACTGTTTGTGGATTGGAGTTATGCCCTGTATTGGGAAAGTCATGAGGATGAACCCTCTGGGAACACAAATGAACAGCAAATTCTCATTCTTTTGTATTTAGAGAAAACTGAACGTACCTGCCATGGACTGGGATGTAAGGGTGAATCATTTTGTCTTTTGCCAGACTATTCCCTAGAAAAAGTAGAGATGTTTTCTTTAAATGTGGAGTAGACTGTGATTCTGACAGGAGATCTAGTGCTGGATAACTAAAACTATAGCACACGGACCACTGAACATTAGGGTTGTGTTAGCTAGACCACTGTGGTAAGCCTTGCCCGTACTTTGAGAAAACTTACAGGCGGCAGCTTTGTTCAGCTTGGACCTTACAGAAGAGTTGAGCTTCAAAAAAAAAAAAAAAAAAAAAAAAGGTATAGAACAACCCCAAGGTGACCTAAAGGGTCCTCATATTCCTCTGGATGAAACAAGATGTAGGCATATAAGACAAACAGCAGGCAGACAGGTTACAGAACATATAGGTATTCCTTGGGGAATCCCGAGAAATTACTTAGTGAGAAAGCATCAAGAATAAATTCACTCTCTGGCACATATTTGCATGTGGGGAAATCACTGTTCAATCATTTTTAAAAGTGACCTTAATTTGCACACATAAGCACTGGAGTGAAACATGGTGATTACAGCTTATTTCTACTCATTCTTACCTAAGCCTTTTTCTTCTTAATTGACAGATTCTGTATTGAAAAGTATACACATCTTAAGTGTAAAATTTCTCAAATATGTACACATCCATATAACCATCACCTAGATTAAGATATAGGCTATTTCTGGCCAATTCTCCTTTATGTCCCAAAGGTAACCACTATATCAACTTCCATCACTACTGAATAGCTCTGCCTGGTATTGAATTTCATATAAATCAAATCATACAATATGTATTTTTTTGTGTCTGGCTCTTCTTGCTCCACAGTATGTCTATGAGATTCATTAGGTTATTGTGTTCTTTTTATTGCTATGAGACATTGCATTGTTTGAGGATATCAAAATGCATTTATCTACTCTAACATTGATGGAAATTTGAATTGTTTTCATTTGGGGGGGTATTATAGATAATAGTACTATTCTTGTACATGTAGTTTGATGGATATTAACACCAAACTTCTATTGGGTATATGCTCAGGACTGATGCTAAGGGTTGGAAGTAATGGACACGTTTAGCTTTCTTGAGACAGTTTTACAAAGTTGACTTAACAATTTACACTTCTACCATCCCCCTGGATGACTGTCAATACTTGCCAGTTCTCATTGTAGCCATTCTGCTTGGTATGTGCTAGTTTCAGATGGTATATATAAATTGAATTTGTTTGAATTTATGATATTGATCATCTTTTGGCAATGCTTCATTTAAACATCCTTTTTTGTGAAGTTACTGTTGAAGTTTTTTGCTCATTTTTCTTATTGATTTGTTAGAGGTGATGTAGGATGGATGGATAGGTAGGTAGATATTGGGAAATGACATTTAACAATAGATATATCTAACACTATGTATTACTAATGTCTTCTAGTATTTGACTTGCCTTGTCACTCTCTGTGTTTCAATTAACCAAAATGCTTAATTAATGAAGTCCAATTTGTCAATATATTCTATTGTGAATAGGATATTTTGTAAATTTAGATACTTTTATTTAAGTTCAGGAATGTATATTACTTTAGAAGTTTCATTGCTTTCTATTTCACGTTTAGGTCTATAATACATCTCACATGAATCTTTGCATCTGATGTGAGATGGGGGTCAGTGTCAATTTTTTCTCCATATAGTTATCCAGTTGGCCTAGCACCATTTACTGAAAAGGCTATATTACCACACTACCTTCCTCCCACAAATTGCAGTGGTTCCTCTGTCATAAATCAGATGACCATGTATGTGTAGATCTATTTCTGAGCCAATACTTTCTTCATTTCTGCAACTATGTAATGAACAAATCTTAATATCTGCTAGTGTAAGTTGTTCACTTTTATTCTTCTTCAAGTTTGCCTTGGCTATTCCAGGTCTTTGAATGTCTAAATGTATTTTAGAATTAGAATCTCAATATGATACACGTAAAAACCACTGATATTTCTAATGGGTATTATTGAACCTATAAGTCAATTTAGGAAAACTTGCTATCTTTACAACATCGAATCTTCATGAAACAGGGCAAGTTCTTCCTTTTAATCAGATCATCTTAATTCCTCTTCTCAATGTAGTTTGCAATAGAGATGTCTTGTGTCTCTTTCCTTAGACCTGAGTTCTAAATATTTTGGCATTTTATTAGATTTATTCCTAAATACTAAACATTCTCGCTATTTTTAATTGTTTGCTGCTAGGTTATAAAAATAAAATTGATTTTTGTATATTGATGTTGTATCCAGCAATCTTGCTAAATTCACTTAATAGTTCTATTAATTTGCAGAGTCTTTTGAATTTATGTTTTGCATTTTGTATGTAATGATGTCATCTGCCAATAATGATGGTGTTGTTCTTTCTTCCCAATTTTTACACATCTTATTATTCTTTATAGCCTTGTTGCATTAGATGGGATCCCTAATACGTTGTTCAACAGAACTAAAGACAATGGACATCCTTGTCTTGCTCCTGAACTAAGAGGCAAGCAATCAATATTTTACCATTTAACACTGACTTATATAAATACATTCTATCAGACTTAGAATGTTATTTTTTATTTATAGATTAATAAACTTTTTAAAAATAATAAATGTTAAATTAAAATAATGCTTTTTCTGCATAAATTGAGACAATCATATAGGGTTTTTTTCATTTTTGTACTAATGTGGAAAATTACATTGACTGATGTGTAACACTTAAATCAACTTTATGAAACATTGACATTTATGGAACAAGCCCACTAGATCATGGCATAATTTGCTACTAATATATCGTTGGAATTCATTTGTTAATGTCTTTTTAGGATTATTTGTATATGTCTATATTTGTAAAAGAATTATCCAGCAATTTTCCATTTGTAATGTCATCATCAGGTTTTTATTTCAATGTTACATGGGACACACAAAATTAGTTGTGAAGTACTTCCTTTTCTATTTTTCTGAAAGAAGTTTTGCATAACTGATACTTTTCCTTTTTCAAATATTTAAAAGAATTCACCAGTGAAAGTACCTGGGCGTGGAGTTTTTATTGTTGTTCTTCATGCTGTTTCTTTCACAAAAAATTTTTTAAGATAGAGATTTTTTATTTTAAAAACAAACATAGAAAAATTCCATTTCTAACCCAGTGTTTGCATTACTAGGTATTTATCCAAGGGTACAAAATAGTGATTCGAAGAGGCACATGCACCACAATGTTTACAGCAGTTTGTTTATATATAACGGAATGTTTATAGCAGCACTATCCACAATAGCCAAAATATGGAAAGACCCCACACATCCATCAACTGATGAATGGATAAAGAAGATGTGGTCTATATACACAATGGAATATTATTCAGCCATCAAAAAGAATTAAATTTTGCCATTTGCAACAGTGTAGATGCAACTAGAATGTATTATGCTAAGCAAAATAAGTCAATCAGAGAAAGACAAACACCATATGATTTCACTCATATGTGGAATTTAAGAAATAAAACAGATGAACATATGGGGGGGAGGGAAACAAACCACAAGAGACTCTTAACACTAGAGAACAAAGGGAGGGGTAATGGAGGAAGGTGGGTGGGAGATGGGCTAGACGGATGATGGAGGGCACTTGTGATGAGCACCAGGTGTTGTATGTAGTGGTGAATCACTGAATTCTACTCATGAAACCAATATTGCACTCTATGGTGACTAACTAAAATTTAAATACATTTTAAAAAATTCCATTTCTGGTAACTGTCATATAAGTTCCTATCAGACTGACCCTCTTATAGATAACAATTTTAAACTCTGGAGAAAATACAACAAAAACACAATTACTTAAAAGTATTAGAGACAGAACGAAAGCAGCATATTTAAGAGGAAAGTTGATATTTAGAAGATGGGAATAATATATGGTATTTCACTACTTTTTTTACAGCCAAAATGCAGAGGAGGCTACAATTGGCACTTCAGATGGTGGCCAAACTCCAATAAAAAACTAGCAGAAGGAAGGAAATAATGAAGATTAGAACAGAAATAAATGATATAGAAACTAAAAAAAAAAACAAAAAAAAAAAAACAAAGAAAACAAACAAAAAAACCCCACAATATAACAGATCAATGACACTCGGAGCTGGTTCTTTGAAAAAAAATCAATAAAATTGATAAACCTTTAACCAGACTTATCAAGGAAAAAAGAGAGGACACAAATAAAATTACAAATGAGAGAGGTGAAATAGCAACTGACACCACAGAAAATAAAAACAACCATAAGAGAATATTATGAAAAACTATTTGCCAACATATTGGACAATCTAGAAGAAATAGATAAATTCCTAGAAACATATAAACTACTGAAACTGAAACAGGAAGAATTAGAAAATTTGAACAGACTGATAACCAGAAAAGAAACTGAGTCAGTAATCAAAGAACTCCCAACAAATAAAAGTCCAGGACCAGATGGCTTTATAGACAAATTCTACCAAACTTTTAAAGAATAATTAATACCTATTCTTAAACTATTCCAAAAAATAGGAAAGGAATGAAAAGTTCCAAATTCATTCTATGAGGTCAGCATTACCCGGATACCAAAATCAGATAAAGACACCACAAACACACACACACACACACACACACACACACACACACGCAAAAACCAAACAAAAAAAACAAAAAACAAAAAACTATTTACCATTATCTTTATGAACATAGATGAAAAAATACTCAAATTATTAGCAAACTGAATCCAACAACACATTAAAAATAATCCACCACAATCAAGTGGTATTTATTCCTGGGATACAGGGTGGCTCAATATTCACAAATTAATCAGTGTGATACATCACATCAATAGAAGAAAGAATAAGAACCATATGATCAATTCAATATATGCAAAAAAGCATTTGACAAAGTACAACATCTACACATGATAAAAACCCTCAACCACCAGGTTTAGAGGGAACACACCTCAACATAATAAATGTCATATATAAAAAACCCACAGCTAACATCACCCTCAATGGGGAAAAACTGAGAGCTTTTCCCCCAAGGTCAGAAACAAGACAGGGATGTCCACTCTCACCACTTTTATCCAACCTAGTACTGGAAATCCTAGCCACAACAATCTCACAACAAAAGGAAATAAAAGGCATTGGTAAAGAAGAAGCAAAACATTAGCTATTCATAGATGACATAATACTCTCTATAAAAAAACCCAAAAGACTCCATCAAAACAACTGCTAGAACTAATAAATGAATTCAGTAAAGTGCAGGATACAAAACCAATGTGCAGAAATCTGTTGCATTTCTATATACTAATCATGAAGTAGCAGAAAGAGAAATTAAGAAAACAATCCCATTTGCAATTGCACCCAAAATAATAAGATACCTAGGAATAAACCTAACCAAAGAGGTGAAAGTCCTGTACTCTGAAAATTATAAAACACTGATGAAAGAATTGAAGATGACATAAAGAAATGGAAAGACATTCCATTCTCATGGAGTGGAAGAATAAATATTGGTATAATGTCCATATGACCCAAAGCAATCTACACATTTAATTCAATCCCTATCAAAATACCAACAGCATTTTTCACAGAACTAGAATAAACAATCTTAAAGTCTGTATGGAAACAAAAAAGACCCCAAATAGCCAAAGCAAATTTGAAAAAAAAAAAAAAAAAAAGCAATGCTGCAGGCATCACAATTCTGAACTTCAAGTTATATTACAAAGCCATAGTCATCAAAACAGAATGGAACTAACACAAAAATAGAGACATAGATACATGGAACAGAATAAAAAATCCAGAAATAAACTCACAATTATATGGTCAATTAATCTTTGACAAAAGCAGGGAAGAATATGCAATGGGAAGAAGGCAGTATCTTCAACAAATAGTATTGGGAAAACTGGACAGCCATATGCAAAAGAATGAAACTGGACCATTTTTTATACCATACACAAAAATAAATTCAAAGTGGATTAAAGACCTAAATATGAGACCTGAAACCATAAAAATCCTAGAGGAGAATACAGGCAGTAACCTCTTTCACATTGGCCATAGCAACTGTTTTCTAGATAGGTCTCCTGAGGCATGGGAAACAAGGTAACAATAAACCATCAGGACTACATAAAAATTAAAAGCTTCTGCACAGTGAAGAAAACAATCAACAAAACTAAAAAGCAACCTATGGAATGGGAGACAATATTTGCAAATGACATATCCAATAAAGCGTTAGTATCCTACATATATAAAGAAATTATAAAACTCAACACCCAAAAAACAAATATTCTAATTGAAAATGGGCAGAGAGACATTTCTCCAAAGAAGACATAAATATTGCCAACAAACACATGAAAAGATGCCAATCATCACTTATTATCAGGGAAATGCAAATCAAAATTACAATAGGATATCACCACACACCTGTCAGAATGGTTAAAATCAACAACACAACAGGTGTTGGTGAAAATGTGGAGAAAAAGGAACCCTTGTGCACTATTAGTGGGAATGCAAACTGGTGCAGCCACTGGGGAAAACAGTGTGGAGGTTCCTCAAAAAGTTAAAAATAGGGGCACCTGGTTGGCTGTTGGTTAAGCATCTGACTTAGGCTTAGGGCATAATCTCATGGTTCATGAGTTCAAGCCCATGTCAGGTTCCATGCTGACAGTGCAGAGCCTGCTTGCGATTCTCTCTCTCTTTCTCTCTCTGTCCCTTCCCTGCTTGTGCTCTCTCTCTCTCTCTCTCTCTCTCTCTCTCAAAATAAATAAATAAACTTAAAAAAAAAAATAGAACTACCTTTAACCCAGCAATCGCATATTTACCCAAGGAATACAAGAACACTAATTCAAAGAGATACAAGCACCCCTATGTTTATAGCAGTATTGTTTACAATAGCCAAGATATGGAAGCAGTGCAAGTATCCATCAATTGATGACTGGATAAAGAAAAAATGGTATATATACACAATGAAATATTATTTACCTATAAAAAGGAATGAAATCTTGTCATTTGCAACAATGGGGATGGAGTTACAGAGTATAATGCTTACCAAAATAAATCAGTCAGAGGAAGACAAATACCATATGATTTCATTCATATATGGAATTTAAGAAACAAAACAAACAAGCAAAAAGAAAAAAAATAAGAGAGAGAAATCAAGAAACAGTCTCTTAATTATAGACAGCAAACTGATGGTTACCAGAGGGATGGGTTAAATAGGTGATGGGGATTAAAGAGTGCACTTGTGATGAGCACAGGGTGATGTATGGAATTACTAAAATCACCTGAAACTAATATAACACTTTATGTTAACTAACTAGAATTATAATAATAATTTCTCTCATCTAAAGACTCAGAGAACAGAATTCCTTGCTGGAAAATGAAGAGGAAATTCTAGAAAGGTCGATTCAAAAAAAGGGAGTCCTAAATTCTGGGTATATCCAAATATCTGGCTGAACCATAAAAAACGCATATATACAGAAGACTCAATGAAACCCAGATGAAGATAAAAGAACTTAACTGAGACTTAAGCTGTTGTCAAAGACACAGTATTCCAGTTTGAATACAGTGAAGTTTAATGTCTAATTAAAAAAAAAAAACAAACAGCACTCTTTAGAAGTATGTAAATGAATCTTGGGGCTCCTGGGTGGCTCAGTTGGTTGAGCATCCGACTTCAGCTGAGGTCATGATCTCGCCCCATATCGGGCTCTGTGCTGACAGCTTGGAGCCTGGAGCCTCCTTCAGATTCTGTATCTCCTTCTCTCTCTGCCCCCACTCCCCCACTCACTGTCTCTCTCTCTCTCTCAAAAATAAATAAACATTAAAAAAAATTTAAAGTATATTAACTGAATCTAAAATGTCCACTACATAACATTCATAATGTGCAGTGTACAACCCTAAGTCACTTAACATATGAAGAACCAAGAAAATACGACCCATTCTCAAAAGAAAAGATATTCAACAGAAATAAACCCTAAGATGATCCAGAAGTTGTATTTGGCAGATAACTATATTAAAGCAGCTATCAGAAGTATGCATAATGACATAAAGAAAAATAAGCTCAAGAAAGAAATAAGAACTATAAAAAACGAATCAAATGAAAATTCTAGAACTGAAAACATATAAAATTTTGAAAATGCACTGGATTGACTTGTTGATATATTTGAGATGAAAGAGAGAAATCTCAGTTAAATTGATAATAAAGATGTAGCAATGATCCAATCTGAAAAATAAAGAACTAGGTTTTTAAAATGAATAGACATATATAATATAAATGATGTATACATATTTATTATATATTAATTATATAATATAAAATGATCTAACATATATGTTTAAATAGAGTCCCAGAACATGAAAGAAAGACGGGACAGAAAACCCATATAAAAATAAATGGATGGAAGAAAGATACACGCAAAGTGTATTAGTTTATTTGCTTTTTAAATTTCTGCATAGCAAATTACCACAATCTTAGCAGCTTAAAACAATGCACGTTTCCTATCTCATGGTTTCTTTAAATCATAAGTCCAGGCAGGCTCGACTGGATTCTTTGTTCAGGGTCTCACAAGGCCAAAATCAAGGTATCCAGGGTAGGGTCTAATTGGGAGGCTCCAAGGGGAATCTGTTATCAAGCTTATGCAGGTGGTTGGCCACATTCAGTTTTTTGCAACTGTATGACAGAGGTCCCATATTCCTTCTGGTTGTCAACTGGAGGTCACTTTCAGCAACATGAGGCCTCCCTCAGATCCTTCCATGTGAGTCTCTTCATCTCAGCAATGGAGAAACCTCTTCACCGCAAAACCTCCTTATACTCCCAATCTCTCTGATTTCTGTGATCAGCCAGAGAAAGTTGTCTGCATCAATCAGCTCATGTTATTATATCAGGCCCACTCCAATAATCTCCTTTTTTCTATATAATATATCATATTCATGGGAATTATATCTCATCATATTCACAATCCTAAGGACCAGGACAATAAATCTTAGGAGACCATCCTGGGAATCTCTCTGACACAAAGTAAGTATAAGAAGGTTGTGGTGATTGTATCAAAATCTGATACAGTAGATTGTAGAGACAAAAAGATAAGTTTAATAATGATAATAGAGTAAATTTTTAAAAAAGAAATAATAATTGTAAATGAATGTATACCCAATAACAGAGTTTCAAAACATATGAAGAAAAAATTGACAGAATTAAGGGGGAGAAATAGGCAAGACCAAAAGCATAGCTGGCAATTTTAATGCCCCTCTCTCATAAAACAATAAAATAATTTGAAAAAATTCAATAAGATATAGAAAACTGAACAACACCTGGGCACCTGGATGGCTCAGTTGGTTGAGTGTCTGACTCCTGATTTCAGCTCAGGTCATGATCCCAAAGTCATGGGATTGAGCCCTACTTTGGGCTCTGCACTGAGCATGCAGCCTGCTTAAAATTCTCTCCCTCCCTCTCTGCCCCTCTCCCCCACTCATGCTCTCTCTCTTAAAATAGTAAATAAATAAATAAATAAATAAATAAATAAATAAATAACTGAACAACACAATTAACACTTGGACCTAATGGATGCTTAGAGAGTACCACTCCTAATAACATCAAAATACACATAATTTTATTTTTTTAATGTTTATTCATTTTTGAGAGACAGAGAGACAGAGAGTGCCAGTGAGGGAGAGGCAGACAGAAGGGGATACAGGATCCAAAGTGGGTTCTCTGCTGACAGCAGTCAGTCCAATTCAAAGCTCAAACTCATGAACTACGAAACTATGAAGTGAGCTGAAGTCAGATGCTTAACCAACTGAGCCACCAGGAACCCCAAATTACACATAATTTTAAAGGGTACAGAGTATATTAACCAAGCTAGACAATACGTTAGGCCATAAAACAAGTTCAAATGTAAGAGGATTATAATCATATATTCATATTTCTCATGACAAGAGAATTAAAGTAAAAATAAAAAGAAAGATACATCACATTAACAAGATAAAGGATAAAAACCATATAACCATCTCAATAAATGCACATAAAGCATTTAACAAAGTACAAGAAACATCCATTTATGATAGAAACTCTCAACAAAGTAACTTTAGAGGGAACATATATCAATATAGTAAAGGCCATATATGAAAATCCACAGCTAACATCATATGAATGGTGAAAAGCTGAGAGCTTTTCCTTTGAGATCAAGAACAAGACAGGATGTCCACTATCACCACTTTTATTCAACATAGTACTAGAAATCCTAGCCATAGAAATTAGACAAGAAAATGGAATGTGGTTTTTTTTTTTGCGAGCGGAAGATGGCAGCGTAGGAGGACGCTGGGCTCACTGCATGTCCTGCTGATCACTTAGATTCCACCTACACCTGCCTAACTAACCCAGAAAACCACCAGAAAACTAGCAGAATGGAGTCTCCGGAGCCAAGCTCAGACGAGAGGCCCACGGAAAAGGATAGGAAGGGTGGCGAAGCGGTGCGTGCTACACAGACTGGCGGGAGGGAGCTGGGGCGGAGGGGCGGCCTGCCGGCCAAACAGAGCCCGCGAGTCTGGCTGGCAAAAGCGGAGGGGCCGGACGGACTGTGTTCCGACAGCAAGCGCGACTTAGCGTCTGGGAGGTCATAAGTTAACAGCTCTGCTCAGAAAGCGGGAAGGCTGGAGGACAAAGGGAGGGAGAGCTGCTGGGCCCCCGGACGGCAGAGCTCAGCTTGGCGGGGAACAAAGGCGCTCGCCAGCGCCATCTCCCCCGCCCATCCCCCAGCCAAAATCCCAAAGAGAACCAGTTCCTGCCAGGGAACTTGCTCACTCCGCACACACACCCAACTCTGTGCTTCTGCGGAGCCAAACCTCCGGCAGTGGATCTGACTCCCTCCCGCTGCCACAGGGCCCCTCCTGAAGTGGATCACCTAAGGAGAAGTGAGCTAAGCCTGCCCCTCCTGCCCCCGTGTACCTTGCCTACCCACCCCAGCTAATACGCCAGATCCCCAGCACCACAAGCCTGGCAGTGTGCAAGTAGCCCAGACGGGCCACGCCACCCCACAGTGAATCCCGCCCCTAGGAGAGGGGAAGAGAAGGCACACACCATCTGACTGTGGCCCCAGCGGTGGGCTGGGGGCAGACATCAGGTTGGACTGAGGCCCCGCCCACCAACTCCAGTTATACACCACAACACAGGGGAAGTGCCCTGCAGGTCCTCACCACTCCAGGGACTATCCAAAATAACCAAACGGAAGAATTCCCCTCAAAAGATTCTCCAGGAAATAACAACAGCTAATGAACTGATCAAAAAGGATTTAAATAATATAACAGAAAGTGAATTTAGAATAATAGTCATAAAATTAATCACTGGGCTTGAAAACAGTATACAGGACAGCAGAGAATCTCTTGCCACAGAGATCAAGGGACTAAGGAACAGTCACGAGGAGCTGAAAAACGCTTTAAACGAAATGCAAAACAAAATGGAAACCACGACGGCTCGGATTGAAGAGGCAGAGGAGAGAATAGGTGAACTAGAAGATAAAGTTATGGAGAAAGAGGAAGCTGAAAGAAAGAGAGATAAAAAAATCCAGGAGTATGAGGGGAAAATTAGAGAACTAAGTGATACACTAAAAAGAAATAATATATGCATAATTGGTATCCCAGAGGAGGAAGAGAGAGGGAAAGGTGCTGAAGGGGTACTTGAAGAAATTATAGCTGAGAACTTCCCTGAACTGGGGAAGGAAAAAGGCATTGAAATCCAAGAGGCACAGAGAACTCCCTTCAGACGTAACTTGAATCGATCTTCTGCACGACATATCATAGTGAAACTGGCAAAATACAAGGATAAAGAGAAAATTCTGAAAGCAGCAAGGGATAAACGTGCCCTCACATATAAAGGGAGACCTATAAGACTCGTGACTGATCTCTCCTTTGAAACTTGGCAGGCCAGAAAGGCTTGGCACGATATCTTCAGTGTGCTAAACAGAAAAAATATGCAGCCGAGAATCCTTTATCCAGCAAGTCTGTCATTTAGAATAGAAGGAGAGATAAAGGTCTTCCCAAACAAACAAAAACTGAAGGAATTGGTCACCACGAAACCAGCCCTACAAGAGATCCTAAGGGGGATCCTGTGAGACAAAGTACCAGAGACATCACTACAAGCATAAAACATACAGACATCACAATGACTCTAAACCCATATCTTTCTATAATAACACTGAATGTAAATGGATTAAATGCGCCAACCAAAAGACATAGGGTATCAGAATGGATAAAAAAACAAGACCCATCTATTTGCTGTCTACAAGAGACTCATTTGAGATCTGAGGACACCTTTAGATTGAGAGTGAGGGGATGGAGAACTATTTATCATGCTACTGGAAGCCAAAAGAAAGCTGGAGTAGCCATACTTATATCAGACAAACTAGACTTTAAATTAAAGGCTGTAACAAGAGATGAAGAAGGGCATTATATAATAATTACAGGGTCTATCCATCAGGAAGAGCTAACAATTATAAATGTCTATGCACCAAATACCGGAGCCCCCAGATATATAAAACAATTACTCATAAACATAAGCAACCTTATTGATAAGAATGTGGTCATTGCAGGGGACTTTAACACCCCACTTACAGAAATGGATAGATCATCTAGACACACGGTCAAGAAAGAAACAAGGGCCCTGAATGATACATTGGATCAGATGGACTTGACAGATATATTTAGAACTCTGCATCCCAAAGCAACAGAATATACTTTCTTCTCGAGTGCACATGGAACATTCTCCAAGATAGATCATATACTGGGTCACAAAACAGCCCTTCATAAGTTTACAAGAATTGAAATTATACCATGCATACTTTCAGACCACAATGCTATGAAGCTTGAAATCAACCACAGGAAAAAGTCTGGAAAACCTCCAAAAGCATGGAGGTTAAAGAACACCCTACTAACGAATGAGTGGGTCAACCAGGCAATTAGAGAAGAAATTAAAACATATATGGAAACAAACGAAAATGAAAATACAACAATCCAAACGCTTTGGGACGCAGCGAAGGCAGTCCTGAGAGGAAAATACATTGCAATCCAGGCCTATCTCAAGAAACAAGAAAAATCCCAAATACAAAATCTAACAGCACACCTAAAGGAAATAGAAGCAGAACAGCAAAGGCAGCCTAAACCCAGCAGAAGAAGAGAAATAATAAAGATCAGAGCAGAAATAAACAATATAGAATCTAAAAAAACTGTAGAGCAGATCAACGAAACCAAGAGTTGGTTTTTTGAAGAAATTAACAAAATTGACAAACCTCTAGCCAGGCTTGTCAAAAAGAAAAGGGAGATGACCCAAATAGATAAAATCATGAATGAAAATGGAATAATTACAACCAATCCCTCAGAGATACAGACAATTATCAGGGAATACTATGAAAAATTATATGCCAACAAATTGGACAACCTGGAAGAAATGGACAAATTCCTAAACACTCTTCCAAAACTCAATCAGGAGGAAATAGAAAGCTTGAACAGACCCATAACCAGCGAAGAAATTGAATCGGTTATCAAAAATCTCCCAACAAATAAGAGTCCAGGACCAGATGGCTTCCCAGGGGAGTTCTACCAGACGTTTAAAGCAGAGATAATACCTATCCTTCTCAAGCTATTCCAAGAAATAGAAAGGGAAGGAAAACTTCCAGACTCATTCTATGAAGCCAGTATTACTTTGATTCCTAAACCAGACAGAGACCCAGTAAAAAAAGAGAACTACAGGCCAATATCTCTGATGAATATGGATGCAAAAATTCTCAATAAGATACTAGCAAATCGAATTCAACAGCATATAAAAAGAATTATTCACCATGATCAAGTGGGATTCATTCCTGGGATGCAGGGCTGGTTCCACATTCGCAAATCGATCAACGTGATACATCACATTAACAAAAAAAAAGAGAAGAACCATATGATCCTGTCAATCGATGCAGAAAAGGCCTTTGACAAAATCCAGCACCCTTTCTTAATAAAAACCCTTGAGAAAGTCGGGATAGAAGGAACATACTTAAAGATCATAAAAGCCATTTATGAAAAGCCCACAGCTAACATCATCCTCAACGGGGAAAAACTGAGAGCTTTTTCCCTGAGATCAGGAACCCGACAGGGATGCCGACTCTCAGCGCTGTTGTTTAATATAGTGCTGGAAGTTCTAGCATCAGCAATCAGACAACAAAAGGAAATCAAAGGCATCAAAATTGGCAAAGATGAAGTCAAGCTTTCGCTTTTTGCAGATGACATGATATTATACATGGAAAATCCGACAGACTCCACCAAAAGTCTGCTAGAACTGATACATGAATTCAGCAAAGTCACAGGATACAAAATCAATGTACAGAAATCAGTTGCATTCTTATACACTAACAATGAAGCAACAGAAAGACAAATCAAGAAACTGATCCCATTCACAATTGCACCAAGAAGCATAAAATACCTAGGAATAAATCTAACCAAAGATGTAAAAGATCTGTATGCTGAAAACTATAGAAAGCTTATGCAGGTAATTGAAGAAGATATAAAGAAATGGAAAGACATTCCCTGCTCATGGATTGGAAGAATAAATATTGTCAAAATGTCAATACTACCCAAAGCTATCTACACATTCAATGCAATCCCAATCAAAATTGCACCAGCATTCTTCTCGAAACTAGAACAAGCAATCCTAAAATTCATATGGAACCATAAAAGGCCCCGAATAGCCAAAGTAATTTTGAAGAAGAAGACCAAAGCAGGAGGCATCACAATCCCAGACTTTAGCCTCTACTACAAAGCTGTCATCATCAAGACAGCATGGTATTGGCATAAAAACAGACACATAGACCAATGGAATAGAATAGAAACCCCAGAACTAGACCCACAAACGTATGGCCAACTCATTTTTGATAAAGCAGGAAAGAACATCCAATGGAAACAAGACAGTCTCTTTAACAAATGGTGCTGGGAGAACTGGACAGCAACATGCAGAAGGTTGAAACTAGACCACTTTCTCACACCATTCACAAAAATAAACTCAAAATGGATAAAGGACCTGAATGTGAGACAGGAAACCATCAAAACCTTAGAGGAGAAAGCAGGAAAAGACCTCTCTGACCTCAGCCGTAGCAATCTCTTACTCGGCATATCCCCAAAGGCAAGGGAATTAAAAGCAAAAGTGAATTACTGGGACCTTATGAAGATAAAAAGCTTCTGCACAGCAAAGGAAACAACCAACAAAACTAAAAGGCAACCAACGGAATGGGAAAAGATATTTGCAAATGACACATCGGACAAAGGGCTAGTATCCAAAATCTATAAAGAGCTCATCAAACTCCACACCTGAAAAACAAATAACCCAGTAAAGAAATGGGCAGAAAACATGAATAGACACTTCTCTAAAGAAGACATCCGGATGGCCAACAGGCACATGAAAAGATGTTCAAAGTCGCTCCTTATCAGGGAAATACAAATCAAAACCACACTCAGATACCACCTCACGCCAGTCAGAGTGGCCAAAATGAAGAAATCAGGAGACTATAGATGCTGGAGAGGATGTGGAGAAACAGGAACCCTCTTGCACTGTTGGTGGGAATGCAAATTGGTGCAGCCGCTCTGGAAAGCAGTGTGGAGGTTCCTCAGAAAATTAAAAATAGACCTACCCTATGACCCAGCAATAGCACTGCTAGGAATTTATCCAAGGGATACAGGAGTACTGTTGCATAGGGGCACTTGTACCCCAATGTTTATAGCAGCACTCTCAACAATAGCCAAATTATGGAAAGAGCCTAAATGTCCATCAACTGATGAATGGATAAAGAAATTGTGGTTTATATACACAATGGAATACTACGTGGCAATGAGAAAAAATGAAATATGGCCTTTTGTAGCAACATGGATGGAACTGGAGAGTGTGATGCTAAGTGAAATAAGCCATACAGAGAAAGACAGATACCATATGGTTTCACTCTTATGTGGATCCTGAGAAACGTAACAGAAACCCATGGGGGAGGGGAAGGAAAAAAAAAAAAAAAGAGGTTAGAGTGGGAGAGAGCCAAAGCATAAGAGACTGTTAAAAACTGAGAACAAACTGAGGGTTGATGGGGGGTGGGAGGGAGGGCAGGGTGGGTGATGGGTATTGAGGAGGGCACCTTTTGGGATGAGCACTGGGTGTTGTATGGAAACCAATTTGACAGTAAATTTCATATATTAAAAAAAAATAAAAATAAAAATAAAAATAAATTAAAAAAAATATCCTTAATGCTAGCAAACTCGATCCCGCAATATATAATATAAAAAAAAAAAAAAAAACCAAAAACACAATGACTTAGTCCCATTTATTCTAGTAATGCAATGTTGAATTAACATTAAAAATCAATGTGCTTCATCTTATTAAGAGAATGGAGAATACCCATATGATCATTCTCATAATGGTAAAGAAAGCATTTGATAAGATTAAACAGATATTCATGATTTTTTTAAAAAATTCCCAGAAAACTGATAACATAAATGCTTTTTTAAAAATTTTAAGGCATTTAACCAAAAAATAGTGAAATAGTGAATGTTTTATTTGAAATAGGAACAAAACAAGTCTGATGTCCAAGTGACCAGAGGGGGTTCCAGTCTAAGATGGCAACATAGGAGGCTCCTGAACTCTCCTTCTCCTAAGGACACACCAAACCTAAAGGTTCACATGGAAAAATTCTCTCTGAAAGAAATCCAGAAACTAAGCAACTCCCACACATCTAGCAAATGAGGAAAAACCCACATTAAAACAGATAGAAAAGGCTGAGACACACTCTCCATAAACCTTACCCCTGGCACAGCAACATACAAACAGGAAGGAACTCACAACTCCCACCTTCTCCTTGGGGAGTGAAGGATTTAGACCAAACACCTAGTGCCCCAGCTTTAAGACTCTCACCTGAGGGAGTTTTGATAGGTTATACTTTCATAATGTATTTTCAAGACCATGCATTACTTTAATTTCCATTGTGATTTTTTTTTCATTTACTAACAATCAACTTCTAAAAACTGGGGAGATTTTCTAATAATGCTTACAATATCAATTTCTAATTTCATTAACATGCTCCATGTTATTTCAGTCCTTTGAAAATTGTTATCTTAATCTATGGTCCAGCATAGGGTCTACTTTTATAAAGGTTCCATTGGCAATTGAAAAGAATGTGCATTCTGAATTAGTTGAATCTAGAGAGCTACACATACATTCTATGTTTTTCAGTTCAGTCAATTTTCTTAGTTCTATATATAAATATTCTGTATTCGTTGATTTTTCTGTCTTCTTCTTTATTCCATAACTGAAAGTGGCATGTTAAATCTCCACCTCTGGTTATAAAAGTGTTAATTCATCCTTCTAGTTTTGCCAACTTTTGCTTTATATATATATTTTTAATTTTGTTACTAGGTTCATACAAATTTAGGACTTTCGTATCTTCTGGTGGAATGGACATTAAAGATTATGTAATCTCTTACCTCAAAATGTATCCTATCTTATGTTAATATAGGTACATTAGCTTTTTGGAGTTAGTGCTAGAATTATATATTTTTTCTATTCTTTCTTTTTTTTAAAGTTTATTTATTTTGAGTGTGTGTGAGAGAGAGAGAGACAGCAGGGGAGGAGCAGAGAGAGAGAGAGGGAGAGAGAGAGAATCCCAAGCAGGCTCAACCCTATAAGCTCAGGGCCCAACACAAGGCTTGATCCCATGGAGCATAAGATCATGATCTGAGCTGAAATCAAGAGTGGGGTGCTTAACTGACTGAGCTACACAGGTATCCCCATCCTTTACTTTAATCTATTTTTCTGTCAACCTATTCTCAGTGTTTCTTATAAAGAGTAAACATTTGGGTTTCAAGGTTTGTTTGTTTTTTTATTTAGATTGATAATCTTATCCTTTAATTGGATTGCTTATTTTATTTACATTTAATGTAATTAAAAATACTTAAATTTATGCCTAAGATCTTGCTGTCTGTTTACTATGTTTTCCATTTTCTTTGTTCCTTCATTCTTCTTTTCTTGCATTCTTTTAGATGAATCATTAGCTTTTATTCTTTTTCTTCTCTTAGTTATGCATTCTTGTATTAGCTTACAACGCATATCCTTCACTTATTACATATCATCTTAACTAAGTACTTTTACTACTTCTCAAATAAAGTGAGGCACTCACAAGTATTTAACTCTGCTTAGAGCCTTCTCCCCTTTTCTTTACTGATTTCATATATCTTACTCCTAACACGTTATAAACCCTACAAGGCAATATTCTTGTTGTTGTTTTAAAGAATCAATAATGTGTTATCTTTACCCACACATGTATCTTTCCATTATATTTTATTGTTTTATTGCTTTATTCCTTCCTACAATTTCTGTCAAGGATTGCTTTTCTTTAGCATGAACTAACATTTTTGTACTGCAGGTGTGCTCATATTAAATTGTCTAATATCCTCCTTGTCTTAAATAGTCTTTTTATTTAGCCTTCAATTTTGAAGGGTATTTCCACAATTTATATGATTCTAGGTTGGTAGTTATGTCCTTTCAACTCTTTAAGGATGACAATCCATTGTCTTCTGGCTTTCGTATTATGTGTTGTAAAGCTGGTCATCAAGTTCACTATTGCCACTTTTTAGGGTAACATGTCTTTTTTTCCCTGCCTACTTTTCAGGTTTGTCTTTGATCTCCAGCAGTTTGACAAATTCAGCTTCTTTAATAGCTCATTATATGAATATATTTAAAACTATTTTATAAAGGTTTATCTAATTGTAATACCTGTAATCCTCAATGATCCCAAGAGATACGGAAAGAAAAATGTAGACTTTAAACCCAGTTAACCCCATTAACTCTTCTCAGCAAGATAATTCTTAACCATTTAGAGCAGTAATTCTGACTCTCATTTTTAAAAGACAATCTAAAAACATTGTGACACATGGAGAAATAATCCCCTTGAGAAAAAAGGATTTCTGAATCCTTTCAGTTATCAATGCTATCTTAAATCCCATCCTTAATTGTGTTTTAATGAAATACAAGGGCAAATATATACAGTTGATCCTCATTATTCACATTCTCTATTTTTTAATTTGATGACTTGCAAAAATTTACCTATCACCCCCAAATAAATATTCATATTTTCACTGTCACTTGTGAACATGTGCAGGTAGTAAGAAAATTGAGTCACCGAGCCTGCACATTCCCATTTGAGATAAAAATTTTCAGCTGAACTTTCACCTTGTTCCAATTCTGATACTGTAAACAAGTATCCTCTTCTTGGTTTATGTAATGCTAAATTTTTTGCATTTTTGTGCTTTACATTGGTGATTGTGCTGTTTAAAATGTTTTTCAGGGCACCAGTCAGTTAAACTTTGGGCTCTTGATTTCAGCTCAGGTCATGATCTCATGGAGAGATCCAGCCTGGAGTTAGGCCCTGCACTGGATGTGGAGCTTTCTTAAGATTCTCTCTCTCCCTCTGCCCCTCCTCCACTCATGCTCTCTCTCTCTCTCTTTCTAAAAATAAAATAAAATATAAAACAAAGTAAAATAAATTAAAATAAAATAAAAATGTTTTTCAAGCATAGTGCTTAAGTCCTTAATGCAAGAAGGCAATACTGAAACCAATGTGACAATAAATTTCATATTAAAGTTTTTTTTTTTTTTTTAAAGGCTATACTGTATGTATCTTATGGAGAAAATACATGTGTTAGATAAACTTCATTCAGGCATGAGTTCACTGTTGTTAGCTATGAGTTCAGTGTTCATACAATATATATTAAATAAAGTATCTTTAAACATAAATGCACATGAAACAAGGTTACATATTGAAGTTCACAGGAACCCAGTTCTGTGCTTCCGAGGAGGAGTGAGTCAGTATTCACTAAGTCAGTATTTGTAGTTATCTTACACAACATAACTACCATAAATAACAAGAATTGACTATAAATGGAAAAGTTTTGGGGGGACGGACTAAAATTGAATGTCAAGAGCATATGGGCATTTTTTAGACTTAAAACGCTCTCTAGTTATGAACTAGTGATTATGTTCAATCTGATGTTAACTGGAATTTTCAAAAATAGTTTATTAATAATATACCCCGCAAGAACAACTGGGTGATTTTCCAAAAAATAAAATGAAATTAAACTCCACTTGTAACTTATTTTTGGTAGAAGGGACTTTGTCTATTTAATTAATCCATTTCTCAACTGAAATATATTCACTCTCAAAATGGCAACAACCTCTCAGGCTTGCTATTCCTATCTTTCAGTCCTTATTCTCATAAACTGACATTTCTTAGAGGGGTATAAACGTCTATCACAACAGCCCATGAAGTAAAGGTAACTTTCTATACGGTCACATTAGGTAACATTCATTCTACATTATCTTGGCTCTTTTGAGGTAGTGTAGTGAGTAGGTTCAGGGAATGTACTCAAGCCAGACCTCTGACCTGGAATGTGGCTCTGCCACTTACCAGTTGTGGGATGTTGGACATACTACTTAAATCATGTGACCCTCTCCTTCTCTTGACTTAAGATGAAAGCTCTTAATATGTCTTAAATATCGACCTTTTCCACAGTCTTTCCAGATAAACTGCATCTCATTCAAAATCTTATAATAACTTTAGCAATTCCTTGGTAGTGGACACAACCCAAAAATACATGTGTGTGCATTTTTCTGGTGATATACTTATATACATGTTGCCTAGTTCAATTAGAAAAATTGCTACAAATAAGGGACTCACTCCTTCCTAACTTCCTCTGGTATTGGTACCATGCACAAGGTTCTGACCACATAACTAACTAGTGGTATCATCTTTTTAAAGATGGAATAATGTAACACAGACTCTTTATGCAAGTGGCTCCTACGTTTCACCTGACTTCCTGAACCACATTGGCCTTTGTGATTCTGGTCCCAAGCTCTATTCCTACAGTTAAGAGGAACATTACTTTAATGAAAATATGCCATTTACCTGCATCCATGGTACATATTATCTTGCATTAACAACCATCAGATTATTATTAAGTCAATTTATAGAAACTTAATAAAGATTCTGAATTTAACAAAGATAGATGGATAATCAGATGATAGGTATATATAGCAAACAATTAGGTAGGTAGGTACACAGACACAAACAGAAGGACAGACCATCCCAGTAAATGCTAAGGGAAAGGAAATACAACATAGAATAAGTCCTTAAAAAGGTGTATTGGATTTGTTACTCCAAAAGCCAAAGAAATTCATCTTATGCACGAATTCATCTTATGCATGCCTAAGTGCAGAATGGATGAAGCTTTATTTATCATGCCATGTTTGTTGAATGAATTCATTTTCTTGACTATACATTTCGTGCCATTGCTATGGATGCCAAAACTGTCCTTGAGTCTAAGGCACACACAGTCTAGCAGAAGATAAAATAAACTATAATACCATGTGTCAAGTGTTTTAAGTCATGGCATCAGACACTTGATTGCAGGAGGTTAATGGCTGATTGGAAGGTGAGAAAGTGAGTGTGGACTATTTTTTTCAAGATGTTTGGTGAGGAAAGGTATGAAACGGAGTGGCAGAATAAAGGGAAAACAAAATTTAAGTGGGATAAAGGAGATGGATCGGAGGCTTTATGGGAGAAGCTAACAAAAGGAATGATGGAAAAATTACAGAAAAAGAGAAATTTGTGGAGAGTGACATTGACACTATTTTATTTATCAAGTCCTAACTTAGTATTTTTAATCATTAGAAGAATCATTTCTAATAAAAATGCTGCTGGATTTTTATTGCTGCCATCACATTATGGAAATCTTTAGATAAAATTATAAAACTGTCCCAAGAATGCTTATAAAAATGTACACTTTAAATTAAAAATTTTAAGTTACCCAGAAAATATTTCAAAATGCAGGAAAAAAAATCAATGTAAGCATATTTATCACAGCATATTATATAAGAATGCATGTGAAACAAAGGTCCAGAAGAAATGTATTTGTTTGTTATAATTAACAAACACACATGATAAAATATTATGCAACCATTGAAACTGCTAACAAAAATTTTTATAATACTCTAACAAGCATTTTTACCATATTCAGTGTGGGAAGAGTACATACAGTGTGATTACAATTAAGTCAGATAGAGAGAAGACAGAGGGAGGGAGAGGGAGGTGGAGGGAGAAAGAAGGGAGGGAGAGGGAGGTGGAGGAGTGAAGGAGGAGGGGGAAGAAAAAGGAGGAGGAGAAGAAGAGTAAAGAAAATAGTACTATGGTAGCTACAAAATACACCAAAAATTTTAAGCAGTCATTTTTAGGTAGTCATCTTTGTAGTGGCAATATAGAAGGATCCCTACAGGCAATCTGAAATGATCTTCTTTTAGACCAATAGTTTAATAGCTTATCCTACCGCAGCTCTGAGATGATGAACAGGGGTTAGTCCCCATATTTTCCTAGATTTGTTTTTTCTAATAATCACTCTAGGAGAATGTTAATAGCTGTTGGACTCTAAAAATAATATTTTATTACATTAACTATGTACAGTTTTTTGTGTGTGTGCTAATCATACCTCAATAAAGTGATTTAAAAATAAACACTAAAGTAAATTACATAAATTTAAACAAATGCTTATTTTAAGCATTCTTATACTCTGGAATTGTAACATCAGAAACTGAGGCAACTCAATTACCTGCACTTGTTCTATCTCTTCCATAGGCAGCATGCTGTTACTTCCACAGCATGTGGAAGTATGCTTACTTCCACTAAGTATGTCCCTTAGTGACCAAATGGCTCCCTCTGCTTACCCTTAGTTTCTGGTCTCTCATCACTTAGTCTGTGAGGCACCAAAATAACACTGGTATGGTTCTGCTTCTTCCTAATGAATTCTTAACCAACTATTGCAAGGCTACCTGAGTCATTTACTTAGATTTTCTTAGATCAAACTTGGAAAAGAAATAAATCAGCTCAACTCATTTTTTAATGCCACCATATAGATTGCTGTTCATTCTATGCATCTGTGAGCCATATTCAAACACCTCTGGTCCAAGCAGTTATGGCAAAGAGGCCAAGGTCATATGTACAAAATACAATTATCTAGGTAGCTAGAAATATGTGGCATTGGCATGACAGGTATTCAGATGATTGGCTTATCCAACACAACATGGTCACTTAGGCAGCAGACGCTATGGATTCCTGAACTGGAACACTAGAAATTCTAAATCAAATAAGAAACCAACCACTAGGAGCACCTGGGTGGCTCAGTCGATTAAGCATCTGACTCTTGATTTCAGCTCAGGTCATGATCTCACACTTCATGAGATCAAGCCCCGTGCTGGGCTCTGCTCAGACAGCACAGAGCCTGTTTGGGATTCTCTCTCTCCACCTCTCTCTGCCCTTCCTCTACCAAAATAAATAATTAAACATGAAGGAAAGAAAGAAAGAAAGAAAGAAAGAAAGAAAGAAAGAAAGAAACAAACAAACAAACAAACATTCCACTACCCATTCCATCACTACTGTGAGGATAGTGAACTGACACAGGAAGTCACAGAAGAGTTCCTGGCGGAAACTCATTAAGTTTCCATAATTAGAGAGGATGAGAGCAGACAGTGGAAAAGATGAAAACTACTCTATTTCTACTACTATAGATCATTTAAGACCTGTTGGGCCAACTGAGTAATCCAAGACATACAGGTTTACTAGGTTATGGCAAGTCCCCTCCCTGATGCAGTGTTTAGTAGCACCAAAAATAAAGCTGGTTGCAGTCACACCGTGTCCCTGGACATGAAGCTAGGCTAAAGAGACGTTGTATAAAGAACTTTACCTGCATACTTTGACATCACCACATATTAGAAAAGAAAATACAGGAAAATAAAAGCCCCCCTAGATGGGAATATCTATGATCTATTTTCTCTGTACCTATTTCTGGCTCTAGAACTTCATTGTCCAGTACAGTACCCACTACCATGTGTGGCTATTTAAATTTAAATGTAATTAAATTAGATTAAATTAAAAATTTATGGATTTATATCCTGAGCAATGCCTACAAGGGAAGATTCCTCCCTAGGAGGCAGCTGCCTGTCAGCATGGGCTCAAGAATTTGTGAACAGCAAAACCCAACCTGGAAACGTGGTTGTGTTCATTAAGCCCACCTGCTCCTACCACAGAAGAATCCAAGAGCTCCTCAGTCAACTGTCTTCACAGAAGGATTTTTGGAATCTGTTGATAATCACAGCCACTAGTTACACAATCAAGATTCAAAATTATTTGCAACAGCTCACAAGAGCCAGAAAGGTACCTTGGGTCTTTATTGGTAAAGATTGTATAAGTGGATGCACTTATCTGACAGAAATGCATCACAGTGGGGAACTGTTGAAGCAGCTAAAGCAAATTAGAGGTCTACAATAAGTATAGAGCAGACCCCAGGCTGATATCCTCTATGAAAGCTGGATGGCATTGCAGATGATGACCACACTTCCTGGTGGATATATGTGGGGCTAATAGCCCCAGCAACTGTTTCCTTAAAATTCTGAAATATATTCACCAAAAAAAAAAGAGGGGTGTAATTTTTTGGGAAAAAATAGCTTTTGCTTTTTTTTGATTCAGTATTAAAACTGAGCCAACTTGCCCCAAACCACGGGTCTGAGAAGAGTGATGGACATCCTGAGATTCCTCTCGATTGGCCCTTCAGGTTCCAAAAGACCATGACAAGTTACAGCTTAGGATTCAGTCAGGGACCCAAAAGATGTCCTCTCTTTGACACGTGTTTCTTACGAACTGTTCTCTATATGCCAGGACTCCTCTAGCTCCAAGCCAGTGTTTTTCAACAAAGTTTATCCCAGACCCTCTGGGATGAATCTATAATTGGTTTTCTGCTACTGCTTGAAAGTTATTTTGTTGAGTCTGACTTTTTGGAATTTGCATTATGCAAACAATATGTATTTTCAATATGCTTTTTCAAGCTGCATGTGTTTCCCCAGTCATCATCCCCATCCCACCCCATCCTATCTTGAGAATCTCTGCTCTGAACCAGTGTTCTTAACCTTAACAATTGACAGATCTCATAGGAAATGTTCAACAGTTCTGTGAAAGGACTTGAGGACCCAATTTGAGAAACACCACGTAAGTTAAACATGTTTGGTCTTCACTTGGTGCCACAGGGATCAAGGGTGCAAGTGTAGCTGCTGTGGCACCTCTGTTATGCAAGATGGTTGTCCAGGTAATAAGTCTGTATTACCTTGTTCAGAATATGAACAGAAGTAAAAAATAAAATTTAAAGTGTTATCACAGAAAACTTGCAACCTCCTCCCCTAAGACTATCTCTGTGAAGTGGCCAAATTTGAGAAACACAGTCCTAAATGATTCTCTCTCTCCTTTTTCCCTCCACTCTATGAAATCTTTAGGGTCTCTTATTGTGACATTTGTTCTAGAATTGCAATATTAAGTTAATTTCCTTCTTCAGTCTCTAGTGTGAATGGTTAATTTCTTTTCTAATAAAGAAATACCTAAAGATGAAAAAAAATTCAGTTCCTGAGCTGCACTAGCCAAATTTCAAGGCTCAATTGTCACATGTGGCTAGTGACTATCATATTAGACAATGCAATATAGAACATTTCTTTCCTAGAGCACTGATTGGTAGTAATACACAAGTACTAACCATCAAATTTACTTGATGAATTTCAAAAGTCTATTTGGAAAAATATATATGAGAATCAGGAAAAATATCAAAAAAAGGGGAAAAAAACAGGGAATGCACACTGAAGTAGGATGAAAATACATGCAAAGCTGCTATAATTAAACAGTACTGGAGGTATCAAAAGAAATAGAAAAATAGGTCAATGCACAATTTGCTAGTACAGAAATATTTCTAAATATATCTGAGAATTTAAAATTTTTGGGGCGCCTGGGTGGCGCAGTCGGTTAAGCGTCCGACTTCAGCCAGGTCACGATCTCGCGGTCCGTGAGTTCGAGCCCCGCGTCAGGCTCTGGGCTGATGGCTCGGAGCCTGGAGCCTGTTTCCGATTCTGTGTCTCCCTCTCTCTCTGCCCCTCCCCCGTTCATGCTCTGTCTCTCTCTGTCCCAAAAATAAAATAAAAAACGTTGAAAAAAAAAAAATTAAAAAAAAATAAAATAAAATAAAATTTTTTAAATGTGTCACTTCAAATCACTGGTATTAGAACAATTAGATGTAAATTTTAGAGAAAATAAAATAATTATTAGCTACTTACTTTACATCAATTAAAAAATTACTCCAGATAAGATTAAAGATCTAACTATGTTCAAAACAGCTTAACAATCTTGACATAAAAAAGATGGAAAAGGCTTTTTAAGGAAGATAGGAAACCAGGAATAATTATAGATACAAAATAGGAAAAAATCCTGAGGTATATATAAACCTGAACCTTCAAATCAAAACGGTTTGCTGTGTAACATGCATAGCAATGAAAAGAGGCCATTATCTGGAAATGGCTTTAACATATTCTAAATTTAAAGGATAAGAAGAGAATTTTAAAAGGAATCCAAGCAGGGGAAAAAAATGGCATCCCCCCCAAAAAAAGCATACATTTTAGTCAAGATTCCTTTAAACAGTAACAAAAAATGACTGTATATTTAACTTCAAATTCCAAAAAGTAATAATAGTATAGGCCACTTGGACCACAATTCAATAAAGGTGGAAAAAGTTTTTAAAGTATACATCTAAAAAACCAATCAAATGTAAATGTAAGGACACAAAACCACACTGTTCTAAATAATTCCTAGGGCAAAGAAGAAATCAAAGCTCTAATTATAGACTGTTTAGAAAAGAAGGATACTAAAGAACCCCCAGCTCCTGACAAATGATGAATTGGCTTGAGCTACAAGATTCCTCTAAAAAAAATTAAGAAGTAAATAAGAATAAAAGAAGAGAGCTCAGATACAAAGAACTAATCTGCAAGAACCTCTTGCAGAGAAACAAAGAAGCGTCTTCTGGAATCTTCCATTTAGACAAGCTTAAGAGGAGCCTGTCTCAGATTCTTTCCTTAAACTCACCAGAAGGTCTATAAGCTAGTGCTCTGGTTCATCACCCCTCCTTGCACATTACAGATAGTACAGTTACAGCCTCAGATGAAACTGACCTCACAGGCAAGTATATGAAATATTATATTTCATATAATAAGAAGTATATGAAAAATTATATTTTATAAAGATGCCCACACCTATATGTTCATTCATTCCCATATGTCCTTCTTACAATGTAACTGACACTCCCCTCACCAAGAAATGTGTTCTATGTTCTTTCCTCTTGAATTTGGGCAGAGACTCATGCCTGCCTCAAACAATGGCATAAGGAAAAGTGATCTATATGACTATATGATCTATATGACTTCCAAAATATATTACGATTCTGCCTGATGTTCCTTCTTTTTCCTTCCCTCTCTCTCTCTTTGGAATGTAGCCACTATGTTGTGGAGAAACTTAAGCCAAGAAGAGAAGTCACATGTGGGTTTTCCTGTAGACAGCCCCAACCAAGATCCAGCCAACACCTGCAACCACCACCAGAAATGTGAGACAATGCAAGTCCTATCAGTCCAGTCCCCAGCCTTCAAGTGTTGCAGCTGAGGCCCCAGATACCGTGGAACAGAAATAAGCCAGCCCTGCTGTATGTTGTCTGAATTTTGGAACCAGAGAAACCAAGAATGACAAAAAATGATTACTGTTTTCTAAAGTCACTAAGTTTTAAGAAAATCTGTCATAAGTTTGTTGTGCAGCAACAGATAACTAACACAAAATATATTTGTTACAAAGAAAAGCTTTATTACATAAAGTAGGATACAAAACAAGAATAAAATTCTCAAAGAAATAGGGCAGGCTTTAGATTATATGGAACAGGCACCAGAAGTCAAAAAGAATAATCAAACAGAAATATTGAACACTAAAAATATAATACGTGAAAAACAAAATATAATAGATGAAATAAATTACAGGATCTATAAAGTCTAAGAAGGGATAAAGATATGAAAATTAAGAGAGAAGGAGAATAGAAAAAGATACCAACATATGAATAATAGAAATCCCAGAAAATGACAAAGAAAAGGATGGGAGAAAAATTCAAAGGTAATAATGATATGTTTCCCTGAATTACAGAATTGATTAAAGACCTTAAATCCAAAAATCTAGAGAATGCAAAATTTAATAGTTACAGAAAAATCTACTCTATGCATGTTATAGCAAAATTTAAAAACATCGAAGTCATAAAGGATAATTTTTTTTTTGTTTTTGCATGTGTGTTGCTTCACTGGTTTCCTAATTAAGTTTGTGATTAGATAAATAATGCATAATATTTGGGAAGATTAGATATTACCTTCTCCAGAAATCCTTCCCTAACCAGCCCCCTCTGAGGACAGATTAAGTGTCCCTATTTTGGGATTCCATAATATCCTGCTCACAACTCAGAAATTGTTCTTACCATGCTGTGTCTGTCCCCATCTATTAGCATGTTGAGTAGTGGTTATTAACAAGAGTGACACATCAAAACCCCAGGGGAGTTGTTTTTGTTACTGATGGTGTTTCTTAATCTACTTGTTCAGATCCCACTGCAGGGCTTCTGAACTTGAATCTTTAGGAGTGGAGTACAAGTTTTTAAAACTATTCCAAGATTTAACCTTGGTTAAAATCATCAATACAGAGGAAAGAGACTACATATTTACCCCTGTATCCTAAGACTTACACAGTGCCTGGTAGATAGCATAGGATCAGAAAAATGTCTGCTAAATGAAGTCATGAAATTTAGATGTACATTATTTATAACATGTATAAAATAATATTTATGTCTCCAAAACCACAGCAATTTGTTTTGCACTATGAAAATTCAATGTCATTTACTAATCCTAACATTGTATCTGAGTTATCTAATATCCTTATGCATTCTTTTGTCAGAGATCAAGTTTTATGGTTAGTATTGACATACTGTCGAGAATCTTGATTTCAAGTGAACATTTTCCTTCTAATGCTAGATACCAGGCAGCTTAAACTGAAATCTGTCATGTACCTTTGCATTCCAGATTTAGCTATGATTACATAGTAGTTTTAGTCCATCGATAGATATCTCACTTTCCCCAAGAATAATATGATGCAGGTTTCTGAGGAAAAAAAAAAAGGCACTGAATAAGGGATTTTACATAGAAAAGATTAAAATTCCTGAATGTATCAAGAAACCATTATCTGTTCTTAGAATTTCAAATGACAGTAGTAACTGTTGTCATTAAATGTAGAAAACTCCATAAAACAACTGCTTATTTTCTACTACTCTTTTTAGGAAGAATCCACATATGGTCTCCACCCACAGTGATTATTTTAGCTTTGAACCATTAGGAAACCTTGGCAAGTTTAATACCTTATACTTGTATAATGCCTTCCAATTTCCAGAGCATCTTCACTTACATTATCTCATTTGGGCATTACAGCGACCCTATGAGGTTTACACAGCAAGTATAATTGCTTACCCTTTATAGATGAAGAACTTGAGATTCCAGTCTGATAAGTGATTGACTCAGAGAATCAGAGCAGAGCTGGGATGAGGACCAGACCATCTGCCTACCTGCATGGTGCTCTCTCCATCACTGTACAGTGCTTCCAGAAGATTCTGCCCAAAGAAGCAATGGAATATGGGCATTTACATATTTAATTGTCCTGTACTCTCAAAGTCCACTAATGACTTATTTCAGTTGGAATTTTGGGAAGAAGTACATCCTCAATCACGTAAAATGGAGAAAGAGAATAGATAAATTACACAGTACAATATCAAGAAAGAGAATCTTCATATGCTGTTGTGATGTGCTTCCTATGTGTTACATGAAGAATTTTCTTCTTTTCAAAATTTAAAAACTATATGCAATTTTAAAAGCCAATTAAAAGATTCAAAATCACAGCTCTGTGCAATTAGTATCAGAATTTTAGGTCAACATTTATAGGAGACGTTTGTTTGTGTGCCAGGAAGTTTGATGTTTTCTATAATTCCTGTTTAACCTTCCCTCAGTCTTATGAGTGTATGTCATTTACATTATCCAGGCTTTCATAAGAGGTGAGTGCAGCATTCTATGCTGTGTGCCAGCAATAATCATGAAAATATGTGAAATGTGACCCCATGCCAAAACTAGGTTTCATAAAAAGTGATCTGTCCATGATTCAGTTGGCGGGCAGGGTGCACAGCTGACTGATATTTAAACTTTTAGGAAGTTAATGCCCAGAGGAAGCATATAAGGCAGATGTGGAAATTCACAGAGAAGTTCATCATAGGACATTGTGTTATGGAAATGGGAGAAAATTTTTTCCACTTCCCTAATTCACAGGAATGTTATAGGAATGAGTGTCAACAAAACATTGAACTACCTAGATAAATACAGTTGAGCCTCCCCAAAAAAGACAAAATGTAAGTTACAGATTCATCTAAATTCCAAATTTCTTTGTATAATCTATAAAACTGACTAGATATGCAAGAGGGACAAATTAATGACCCTTTGAGAGTTTTCCCATTTCATAACTTAGAGTTTTTAAATTTTATAAATTAAGGCTTAATTTTAATTTTAAAAATAAATTTTAATACAGAAGGAATAAACAGCTGATTCATTCTGGTTCTGCACACTACTTTTCCATTAGACTTTTAATTTTTTTTTTTTTTTTCTACAGAGAGAGAGAGCACAAGCCAGGGAGAGAAGCAGGAGAGAGACAGAAAATCTCAAGCAGGCTCCATGCTCAGTGCAGAGCTCCATGTGGGGCTCCATCCCATGACGCGGGATCATGACCGATGTCAAAATCAGGAGTCAGACACTCAACTGACTGAGCCGCCGAGGCGCCCCTATTTTTCCATTAGATTTGATATTTTTCAAGCAGTCAGTAGCTCAACTGTGATGTCAGATAATATATGCCACATAGATCCTGCACCACATCGGTGGCCAGCAGTTCTCTATTTCCCCACCCCCATGCAGCTGAGCTCAAAGCAGAGCTCCTGTCATCCTCAACACTTCCCACTGATGCATTCTAAGATTTTCTCCATGAGACAATAGGGCAGAACAAGAAATGCCCGAATGTCAGAAATCTGCACACTCATTTCAGCTCATACACCTGGGTCTCCATAGATTGGATCTACACACGGAAGAGAATCAGCAGAACTTCCACATTAAACAGTTTTTCTCTCCTCTTATATTCAAGATGAATCCAATAACAATATCTAGGGTTTCTACCTTAGCCAGCCGATTCTAAGCTGCACTTAGAGCTCTTTGACAAATGTACCATGGAGCTCCAGACTGAAAATGCTTTTCCCTTCCAATCTTATGATCAATGGGTTTCCACAGAGTTTACATGGTATTTCAATATTGGAAATGGAATTAAAGTAGCAAGGACATATTCATTCAATATTCATTTACAGAGTATATACCAAGAGCTAGGCACTTTGCTCATATTAAGTATTTTATAGATTTACATCAATAACTTGAATTCCTTCAACCACATAATATATGTTAAATCGTACACATGCAGTTGAGGTACAATAAAAAAGAGTCATCACACTTAAAAGATATTGCCATTCAGAAAATGACCATCTAACTGTAAATGGTGTAGCTCTTACACCATGTATTGGAAGGAGGAAAGCCAGAAGAGAATTGCTCTTGCTCCTAGTGCTCATTCAGTCATATTTCCTCTCATCGAAGGGTTATGTAGGTATCTGACACTCTAAGTAAGTTTAAAACTTACTGACAATTTGACATTCTAAATAAGTTTAAATTTGATATTTGAAACAAGTTTAAAACTTTATATGGAAATTGATCATCTCTAAATACTATGATTTTAAATTTCTCATTCTAAGATTTACCCTTTTTTACAACATGCTGCAGGATGGTAAATTATCAGAAGCCATGTCTCCTAACCATGAAGGAGTTAAAATAACATATTTTATTATAACCAGACTGACTTAAAAGAAGATAGGCCTTCCACAGTTAAACCAAATAGAGATAAACTTGAAAAGATAGTGATGCATAAATATACAGGTTAATAAGAAGTGAGCAAGTCTAAGATCTTGATCCATCACGCATCATCCTCCAGTATGAATGATTTCATTTGCTTTTTAAATAGATAAATACAAAAACAGCATTTTCCCTTGGCAAGAAAGTAACTGTTTTGTATTATTTACCTAGACTGCATCTGTGTTTCTAAAAAGAACAGTAAATACATTTCTGGAGCAAGACATGTTTCTGTGATAATGTGACTAATGCTCCTTAAACACTTTGGAGATCATTAGAATGCTTTCCAGAAGCTGCTATTGAACTCAGTTGGTTTAGCAAGAACACAAGATAAAAAGGAAAACATGTTCTCAGCATATTTTACTAAACTATTAGTAGAGAGCTGCAATTGGAAGTCCTCCAGCAGGGTAACTGCCAGAAGGTGAGGACCAGGATTCTGCCCAGGCATTCAGAGGACAATCTGGTTCCAAGCCAGTGTGAAAACTATATAGGCTCAGGATACCTCTTTCAGCAAGGCTCTCTGAATGAACAACTCAACTTGGGTGATGCCCTCCCCGCCACCATCCACATCCCAAATCCTGGACTTTCCGCCTGCCCTGAGAAGTTAGATTCATAATATGGTTGTTGAAGAATTTTCTAACAGGTGTTCAGAACTTAACTGAGCAAGCACTTCACAAGAATGTTAAAGAGAAATAAAAGACCTGATAAGATTAAGTCATATGTGTTCCTTCCAAAGACAGGCCAGACCTGGGAGAATCATGGCTTAATGCAATAACCTTCTCTGATTTCTCAAACATCCTAGAACTGGATGGTGGTGGTACCATCCAGGATGTACTCATCCTTCTAATTCATGACAGATTAATTCAGTATCTGTTGAGCTGCTATGGTGTGACCCCATGGAGTTCATATGTTAATGCAGAGAGGTGGGGAGACAGACAAATAAGTGACAGACTAATAAACAGCCAACAATAATTTGGCTGATGTAAAATAAGTGATATAAGTATTGCAAAGAGAGTGACAAACTGATGCCAATTTGAATGCAG
Source organism: Panthera tigris (assembly GCF_018350195.1). Taxonomy (NCBI): domain Eukaryota; kingdom Metazoa; phylum Chordata; class Mammalia; order Carnivora; family Felidae; genus Panthera; species Panthera tigris. The sequence continues at coordinate 48,956,984 of NC_056660.1, forward strand.
GTGGTCAGAGATCTTGCTGAAAGTGAGCCACTTAAGAGAAGTTATATAAGAGTCAGAAACAGATTCTGTAAGTTCTAGTCACTCACGTCTTCAAACAATTTTTTTGAAAGTCATCACATCGTATAACATTTTTTAAAATCTTGACATTACACACTTAGGAATTTAATTAATTTTTTTTACCAGTTTTTTTTTTTTAACATTACTTGGAAAAAAGTCCTCCTCCCAGATTGTCTACTTATAAGATTCTTCTAAGAACCCATATGTATTTGACCAAGTTTGCCTGCCTTGCTTCACTTTATTTAAATTTTTCTTCTAATTCCAGATTTCAAGCTATATTACAAAGCTGTAGTGATCCAGGCAGTGTGGTACTGGCACAAAAATAGACACGAATTTCAATGGAACAGAACAGAAAACCCAGAAATGAACCCACAACTGTATGGTCAACTAATCTTTGACAAATCAAGAAAGAATATCCAATGGAAAAAAGACAGACTCTTCAACAAATAGTGTTAGGAAAACTGGATGGCAGCGTGCAAAAGAAACGGGATAACTTTTTTTACCATACACAAAAATAAATTCAAAAAGGGTGAAAGACTTAAATGTGAGACATAAAAGCAGTATACATATAACAAAATAACATTTATACACACACACACACACATATATACATATATGTATACATATATGTATATATGGAGAGAGAGAGAGAATGGAATATTATCCATAAAAGGAATTAAATCTTGCCATTTGCAATGACGTGGATGGAGCTACAGAGTACTGTGCTAAGCAAAATAAATAAGTCAGAGAAAGACACATACCATATGAGTTCACTCATATGTAGAATTTAAGAAACAAAACAAACAAACATGAGGTGGGGGAAGAGAGGAAAACCAAGAAACAGACTCTTAATTGTAGAGTTACCAGACTGATGGTTGGGGGGTGGGGAGGGGACTGTGTTAAATAGGTGATGGGAATTAAGGGCACTTGTGATGAGGACTGGGTGTTGTATGTAAGTTTTGAATCACTAAATTCTACGGCTGAAACGAATACTACACTGTATGTTAACTAACTGGAATGTAAATAAAAATTTGAATGCATAGATCAATTGATCGATTGATCAATAGACAGATAATTTCTTCTAATGAGACTTCCACAGATTCTCTCTGACCCTTTTACTCAGTACTTATTGATCTATTTCCAGGATTGACTGTAATAAATATGTTTAGTTCTTTCCCCCAGACTTTTCCCCAGAGCTTTGATTACCAGAGCTTGTGACATTACAATATTGTCTCTTTAACGTTCAATTTACCCTCAAATTTAACATTTCTAAAACTAAATATATTACCCTATTCCTCCACCTTTCCTCAAAACCAAATATTTCTGCTTTATTTCATCTTTTCTGTTAAGAGTATTATGATCATCTCATTGTGACTTAGAACCTCAGTGTCATAGTTTTTTTAGAAAGAATGGGTTTTGTGTCATTTTGTTTTGTTTTTGAAGTTGCTCCATTAGAAACAACATTTAGTATTTGCTTATATAGACTTAGAGGAATGCTTTAAAATAACATTCCAGAATTTTCATATCTCATTTATCAGTTGGCTAATTATAACTAGATTAAAATTATATTCACCAGGTCAGTTTCAAAAGGTGGTTGAACAGATTCAGCCTCTTATGGCAAACACAGCTTACTCTTCTAAGAAAACAAACACAATTCTCTAGAGTAAACATTTTAACAAATGTAGTTGTTTTGGTTTTTTTAAACAATCAATCTGAAGTTTATAAAACATCAAGTCTTAGAACTAGTAAAACAAACCTTTGACTATTACAGAAAAACCCTATGCTCTTTTAAGTAAACAGATTGACAGAAATTCAACATTAGAATGGCAAGATACAGAAGTATATTTAGCTCAAATTTTTGGATAACATATTTAACTTCTAATTCCATATGGGCACATATGGCTATTACCTACTCAGTCTCTGTCAAAAAATGTAGTTTTTTGATACTTGTTCAAATGGTTTAGTAGAACTTGATCAAGTTTGTATATTGATCATGGGTCTTTTTCCTCACATATTTGCTAACTAATGAAAAAGCTGTGTTCACACTACTTAAACTCAAGATGCAAACATGGATGCTTAAAAATGTCTTTATTCCTTTAACACATCCTTCCATCCATTCATATCCACACAGTTCTGATCAATATTCTGTCCCCTACCCCAAAGTCAATGCAGGATTTAAGATGCCATTTTGTTGTTTTCTTTCGACTTGTTTTTTAACCAACTAAGAAACTGTCTAAGTTTTATACATGCACAGGTCTCCAAGAAAAAATAAATTTCGTAAAACTTGAATGTTAAATGTTACTGTGGAAGAATATGATGTTCATCAACATTTCAAAAAGTCTGAAGAATACACTTCTGAATCTGTTTAACATTCTAAGTTGTTGGACAATAGCACTCTTTTTTTTTTCAAACAGCATCTTTAAAATATCAAAGAACAACAGTCCTATAGAAAACCCTTTCACTGAAGGCTGGATTGTTTTACCTTTTTATTCTTCCTTCCCAGAATCACTCCTTCAATGCCTTCTGACCATGGCCAACTCCCCTCTCTCACCCCAGAAACGCACCCCTTATCTAGTTCCCTTATTTCAAGATGTTTGGCAGCACTCCACAGTAGCCAATGCTTTGTGCAAATCTAAGAAAAGAGAATGGAGAAAAACAGAGTACCCTAATATCAGAGGCATGATATTCCTGGAGAACCAAAGACATCATGGCATTCTTCATGTAACAAATTTCATGGGTATGATACTTCTGTCATCTTGAGGGCAAAATTATATTCATCTTACAAATTTAAGTGTTTGTTATTTCAGACTCTAAAATGTTTATTCAATGAGTGATAAGAGTATAATGTTAATTGCTGATCTGTTCCTAATTAGGTGCTATACAAACTAGGTTATGAATATTGCTCTTGCCTTTTAAAAGCTTAAAATCTGAGACAGAGAAAAACATAGGCTTTACAGAAAAGTGTAAGCACCCACCGATCAACTGAATTCATAACATTTTAACACACAAATACTTTGCACCAAAGAATGCAGGCATAATAAAGCATAAATAGGCTATCATTGAACCCATGGAGCTAAAAATTCTAATAAAAAGAAAGTTCTTAAAAGATAGCAGAGGCATAAAATATATCATAAGAGAAGCAGATAATATAATGCAGAACATGGCAGACAGATTATAAGGAGGTGTCCATGATTCTTAAGATGTTTATGCCTTTCTGTAATTCCTTCCCCTTGAAAGTGGGCAAGACCTGTGACTTGATTCCAACTAGGAGAAAGTGGCAAAGGTGATTCGATATGCACAATTAAGTGTCCATGATTACCTAGGAGCATACAGTCCATCTTACTGGAGTCCCTCTCTCTCCATTGCTGGCTTCAAAGAAGCCACCAAACCTGCAGTGGCCAAGAAATGAATTCTTCCAACAACCTGAGGGAGCTTAGAAACAGATGCCCTCCCACTCAAACTTCTAGATGAGAACCCAATCCAGACAGGCTGACACCTTGATTACAGCTTTATGAGAGCCTAAGCAAAGGACCAGGTAAGCTGTGCCAGAGTTCCTTCCCCACAGAAACTGTAAAATAATATTTACACGTTGTTTTAAGCCACTAAGTTTGGGGTACTTTGTTATGCAAAAGATAGCCTATACACAGAGGCTCAAATGAAAGAATATCAGATTGTAAGCAACCAGAAAATTTTCATTGAGGAAGTAGCATTTTTACAGATGTTATGGATATTAAGGAATGATTATGATTTGAACACTTACAGATTAAGGCAACAAATGTCTCTCTCTCTTTTTTTAATGTTTATTTATTTTTGAGAGAGAGAAAGCACAAGCAGAGGAGGGGTAGAGAGCGAGGGAGACACAGAATCTGAAGCAGGCTCCAGGTTCCAAGCTGTCAGCACAGAGCCCAACGCGGGGCTTGAACCCATGAACCGTGAGATCATGACTTGAACTCAAGTTGGATGCTTAGCCGACTGAGCCACCCAGGCCCCCCAACAAATGTCTCTCTCTCTTTTTTTTTTATTAACTTGTTTTATTTTTTATTTTTTTAAATTTACATCCAGAGAAAGACAAAAATCATGACTTCACTCATATGAGGATTTTAAGAGACAAAACAGATGAACATAAGGGAAGGAAAACAAAAAACAGGAAGGGGGACAAAACAGAAGAGACTCAAATATGGAGAACAAACTGAGGGTTACGGGAGGGGTTGTGGGGGGGGGGGAGGATGGGCTAAATGGGTAAGGGCACTAAGGAATCTACTCCTGAAATCATTGTTGCAACTACAAATGTCTCTCTTAATTTGAGAGAGCTACCATGTTTAGTCTGAAAATTAAAAATTAAAGCATGAAAAATAAATAAAATAAAAGCATGAAATGTCAAAAAGAAACAGCTCATATTTAATACTGAGAAACTTAAAGCTTTCACACTAAGATACAAAGCAAGGATATCCCCTCTCACCACTCCTTTACAAACTAGACGGCAAATATTTGCTAATGTAATACAAGAAGAAAAGGAAAAAAAGGTGTGCAGATTAAGAAGGAAGACATGAGGCACCTGGGTGGCTCAGTCAGTTGAGCTTCCAACTTAGGCTCAGGTCGCGATCTCACAGTTAGTGAGTTCCAGCCCCGCAGTGGGCCCTGGGCTGACAGCTAAGACCCTGGAGCCTGCTTCAGATTCTGTATCTCCCTCTCTCTCTGCCCCTCCCCCGCTCATGCTCTGTCTCTCTGTCAAAAATAAACAAACATTTGGGGCGCCTGGGTGGCTCAGTCGGTTGAGCATCCGACTTCGGCTAGGTCATGATCTCACGGTCTGTGAGTTTGAGCCCTGCATTGGGCTCTGTGCCGACAGCTCAGAGCCTGGAGCCTGGAGCCTGCTTCGGATTCTGTGTCTCCCTCTCTCTCTGCCCCTCCCCTATTCACACTCTGTCTCTCTCTGTCTCTCAAAAATAAATAAACATTAAAAAAAAAAAAAAAGGAAGACATAACTGTCTTTGTTCACAGATGGTTTGATCATCTATGTAAAAAATCCAAAACAATCAACAAAAAACTCCTGAAACTAATAAGCAATTATAGTAATACTGTATAAGAATAATATACAAAAGTCATTTGCTTTTCTATGTATTAATAATGAACAAGTCAAATTTGAAATTAAAAACACAATACCATTTACATTATCACCTAAAAACTTGAAATACTTCGTTATAAATCTAGCAAAATATATACAAGATCTATATGAGGAAAACTACAAAATTCTAAAAAATGAAATCAAATAAGAACTAAATACACGGATAGATGTCCCATGTGTGTGGATAGGAAGAGTCAATATTTTCAAGGAGTCCGTTCTTCCCAACTTGATCTACAGATTTAATGCAATCCAAATAAAAATTCTTACAAGTTATTTTGTGGATATCAACAAACTGAGTCTTATATTTATATAAAGAGGCAAAAGACCCAAAATAACGAATAAAATATTGAAGGAAAAGAACAAAGTGAGAGGATTGATCCTATCCAACTTGAAGACTTACTATAAAGCTACAGTAATCAAGTCAGTGTGGTACCTTCGATCAAGCCATAAAAAAACATGAAGAATACTTTAATGCATATTATTAAGGTAAAGAAGTCAATATGAGAAGGCCCCAAACTGTATGATTCCAACTACATAACATTCCAGAAAAGACAAAACTATGGAGGCGATTAAAAAAATAAATAAATAAGTGGTTGACCAGGGTTGGGGGGGGGGGGTAGGTCAATAGGCAGAGCATAGATGATTTTCAGGCCAGTAAAAATACCTTTTATTATATTATAATGATAAATATATGCCATTATACATTTGTCCAAAACCATACAGAATCCAACACCAAGAATGAACCTAAGGTATCCTATGGATTTGGAGTGATTTTGACATGTCATTGTAGATTCAACCTTGGCAACAAATGTACCATTCTGATGAGTGGTGTTGATAATAAGGGAGGCTATATGTGGGGGGAAGGGCAGTGAGTAGGGGCTATATGGAAAATCACTGTACCTTCCTCTCAATTGTATTGTAAGCCTAAAACAGTTCCAAATAAAAGTCTTTTAAAAAATAAGAAACACCTATAGGCCAGGTTGCTTAGAGTGTAGAATAGGTAGAAGTAACCAATATTCTTTGCAAGATGACTCAAAACATTATGCCAAGGAGTTCATAATTTATGTGGGGAGCAAATAGATGTCACTGAAGATTTCTGAATTGGCAGTAATGTGACCAAAGATGTGTTCAGATAAGATAATTCTTATTAATAAAAGCTTAAGCACTGTATTGGAGAAAACACAAAGCCCAGAGGAACTGAGGTAAGAAGGGGCTGATTTAGAGGAGTGTGAAGGGGAAACTGTAGTGGGAGAAGTTTCCAGAAGCATGCACAAATGGAAGTGAAAAAAGGTAGCAACTGCTCGGCATGGAAGGGCAGAGTTGACTCCGCTTAGGTTTCAAACCTAAGCTTCCTTTCTTTCATGAATAGATCAAAAGAGATCCATGAATGGTCAAAGGAAAGAAAGGCAAAGAAGCTATAAGATGGTGTTGCTGCCAAGCATTTTTATCTATGCGTCTTGACGGAACAGTCTTAAATAAATTTCCAAGTACCCCATTGAAAATGTCTCAAAACAAAGTAAAATATTTCTATGTGGCACTATTGGAAGTAAGAGTGAGTCAAATCCTGCTATCAGCTGTGTCCACGTGATACTTGTATTCTTTCATATGCATGACTTTGGATAAAATATGAGCTACACTTAATAATTTCATCATTATACAATATTTCTTAAATGTATATGTAATATGATTTTTTAACATAATGAGATAGTATACACCTATCTTCAGTAATGGGTGAAAAAAAATGAAGGTGTAATATCCTCAGCAAGCTAATTACAGGTCACCAGAGTATAGGTAATTCAGAGAAACTTACAAAATCCAACATCTCCATTTCCACCATCACATATATTGAAACCACCGTGACAATGCTGTCATTTTCCTTTGTGAGACAGAGGCAGGATGGCAGGCTCTAAATAATGCATAACCTACCAACATTCCTGCTCATATCCTTTTCAAAAAATGGTGAGGCATCTCTTTTACAGTCCACAAAGAATTGAAATCATATGGTGAGCTCTTGGCACAAGTTGCAGTTTCTTCAGTGCACCCATGTCAGGGACACAGACTGCCACAGCATACAGATGAGGCCTGCATCCAGAGGGCCTCCTGACTGCAGACTTTCCCAAGGCTGGAAGATCCACATGAGCTTTGAATCCCGCCTCTACCTCTTCCTCACCAATGAGCATTTCTCTCACCCACTTCATTCCTTTCTTGTGAAGTCAGATTAATATTTTACACAAGTCAACAGGGCTCTCAGAAAAATGTGTGACTCTTTCCTTTACCTCAGAATACAGATCCCAGCTTGGTAGACTGAAAATAGAATAGAAAATATAACCATTGTGCAAGTTGGTACCAGCTCTCAATTACGGGGCCACATGGATACACACTGACAGTTCAGTGTTTCCCTGAGAGTAGGAGCACAGAAGATCCAGGGAGGAAGAAGGAGGGTGAGAAGAAATGAGCACTGCCCAAGCATAATGTACATCCCCCTTTGTTGTCTTCTCTTTTTCTCTGGATATTCCCTAGGCTTTCAACTTTCAGTATGATTTTTTCCAAGATCACTCTAACTGAAACAACTCATTCTGGTCCCTGAATGCATAGCAACTCCAAGAGCATGACGCTCCTCTGTGAGATTTCTTGCAGTGTTGCTTTCTTTAACCATTTGTGGTATGTATATGACTTGTGCTTACTACCAAGTAAAGGCCATAAGGTAGAGAACGTGTAATATCTTTGGTTACCTACCACTTACATTATTCCTTCCAGTGAGCAATAATGGGAACATACCAGGTTTTCAATAAATATCAATGAAATGAATAAGGACTAATCTAAGAAAAGCCAATTTCCTTGGATGAGTGGGATTAGTGACATATACAGGGTTTACCAGAGAGTAACCATGTTATTCTAATCTTACATGAAGAGAGGTAAATATAATTCCTTGAAGGGAAAGAGGAACAAGCTGGGAATGAGGGGCTAAAAATTCATTCTATACATGGTGCATTCACTGGTAGGGCCAAATTTTCCAATTTAGCCTAAGACCATGGAAAGCTATGAATACTATTCAGTAGGAACTTACATGTTAGAGACTATAAAAAGAAGATAAATAAATTTATCAAAGCATGTTTTTTTGTTGTTTGTTTTGTTTTGTTTTTACTATTTACATGACTGTATGTTGGAAATGTATTTTCTAGTCATTTATCTTTCTAGGCACCTAGCACAGCTTAGTTCCTTGTCACATAGCCATGGGTACTGGCATTTTGGCTGGATGATTACACACACACTGGGCTGTAAATGATCCCCAAGCCTACTTTATGTATGAACAAACAGACACAAAAAGGCCAAATATTTTGCACATGGCCTCATAACATAATAAAAGAAGTCACAAATTGAGCCTTGTTCTTCTGTGCCATGATAACACTTAGTCTTTAGTCAACACATATTACACAGTTAGTGTGGGGGAGGTGTGAAGTATATTACAGACCTGCTTTTGAGATCCTAGACCTGTGCGACTTTGGGAAAGTTACTTTATCCTTCTGTGACACAGTTTTGACATCACCAAAGAGGGCAATTCCTAATAGACAGGCATAATATGATTGGAGATACATCTAAAACAGTGATTCCCAAAAGTCAAAGTAAATTAGAATCACCTGCAGGGCCTGTTAAAAGATGAGGTGACAGCCCTCTCCCAAGGTGAGAACCCTTGACGTTTTCACTTTGTAGTTCAGGAGTGGAGGCCAAGAATTTGCAATTCTAACAAGTTCTCAAGTGATACTGATGCTGAGGACATAGGGGCCACTCTTTAAGTACTTCTGGTCTAAAGCAACTAACAGGGGTGACTGGGTGGCTCAGTCAGTTGAGCATCCAACTCTTGATTTTGGCTCAGATCATGATTCCAGGGACATGGGATTGAGCCCCACACTGGGCTTCGCACTGCATATGGAGTCTGCTGAAGATTCTGTCTCTCCCTCTGCCCCTCTCCCCTGCTTGCACTTGCTTGCTCTCTCGTGCGCGCACTCTCTCTATAAAAAATAAATAAATAAAGCAACTAACATGGATTGGACACTCAGTAATTAGTAGCTATTATTATTTCTGAAGCATAAAAAGCAGTTTAATGAAATGCTAGATGACAGGGAAGGTATTGAACATCCACAGAAGATATAACCAACAGCACAAGTCCTGTCAACTGAGAACCGAGATGGAAGGTCATTTCAGCCAAAGCTAATCTGAAAGATTTAAGATGGAAGTAATGCTCTTTAATTTTTAGTAAAAAAAAAAAAATCCCCTAATTTTACAAATGACTTTTACACATTTTTTTAATGACTTGTACAAAACACTATATGGAAATGATTTACTTGTCTCTCTTCTTCCTCTTCATGTGTGACCTCTTTCTCTGAATGCCGTGAAACTTTCATGGCCAAGAAGTTGGATGATTAACATTAATGGGAGTTGCCTGCACTAATCCCTTGTGCATAACTGGAAGAATGGATTTTTATCTGCTAAACTATTCCAGACTTAGCCTTTACACACATAATATAATGTAGTGTCAAAAAATTCTGTAAATGTGTTTTATGTAAAAATGAACACATGGAGGTTAGAATGTTGGCTCATATGTATGAGACATGGGATACTACTAATATCTATAATTTTAAACAATGAATGCACACATGTAGGGGCTATTTGAGAAGAAAAAAAACTGCCTAGAACACAAAAATCTCTTTTGGAACTATAAAGTAAAAAAGGCAAATATTGAACCAGACGTAAGCTTCAGATCTGAGGCCATACCCATGTTACCTACTTCTATTAATTCTCCCAGTTACCAAAAGTTAAAAGAAGCGAAGATCATACAAATATTCCTATTCATCCATTCTTCATATCTAAGATGAACTGATTCTGTCCTCAACTCCTCTCTCTCAAATGTCCCTTCATTTTCATTTCCAGTTCTCCATTTCAGAGCCTCATTACCTCTCACCTACAATATTTCAATAACCACTTAATTCCCCATTGCTCCATTTGAAGATATCTCACCCTTAATGCCATATAATTTTTTTTCTTATCATTCAACCCTCTATTCACAAGGCAATTATTTGCATTGCCTAATTACTAAAGTCCAAAGTTGGCCTGGTAATCAAGACCTCCATGATTTGGCCCTTATCCCATTGTCCACTGTTCCACTATTTTTTTTTATATTCACGTCACTCCAGGCATGTTGAATAACCAGACTTCTGGCAAATCTTGAGCTTTCATTCTTCTATATTGTTGCTCACAGTATCTCTGTCTCTTTAAATAACTAATAAAAAAATTTAATGCTTTATTATTTATAAAACAATTTCACAAGAATAGTCTCAATTGATCCCCAAAGGATTAAATAGAGTTGTAAACTAGGCATTTTCCTTTCCATTTAACAGAAGAGTAGAGACTTACAGAAATTACATATCGATAGAAATAGCCCAGCAGAGATACAACTGCCATAATTCTAAAACAAAATCAAACCAAAAACATACACACATGCACACACACACACACACACACACACACACACAAACATACAAATGGGAATCATTCCAACCTTGAACAATCTCATCTTATAGATCATAATAAGGAAAGAAGTTGCAAGATCTATACATCAAAAGAATTCATCTGAGAATGTGCCTTGATAGAACGTGAATCAGTTCAATGATAATTACATTTAGGCAGGCTGATGTAGAATGAATTCCAATAGCCTGAATATGGATCCTCTATGGACCTACCAAGTCATCCTATTGAAAAGATCATGACTAATAGGTTATTTATTAATTTTCATTCTAGGGAGTTTTGCACCCCAGAAAATAGAATTTTCCTTTCTTAAGTTTCTATTCTTTGGCTTTTATATCCTTTTACCCCTCAAAAAGGAAACCAAAAGTTTGTGATGATGCTAGCTGTCTTCTCACTGTTTAATGTTGCTGTCAATAAAAAAATAAATTTGTTTTATCACAAGAAAAAAAAAAGGAGATGGTAGGTTTTGACCTGTAGAATCTAAAAGATGTAAGTTTGACTACAGGACCAACTAGGTCAAAATTACCTGGTACTTTGTTAAAAATGTTGATATAAATTAGAACTTAAGATATGGGCCACAGAAGTACATTTTTCAAGCACTTCAAATGATTCTCATGTCCTCTAATCTGTAAGATACAATAGAGATCTTCCACCCATATCAAAATGGAGTAGCTTGTATGAAACCAGATTTTCTGTCTCAGACAACCATAAAAGATGAATAAAATGCAAACAAAAAGAAACAAAACACAACAAAACAAAAACAAAAACACTCAATAGCTATTGAAAGGCTTCTGAGAGCAACCAAGGAAACCTGGACTTGAGGGATTAATCTCAAGGAGAGTAGAGAAGTGCATTGAGGTAAACCTCATGTCCACCACCATTTTTTTCTACAATTCGTTTCCTAATTCCCAGCATGATTCACAAAAACCATACAAAAAGCTACAGTCCCAACCATGTGGTAACAATGGGCTTGGAAATAAAAATCTGAATTCAGGATTATCACAGCAACCAGGATATGAGGCGTCAAAATCCAGGAGAAAATAAAATCATAGGAAAGTAAACCAACATACATCTTGGCTTTTGCCCTTAGATATTGGCTAAATGGAACAAGAGGTAAAAATGTCACCTTGAAGCTACTAAGATTTTGAAAAACTAAGATTTTTAAAAATATTTTCACAGAGCTTGGACGTTAAAATATGAGTTCAGGGTCTTCCAAAGGTCAGGGGTTATTTATGGTAAACCGTCCAGACATTCAGATAAGACCTCAGAAGGATAGCAGATCAATAGTAAGAACAAACCAGAAACAGACCTGTCTGAAAATCAGCCTTAATTCACCTCATCATTGATTGGATCTAGACGATTATCCTTTACTCTAGCTGCCTTCTGGAATAAAAATCAATTCTCTCAGAAGGAAGATGATATTATTAAAATCTTTTTCAAGTTTTATATTGAAATTCAAACTTCCAAGCATAACTAGAAGTAGTATTATATGACAAAAAAGTAACAGACCTATAGTAACGCAGGTATTGGAATGATCATAAGGGAATATTAGAATAACTGACATGTATGTTCAAGAAATGGAGACAGTCTGAATGTCCATCAACTGATGAATGAATAAAGAAGGTGTGCTAAATATATACAATGGAATATTACTTGGCCATCAAAAAGAATGAAATCTTGCCATTTGCAATGATGTGGATGGAGCTGGAATGTCTTATGCTAAGCAAAATAAGTAAATCAGATAAAGACAAATACCATATGATTTCACTCATATGTGGAATTAAAGAAACAAAATAGATGAACATATGGGAAGTGGGGGGCAGTAAAAAGAGAAGAGAGGAAAACAAACCATGAAGATTCATTAATCATTAAGATTCTTAATGATAGAGAACAAACTGTGGGATAATGGAGGGAAGTGGATAGGAGATGGGCTAGTTGGGTGATGGGTACTAAGGAGAGTACTTGTGATGAGCACTGGGTGTTGTATGTAAGTGATGAATCACTGAATTCTATTCCTGAAACCAATATCACATTGTATGTTAACTAAAATTTAAATTAAAAAATAAAATAAAATATAGAAAACTTCATAGATAACTGAATCTATAGAAATAAAAATTAATAATTTAGAAATTAAGTTAAGAAATTAGGAGATGAGTTTAACAACTAATTAGATACAACATAAGGGAGTATTAGTGAACTAGAAGAAAGTTTAGTATAAAATATCCAAACTAAACCACATTCAGATCTTAAATAAAAAAGAAGTATGTAAGGAACATATGAGACAAAAGAAAAACATCTAACATAAGAAAGAGGGAAAAAATGTGATGAAGACGTATCCAAAAAAAGTATTCAATGAGATAATGACCTGAAAAAATATAGATCAGCAATAAGGTCTAACGCTAACTTTTCAACAGAAATGAGAAAAGCCAGGAGACAATGGAAAGAAATATTTAAAGAGCTAGAAGAAAATAGCTGCAAACCTAAAATTCTATGTCTAGTGAAAATAATAAAGACTAAGTAAAGCAATTTTTTAGACAAAAAAAGAGAGAAGACATTGCCAGCATGTATACCCTAAAAAAATCTGAAACGAAGTTATTCAGGCAAAAGAAAACGATTGCAGTTACAAACATGGTAATAAAAACAATAAAAAAGTCTCAAAAAAGTTAAAATTTTGATGAATTTTAATAAATGTTGACTGTTTAAAAATAGTAATAATAATTCCTTCCAGGGTTTAAAATATATATGTAGGTTTAAATAAATGACAATAGCACAACCATTGTCAGGAATAAAAGTACTAACTTCTTATACAAAGAATAAGTCAAATATACAAGTTTCAGTCTCTAAGGTAACAATTAATTGGAGAGTAAATGAATGTAACCTAACAAACCAATATAGTGGGGGGAAATGAAAAAATTGTAAAAGATCAGAAATAATAACAAAGAAGCAATGAACATGTCAAAAAGGGAAAACAAATAATAAATACATGGGTTGAAATCTAGTAACTATATTAATCATAAAAAACTAAACATACAACTAAAAAACTAATGATTACTAGACTGGAGAAAATAACGAAATCAAAATATACAATGTTTATTTGATATATACTTTAAACACAAAGACAAGGAAAAACTGGAAATAAAATGATGGAAAATATATGCCTTATGAACACTAACCAAGAGAAAGTTGGTATTGCTACGTTAATGTTAGACAAAATAGACTTTATGACAATAGGAAAACCCCATGATCCATTTCATACCAATACAAATGTTGATTTGATAGGGAAAAAAATCAGTTTCAGTATGAAAGTAGCAGCACATTCTCAAAATATATAAAACAAATACTGACAGATTTAAAGAAAAAATAGATATATTTACAATCATAGTTGGAGAATTTCAACACACTTCTCTGAATAACTGAAAAAAGAAAGACAAAACTTTGTAGTAATAAATAAAGTATGAACAACATGATTAACAAATATGACTTAATTGGTATATATAGAACATTACACCTAACAACTGAGGAATTTATACTCTTTTCAAATGCAGACAGAATATTTACCCAAAGTGACCATGCACTAAGTCACAAAGCAATTCTAAACACAGTTTTAAAGGTGATACTCATTCATCAGTTGATGGACATTTAGGCTCTTTCCATAATTTGGCTATTGTTGAAAGTGCTGCTATCAACTGATGAATGGATAAAGAAATTGTGGTTTATATACACAATGGAATACTACTTGACAATGAGAAAGAATGAAATATGGCCTTTTGTAGCAACGTGGATGGAACTGGAGAGTGTTATGCTAAGTGAAATAAGTCATACAGAGAAAAACAGATACCATATGTTTTCACTCTTATGTGGATCCTGAGAAACTTAACAGAAGACCATGGGGGAAGGGAAGGAAAAAAAAAAAAGTTAGAGAGGGAGGGAGCCAAAACATAAGAGACTCTTAAAAACTGAGAACAAACTGAGGGTTGATGGGGGGTGGGAGGGAGGGGACGGTGGGTGATGGGTGTTGAGGAGGGCACCTGTTGGGATGAGCACTGGGTGTTTTATGGAAACCAATTTGACAATAAATTTCATATAAAAAAAATAAGTAAAGGTGATACTCATATAGAGCATGTTTTCTAACCACAGTGGAATTAAACTAGAACTCAACATTTTTTTAAAAGTGTCTAGAGACAGCCAGAAAATAAGCAATAGACTTATAATGCATGAGTTAAAGAAAAAATCACAATAAAAATTATCAAATGCTTTGAACCAAATGAAAGTAAAGCTATAATCCAACAAAAACTGTGGAATACAGCTAAACCCATATTTAGAGGGAAATGTATAGTGTTAAATGAACATTAAAAAAAAGAAGAAGAAAGCCTTAAAATTGATAATCTAAGTATTCATCACCAGACACTAGGAAAAAACCAGTATATTAAATCTGAAGAAAGTAGGGGGGAAATAATAAAGATAAGAGCAGAACTTCATGAAATAAATATCAAATGTACAATCCAGAGAATATTTAAAATATTGCTTCTTTAAAAAGACTAATAAAAAATTAATAAATCTTACCCTACCTGATAGAAAAAAAGGGAGGGAGGATGGGAGGAGGAAGAAGGAGAGAAAAGAGGCGAGGACAGAAAAAGAAAACACTAATTACCAATGTCCACAGTTATAAAATGGACTCTTAAGCTAAAGATATTTAAAAGACACAGAGGGGCACCTAGGTTGCTCAGTCCATTAAGCATCAGGCTTCTGCTCGGGTCATGACCTTGCGGTTCATGAGTTCCAGCCCCACATCAGGCTCTCTGATGTCAGCAAGAAGCCCGCTTCAGATCCCCTGTCTGCCTCAATCTGCCCCTCCCCTGCATGCCCTCTCTTTCTCTCAAAAATAAACATTTAAAAAAATAAAATACATAGAGGATAAACAACCTTAAGACAATAAACTTGAAAATTTGGTTGGCATGATCAAATTTCTTAGAAAATAATACTTAAAACTAAGACAAGAAAAAATCTGAGTAATTCTCAATCTGTTAAAGAAATTAAATCTATAATTTTTTTTTCCACAAGGAAAACATCAGGATGGCTTTATCAGATGCGTTTACCGTTAACTTCATTCAAACATTTCAAAAGGAAGTAACACCAATCCTATTCACCAATAACAATCAGTTAACACACATCACCATAATCACCAATAACACCAATTTAATCAGTGAAATTAATCAGTGAAATTCACTACATTAATGGAAAAAAAGAATTAAAGTTATATGGTCATCTTAATAGTTGCAAAAACAAAACAAAACAAAAGCCTCCTTTTCATGGTACAAACTCTTCACAAACTAGGCACAGAAATTATTTTCCTTAATATGATAAAGACTACCTACAGAAAACCTACAGACAATATATTACATGGTAAAACAGAAGATTCTCCCCACAACCCACAACAAGGAATGAGACAAAGAAGTCCCTCAATAGCATTCCTTTTTTCAATATATAGGGGCCCTCAGCTGTAAGCTCTCCCGGCAGCAGGGGGAATGAGTGCCTGTCCAGAAGAGGGATATAGGGGGCCGCCACAGCATCCACTACAGCACTTTACATGCATTATTTCATTTATTTCTTGCAACAACCATACAAGGAAAGTGCTATTATCAAATGACAGTTGCAGAAAATAAAGACAAAGATTCGTTGTATCTTGCTAGCAACAAAACCTGTATTGTCTACCACTCATTTTTCTAGGGTTAAATTTATGAAAGCCTGCCTTCTTTTAATCAAACACTGAAGAGAACAAGATTTTGTCCCCACACCTGGAGAGTTAAATTTATTTGGAAGAAATAATTATTTAGAAGTTTAAAAATTCTTACAATGTCTTCTACCTGATATTTTTAAAGTATTCTACACCCTTGAAATGGCTTAGGTGTTTTCTCCATCCGCAGATGTTTTACTAGGCAGCTGAGAGTACATTGTTCAGGCCTTTCAATTATGCATTAAGTCAAGATATTTATTAAACATCCACTATCATCATGGCCCTATTGTTCTGGACACTGAAGGGCTCAGGGCTCGGCATGGGAATTAGAAACCAAACCAAACCAAAACAAAAACTCTTTCCTCTTAGGAATGTTTATTCTCCTCAGCCCAATAAGCAATAAAACTGAAATTGCAGTAGGCCTCATACCAGGAGTTCTACTAAAAGATGAGATTATTTGTGAAAAGATAGCATTATTTTAATTGTCTAATCTTTTTTTATTCACGTTTTTATTTAAATGCTAATTAGTTAACAGTAAAGTTAGTTTCAGGTATAAAATTTAGTGATTCATCATTTACATATAACACCCAATGCTTATCACAAGTGGCCTCCTTATTTGATGTAAATTTCATTACTACAGGGATCTAATGAGTGTTAGTATACTAAAACATTGTGGGAAATTAGATTACTTGCTTTCATTTGAATTATAACCAGTCACCATATTTTACAGTTTTCAGGCATCACACCACTTTTGTATATTATTTTTCATAGTTTTATTGAGATATAAGTTACATATAGTAAAGTATGCATGTCTGAAGTATGTAATTTTTTTCTAATTAATTTTTATTTTATTATGGAAATCTACATTCATCGTTTAAAAAATGAAATAGCATTGAGGACAGGTGAAGATTTAGTAATCTCAGAGACACCACCCCCCCTCCTCCTTTCCAATATATTTATAATACAATGGTTTGGTTAAATCAGTAGTCAGAGTTTATAGTATTGTGTCTATGTAAATATTGTTTGCTGCCAAATATACTACAAATACATTGGTGTTTCTTTTGCCTAGTTAATCTTTACTTTTATTTATTATTCTGGATTGGTTGGTTGGTTACATGCCTATCTCTAATTTTATTTAAAGATCCCTACAGACCTAGCAAATTTTTTTTCCAAATTTTTAGTACTTCAGAGAACCTCTGGAGTACTTGAAGTATATAATTTGATAAGTAGCCACATATGTATACATTTTGCATATATCTAAAAATAAAGACAATGAACATATTAATCATCCCACAGAAGTTTTCCTCTTGTTGCCTTATAATCCTTTCTTCTTGTCCCTGCATATCCTGTACCACATGACAACATGAGATTTATCCATGTTGTGTATCTTTCTTACTGCTGTGTAGCATTCCATTTTAAGAATATCCCACAATTTGTTTTTCCATTCATTTGTTGATAGATATTTGGGTTATTTCCGGTTTGGGATTGCCACAAAACAAGCTGCCCAAGCCTTTATTTGCACATGGGCTCCCAGTAGTCTTGGGTAAATGTCTGGAAGTGGAATGACAGGATCATATGTTGGTGTATGTTTAACTATTTAAGAAAAACTTTATATTCTCACTGGTTATGTTCTTTAGCACGTACTTCTATCCTGTTGAGATAGGCAAGCAGCATTAGAAATATTCACCATGGAAAGGCTCTTCTTCCTCCACCAAGATTCCTGCTCCATGATCAGACCACCTCAAGCCAATATGGCTTGTCTGTGTGATTCCCTACTCAGCCCTGCCTCCTCTGGAGAGGAACCACTTCATGCCCCAAGTCTCCCATCCACAGGTTCTATATCTTCTACCCAATTTTACAAACAGGTGAATGCCTCTCAGCTTGGAAAAATGTAATTTACTGGCTCTTACTTCTAACCACTAGTATTCTCTCTTCACTCTTTTTCACTGTTTTTGGTAGCTCTTCCTCCTGTGATATGGGTCAGTGTTCCAGATGTTTTCTGGTATAGTCAAAAGCAGACTTCTCATTCTCCTTGTGTTCTTTGAATAGTTTCCAAGTGGAGAAAGGGAAATACCAAATTTACTCTGCCACACTCAAATGTCTACTTTTCCTTTTAGTACCAAATAAAAGATCAAGGTTCAGTGCTTTTAAGACCACATGAAGTCCAGTTCTTCATGAGAATCCTATCCTGGTATTTTAGCATATTTCTGGGAATTTCAGGAAAGTACCTCACATTCCACAAATCTATCCTCATTAATGTATGTCATCTCCAACAACTGTCTTACTCCAGACAGCTCTTTACCTTCTTGCAATTTACCTCTTGTTAAATCATAACTAACCTTTCTAGCTTTTTGCCACTTTCCATAGTTATCTTTTCTAATTCCCAAAGTCCTTCTGAGTTCAAGTTATGATTTTAGCAAGATATTATGGAAGGCCCAGGGATAACAGCAACACAGAGAAATAACAATTGCCAACAGAAGTAGATGATCCTAGTGCTCACAAGGCCAACCCCAACCTGAGTCCCTGGCTTCCCCCTGTGAAGCATTCATAGGCTCAGCTCAGGTCAATCCCCACCAATGAACTAGGAATCTTCAGCCAGAATAGTTATAGTCCAACATCCTTCAGCCTCAAGAATAGAGAATAGAAATGATTTACAGAAGAACTATCCATTGCATTCAGGGGAAACTCCATCCCTCCCCCTTATGGATGCTTTATAAGCCTACATAACCAGGACAAGAATATCACACTGTCAGATAAAATACCATGAGGAACACACATGGAGGCAGGCCAGGTAGTATTTAACTAAGCCCAGCTCAAGTTCAAATTACAATCTACCTCCCAAACTAATACAGCCTTGCTACTCTAGGCTGGCCTCCCAATCTTCACTAAACAAAGTCTTACTTAGATCAGAAAACACAGTGCATACACACACAGATCTCCCAAGAGAAAGAAAAGTTTTTAAGCATAGAACAGTCAAAGTTCAGATTTGGGCTTGGGTTGTGAGAAAATCATCTAATTCTTCAATGGCATAGTTCTAATATAGCCAAGAACACATTCTTAACCTGTTCTCTTAAAATCTGTCTAAAATGTCTACATTTAAGTTAATCCACTAATTCAGAGGTTTCTAAACCAAAATCATGTCATATGTAACTAAAGATCGTTATCAAAATGTTTCTTCCTAGAACAAAAGAAAGACAGTACTCCCCCAAAAAAGGCAGAAATTATTTGCAACTCTGAAAATGACTGTTTTTCAACTGAATACACTTTCACAAAATATTTACAACAGTTCTAGGAATAAATGCCTTAGATATGTATATCCTTCTCCAAACCAAAGGGTATCTATCTTTGTTCACATAGCAAAATATTTAATAAGAGGTGATACTTAAAACTGAATATAGTCCTCCAGTGGACTCTGGTCCACACCAAACCCAGTAAGATCACAACTTCGCTTGACACTCTACTTAGTTCATGGCAGCCTAAGGCATCCTCAGCCTCCCTACTAACCACCTTATATCACTGGCTAATTATAAACATTTTGGTCTGTTGCACAGAGATTTTTTTTTCCACGTGTATAACTATCACACAAAATCTCCCTCTGCACTTTTAGAATTTTTTTAACTTAGTATACAACTTGATATTTAGTCCTACTAAATTTCATCTTTCTTATTTTTTTCATTACTCATCCATCAAATAACCTTTTTGAATCCTGACTATCTTCTAAATGTTAGCTGTTCTCACTGGTTCTTATTATTCACGAATATGATTAAGTTGCCTTCCACCTAGTTGACATTATTGAAAACATTTTTGAACAAAGCATAGTCACAGGTGGGATACTACAACATGCCACTGTAGACTTCAGTTCATATTGATCTCAACACATTATTCAACATCATAATCCAGGGATCAACAAACTGCAGCCTGTGGGTAAAGTTCACCTTGTCTTCTGCTTTTGTAAAGAAAGTTTTATTGGAACTCCTGCCACACTCATCCATTTATGTGTATCTATGGCTGCTTTCATGCTACAATGGCAGACTTGCATAGTTGCAACAGGGACCATGAACCACAAAGCCTAAAATATTTGCTCTCTGGCTCTATCCAGCAAAAGTTTGCAGACATTTGCTCTAAAGTGACAGATAGATCAAAGAGGTATAGATATGACCTAATGGTATAATCATTCCCTTTTTAGTCATGAAAACATTTTCAAATGTCATCTTTCTAAAATGAAAATAACTATATATACAGCATTTTCTTGGTCTATAGATTCTCAGAGCATCATTCATAGAGGAAATGAAATTATTTTTGTTCAGATTTTCTCGGTATACTCCCAGCCTCCTAGTGATTACTGCTTCTTTTCCTCAATTGGCAATTTTCCTGCTTAATAACCCATTCTAAAATGTGGCTAGGAAGCCTCCATCTGTAGTTTTAAAATTTCTTTTGTCTACTCTTTTGGAAGTTGAATCTACCCTACTTTTCTGGAATATCTCTCATTCTCCATGATAAAGTACAAGGGTTCCATGATCAAACAGGAAAGCCATTTCATTCAGTCATTATAATACCAGAGTAAAATAACCACTAGGGTATATCCTTTATTTAACACCAAGACACCTGAAATAAAATCAGTGTTTTAATTTTTAAGATGATTTATTTGATATTATAAATTTTGAAAATTATTTAATATTCTGAATTTTGAAGTTTTTGAGCAATCAACAACCTAATTAGTGCACTTTACTACAAATAAAAAAATCTAAATGTTATGAAATGAGACAAAAGGATAAATTTATAAAATTTGTATGTTAAACATACATTATAATTTTTATATAAAAATCATTAGCTGTTCCCAGCTCTGATGCTTTTCTCTACCTACATCCCTCTAAACCAAGCAGCTCTTGGAGATGCTGCCTCTAATATATGTCTTCTGTTCATGGGCTTCAGACCTTGAGCTGGGCCAGTTCCCTCAATAGTTGTTTTTTTTTTTAATTTTTTTTAATGTTTTTATTTGCTTTTGAGACAGAGAGAGACAGAGCATGAGCAGGGGAGGGGCAGAGAGAAAGGGAGACACAGAATCTGAAGCAGGCTCCAGGCTCTGAGCTGTCAGCACAGAGCCAGATGCGGGGCTCGAACTCACAGACTGTGAGATCATGCCCTGAGCCGAAGTCGGATGCTCAACCAACTGAGCCACCCAGGCACCCCACATCAATAGTTTTTAGGAGTGCTGCCTCAGAGCAGTAAGTCCGCTCTGAAAGCGGGGCCACGTTACCACCATTATTGTCCGTCTTCCCACCAATCCCTGGGGTCTGGCCTGGGCTCAGTCTACATTTTCCCCAACAGAAATACCCACGCATGTCAAAAGATTTCTCCTTCCAGTTCCACGCTTTAACCCTTCCCCCTATTTTTGGAGTCACAAACTTGGCTGGGAAGAGGTGAGGACCTGAGTTGTTGCTAGCTACTTTCAAATAATGAGTTACATGGAAACTAAAAAAAAAAAAAAAAAATCTGAAGATAGCATATTCTGACCTCATTCTCCATTCTGCTACCTTGTTTCAGGCTTTCATGTCTCACCTGAATGAAGGTAATGACCTCTGAATCCAGCTGCTTTTACCATACTGCCCCTAGAAAGATGTTTCTCAGTGCTTCAAATCCTCTCAAGGCTCCCCATCACTCACAAGTATAGTTCCAAACTTCTTAGCTAACATATTGCATCCTGTGTTATCTTCCACCACTTATTTCATGGCCCCAACACTCCAACCATAACACAGTGCATATCCTTGAGCACAGGATGTTTCCGTGTCTTTGTACTTATTTCTTCTTTCTGGAACAATCCTCACTTTTCCTTCAGAACACCTGCTATTCATCCTCCACAAAAATGATCATTTTAATGCATTAGTTAAGTAGTTCTCCTAACCTGCACTTCAAGGTTACATTAAGTGTTCCTATTCTGTTCTCTAATAATACACTATACACGGCTCTTTAATGGAACTTTTCATGCCATATTAGTTACTCGTTTATATATGTTTCCCTACCAGAACCTGAACTACTTGAGGAAAGGGCCATTCTTTCTTCACCTTTGTATTGCTAACTACTATCACATTACCTTTCACATGGCCAGAGCTGAGCAGTACTTAATGCACAAGTAAATAGATGGGCCAACTCATTCAAAATAGCCTGGTCCTTTCTTACAACTTCTATATCCATCTCAATTGTATTTATTTGATCCTTTCTGCACTTGAATGTGGTCAGATCATCTGTAACCTCTATACCTGCAATTTGCAGCTTCTTTAATTTCATAATTTGAAATCCATTTTAAATGGATCTTTTCTCCTAGTTTACCTCAAGTCAAATAAATGGTAAATTAAGCCAAAAGATGGCTCTGCTTGCTTTCACATCCATCAATGCCTCCCTTCCCACTGGGCTATTTTTGCTTCGCAGCCATTCCCCTGCACACATGATTGAATCCTCCCTGAGGGTCTCTTCTTGATTGGCCATGTGCCTATCATTATATTTCTGACTGTCAATGTTGACTGTCCCCACTCTCTGCCCTGTTTGCTCTTCCTCCTTCTGTTTCTTTGTCTGCCCCACAGGACCCTTCCCTCAGCATCACATGGGGGGAGCTAGTAATCTGAAAACCTACATCTAGAGCACATCTCTAGCTCCAATAGTAACCAATTAACTTAGAGTGCCAAATAGCACCCACCACTGCTGTTGAAGCAGCCAAAGGTATTGTATTTGATATTCCCCTTGTGTTATGATGTGATTGTCAAAACACCCTGCAAGGTAAGTACAAATGTATCCATTTTTAAAGATAAGGAAACTGAAACTGAAAGAGTCACATGGCATGTAAGCTGTGAAGTCCAGTGAAGCAGCATGGAGTACACCAAGCAGACTAGAGTTCAAATCCTGAGTCTATCACATATTATCTGGCCCATCGCCAGTCAATTAATCATTTTAAATAACAGTTTCATATTTATTAAGAGGTGGATAATACTACCAACTTTGTAGCAATGTGTATGATTGATAAGTGACTGGCACACAGTAGGTGCTCAAGAAATGGCAACTCTTAATGTGACAGTGACACATTTGACACATGGCTTCAAACTTGATTAAAAGTCTTTGTTCCCAGGATCATAATTCCCTCTTAGGCGATTAATCTCTTTGTTAAGTAAAGGGTTCAATAAGATGGCTCTCAGTATTGCAAAGACCTGCCTTCTCCTTCTAGTTTAACCTGGTCCTAAGATTGGCTTGTCACTTAACCTCTGAACCTCAGTCTCTTCATCTATAAAATGAAGAGGTATCTTGTTTTCCCAGCTCCTTGGAAATTTTGAGGGTCTGATTACAGAAAGTAAAATATTTTGAGAAATGTCATATGCAAAGGAATCCCTCTATAGAGTTAACTGATTAAGGCTCCCTCACCATGACCACCTCAGAAATGTTTACAGTTTCATAGAGTAAATAAGAAAATAAAAGCTGCAAAGAAAAAAGTTACAAATATCTAATTTTTGATGCTCTAGACCTCAACAGGTAAGTATGAGAAGACACTCTACTAATTGGCAAGGCATTTAGATAATGCCATGTGATTATATTTGGTTTCCAATTCATGAAGCCAGACCTAAGAGAGCATCTGTTCTGAAAATCAGTGGGTCTTTTTTCCTTGCCTAAAGAGAAGATTTCAATTAAGTAAGGAAAAATTATGCTCTAAAAAAACAAAAAAATATTAAATGCAGCATGCCGAAACAGGATCCGACATAAACTGTGCGCAGCTAACGCTGCCTGCAGTGTGAGTGCACTTGGAAAGGATCCTGTGCTGTGAGCAGCTGCACACCCCAGGAATATTATGGGATAGCTGAATGGCTAAACACCTCATTGGATGTAATCTGTGTTACAATTACAGAATCCACTGAGGAAGTTTTGGTCTAAGAGGGGGTGAGAGTTTGGGAGCTAAGTCCCCTGCATCGCCTATATTTCACACTGTGCCCTGTCTGGTCTATGCTGAACCTAGATGTAAATAGACCTGATCTGATACACAGGTCCCATTTCTCCATTGTTCTCAACACTTCCTATACTCAGAAAAGCTCCGGCTACTTTATGAAGAAGTCCTGAAACATTGATTCTGGCCCTACAGTGGGAACTAGCTCAGCATCGTACACTGCCCTGGCTATACTGGAATGATCACAGTGGTCTTCTTAACAGATTTAGCTTATTTATGCCTACAGGAATAGGGAGATGGTACAAAACAGTAAATGAAAACTCAGTGTAGAGTCAGATCAACATTTAAGCTCCCTATCCAGCTCTGCCTTGCTGTGGTGTCTCTCCCTGCCAAGCACAACTCTTCTCTTCCATCTGGCTATGGGAGCCATTCCCTCCCATCGACTTGCCTGCATGAGGGATGTTTTATCTCCCATAGATCAAGCCTGCTGTCTTTATTGTTCCTCCCTATTCATCTATAAGAAGATTCTCAGCTCTTGTTGATAATGTGAGTCAGTCTCCCGTTTCCTTCCCTGGAGGGTCATCAATCCTCAAGAACAGCAGGTTCTCTGCTGCTTCTAATTCCTCATACATTCACTGAAGCCTCCCTTCATATAATTTCCACTTCCGGGGCACCTGGGTGGCTCAGTTGATTGAGGCTCCGACTTCAGCTCAGGTCATGATCTCACGGCTCGTGGGTTCGAGCCCCGCATCGGGCTGTGTGCTGACGGCTTGGAGCCTGGAGCCTGCTTCGGATTCTGTGTCTCCCTGTCTCTCTCTGCCCCTAACCCACTCACATTCTGTCTCCGTCTCTCTCAAAGATAAACATTTTTTAAAAATTTTTTTAAATGTTTAAATATAAAAATAAATAAACATCAGGGATGTTTTATCTCCCATAGATCAAGCCTGCTGTCTTTATTGTTCCTCTCTATTCATCTATAAGAAGATTCTCGGCTCTTGTTGATAATGTGAGTCAGTCTCCCGTTTCCTTCCCTGGAGGGTAAAAATTTATATAATTTTTAAAATTTTTTTAAAAATGTTTATTTATTTTTGAGAGAGACAGAGACAGACTGTGAACGGGTTAGGGGCAGAGAGAGAGAGGGAGACCCAGAATCCGAAACAGGCTCCAGGCTCCGAGCCATCAGCACAGAGCCCGATGCGGGGCTCGAACCCACGAGCCATGAGATCATGACCTGAGCTGAAGTCGGAGCCTCAATCGACTGAGCCACCCAGGTGCCCCAAAAATAAATAAACATTAAAAAAAATTTTTTTTAATATAATTTCCACTTTCAATATTCTACTGAAAATGCTCTCCCAAAATGCCAACAGTAATGCCTACATATTAGCTCCTATTCTCTCCTCTCAACCCTCAAACAACTGAAATTTGGCACTGTTGCCCATATCTATCTTCTTCGAACATGTCTCCTGTTTGGGGACACCATTTCTGTTGAGTCTCCACTCTTCCTGACCATTCATATTTTAAGCTTCAATTTCTCTGCAGAGAATTTAAGTATCAGCATTCACCATTCCAGAATAGAGGATTCTATTCTCAATCGTCTTCCAACTATTCACTTTGTCTATGATGATGAAGGTAGTCATAACTTGGTTGCAAAGATTAAGATAATTGTTCAATACCTGGCATTTACTAAGCATTCAATAATAACAGTAGTTATAACATTTTTTTACTTCATTTCCTGTAACACTTTACTATGAAATCTACATTTCAGTATACAGAAGATTTGATACTTTCAAAAGACAATTGGTATATTCTCAGACATTATCTTCATTGTGGAATGTCTTGCCCCCTCTCCCAAGGACTTGTTGTTGTAGTTTCTGCTGTGTTGTAAAGAGCACTTTTTTAAATTGAAGTATAGGTGACACAGAATGTGACATTAGTTTCAGATGTACAACATAGTGCTTTAATGTCTATACATTATGCTATGCTTATCACAGGGGTAGCTACCATCTGTCAGCATACACTATTACAATAACATTGACTGTATTCCCTATGTTTTGCATTTTATCCCCATGACTTATTCACCCATTACTGGAAACCTGTATCTCTTATTTCCCTTCAACTATTTTGCCCACCCCATCCTCCTCCCCTCTGTCAACCATCAGTTTGTTCTCTGCATTTATGGGTCTGTTTCTGCTTTTCGCTTATTTCTTCATCTGTTTTGTTTTCTAGATTCTACATATAAAGGGAACCATATGAAATTTGTCTGTCTCTCTCTGATTTATTTCACTTAGTATATAATACTTTCCAGGCCCATCCATGTTGTTCTGAATGGCAAGATTTCATTCTTTATTTATGGCTGAGTAATATTGTTGTGTGTCTGTGTATCATATATATATATATATACATATATATATATATATATAATCTCATATTTTTATCCATTCATCTATACATCTATCAATGGACACTTGGGGTGCTTTATCTTGGCTATTGTAACTAATGCTGCAATAAACATAGAGGTGCATATATCCTCTTCTATTAGTGTTTGTAAAGAACATTTTAAAAATCAAATTACTGGGACGCCTGGGTGGCTTTATGGTTCATGAGATGGTTCATGAGATCAAGCCCCACGTGGAGCTCCACACTGACAGTGTCAAGCCCGCTTAGGATTCTCTCGCTCCGCGCCACCCCCCCCCCACCACCGCCCTCTATCTCTCTCTACCCCTCCCCAGCTCACATTCTCTCTCAAAATAAAATTTAAAAATAAATAAATAAATAAGTATAAATCAAATTACTTTAAGAAAAGAAAGTACAGAACAATAAAAAAATATTTGGATATTTACTTGGTTTAAACATTGCATAACTCTAAGGACTTGTTGCAGCCTTCAAAACCTGTTTAAATATCAACTTCCTATCAGAATTTTGTTCTGGGCCTCCTGAGCACATTGTTACCTCCATTAAAACTAATTGCCTGATGTCTTCAATAATAATGTAGCCTGTCAAAAAGCCAGGGTCTCATGTGACTCAGTCTCTATATCAAGTACATTCAAGGCAGTCCAACGATTAAAATACTTATAATATAATTCCAATTTGTCTTTTCACCTCTCCATTTGTATATGCTATCCAATTTATAACCCACAATAAAGCTTCTCCAAAAGGTCTTTTGGCATTTCTCAATTCTTTCTCATTGTCTTCAGTAAACTGCTCTAGAACAATTCACATGCTAAACCTTCTCCCATTCACCTAGGACCCATGGCATTTTTTTTTTTTTTTGCTTCGCCTTTTGGATTGAATTAGCCTCTTATTTATCTGTTATTTGTTTGTTTGTTTGTTTTTTGCATCAATATTCCGATATTCCTAATTCTGTGTCTCCCAAAATGTGGAACTTCCCTGGAAAAGACAGAACACTTTTGAATGTTTATTTATTATTTTTGAAAGGCGGGGGGGGGGGGGGGGGGGAGGGGGGGCGGGGCTCACACATGCCTGCAAGCAGGGGATGGGCAGACAGAGGGAGACAGAGGATCCAAAGTGGGCTCTGAGCTGACATCAGAGAGCCAGATGAGGGCCAGTTAATTTATAAACTGTGAGATCATGACCTGAGCCAAAGTCAGATGCTTAGCAGACTGAGCCACCCAGGCGCCCCAAGACAGAACTCTTTTAAATGTCACAGGATATGAATGGGGCAAGGAAAAACCTGATAACACTCATGTATGAACAAATCACAACATCACAATTTTAATTGTATATGTTTTCTTCCCTTCAATTTATAATGGTACTTAAAGGGAGACTCTATATCATTTCCATCCTTAAAGCACCAAAGCACCCATAATTCATGCATTTATTTGTAGAACATTTAGTATACATCTTGAGGTGATAGAAACTGAGATACAAGCAGAAGGAAGAGGAAGAGGGATGGAATAAACAAGATCAAGAAGGATATTGCTCTTGGAGAGTTATGATAAGTGATCAGTATCAGTATGGCTAGCACATTAGAGATGCTCAAAACTTACATGCTGAATTGACAGCACTCCCCTAGCTACTATTCTCTGTTTTGCAGAAAACTGGCATACAAAACTTCATAAATAACTTGCAGTTGTCCTCCACCTAGGTGCTCTAATTGGTTATGAAAAATCTAAAAGGTAATTCATAATAATAACAAGTAAATGTTTAAAAGGTTTTTAATTTTTAAGATAAATTAGTTACTTTTGTAACAAGATCACATTTACCTATTTGGTTATAAAATACATTCTTAGCTGAAAGAGAAAGGAATTAAATTAAAATTAGTGTGCTGTAAATTGCTCAAAAATCTGAGTATATCCACCAGAGTGTGCCTTGCATGTGGCCACCATGCCCACATGTGTTCACAGTGGGGAAAAAAAAAAAGATGACAAGAACTGATGATCTCATAAAGGCCCCATATTTAATACTCCTCGTAACAAACCAGCAAAAAAGCAATGTCACAATGAGGAAACTCTCTGGCATTACCATCCTTTCTATTCATGTTTTCCCTCACCTCTTCCTCTTCCTGTAATATCATTTTTATTCCTTTCACAAACTCCATTCTTTCCATATCCCTCACTCCCACTTGAACACTTTTTATTTTAAGAGTTCATTTAACTTCCATCCCTTTAAGTTTTCCCTTTCCTTGCCATGCTTTTTCTGCTTCCTGCCCCACCTCACTCTCTAGCTCCCTCTTGGGAATGGAAGTGGCTGAAAGCAGCAGGTGTGGCTGAGAAAACTGAGCAGGAAGGAGTAGAGTGAAATGAAGCTGATTAGCTGTATGAATATGTCATTCAAGGGCTTATAACCACACAGACTTTACTTGGGGAGGTGACACGAAAGACCTTCAACCCAAGGGGAGATTCAACATACACTGACTAACGAGTTAAGGCCCATCTGGATCTCATTTTCTTGGAAAGACACTCCTGGATGTTAAGAATTAAAACCCACCACTCTCTTCATCTACTTTCAGTCAGTTCCTCCTGCGCAGTAATTGGAATGCCCTCTTTACCTTACCTTTTCAAAAGAGCTTCCTTTACCATTTTTCAAAATCTCCTGAAACCAACATTTCCTTAAGAAATTCTCCCTCACCTTTAAAGCTGTACAGGCCATTTGGCCTCATATTCAACTTTCGATACATCATTCCCCGTTCTAAACAGGTTTCTACCTTGCTTTACAAATCATATAATTACTTAAATAAAGACTAAACATACTTACAACAAACCTTAAGGGACTGGACAAGCTAGACAAGGCAATATTTGCTTGACTAAAAATTTACATGTCAGCTTTTGTTAATTTGTAAATTTTCAAAATCCCTTTATCTCACTAAAACTTTTCTTCATCCTCATGGATAGTGTTTTAGTGTCTTGAACACTATTTTCTTGGTCCTGTCTCTTTCCCTCTCCAATCATAGTCATGTGGGCCAGTCTTTTTCCAAACCCTTCAACAGGGTCCTTTCATCCAAATCAACTCTAAACTTCTCAACACTGATCCTAATAAATACCCCTCTTCTCCTCTCTCCCACCCAGACAGACCATTAAGTGCTATTGTTCTGTTTGGAAAGGAGGATTCCCTGATAGTGATTTCAGGGATGGTGGGCATCACCATAATTCATAGTGACTTAAATGTTGTTTGGCTCTTCAGCACCACTTGTTAATTTTATATAGTACTAATTTCCAATCCCCCAAACACCTATTCCAAATCTTCACCTTTCTCCTCAAGAACCAAGCAATTCATTTCACAGTAGAGGATACTGATTTGTTCTCGGCCTAGAAGTTTTCCAGAAAAACATATCCTCAGCTTCTCATCTCTCTTCATAGAAATCTGTTTACATGCATTCCCAGTCTTATAGCCCTCCTTCCGGTCTCAGAGAAAGAAGCATCTTTGCAAAACACTCAAGCCTTATGCTCTCAAATTTTCTTACCATCAAATTTTCCCTCTGCCTAGATACATTCTAAACATTTAAAAATAAATACTGGGTAAATAGACGTAGAGAAATTGGAATTCTCATGATACATGGCTGCATTACCAGCAGGAATGTAAAAACAGTACAGCCACTTTGAAAGAAGTTTGAGTTACTCAAAAATTAAACACAGTTACCACATAACCCAGCGTTTCTATTATTAAGTATATATTGAATAGAAGTAAAAACTATATGTCCACACATAAGATTGCACATGAACGTTCATGGCAGAGTGTTTCACAATAGCCAGAAAGTGGAAATAATCCAAATGTCCATTAATTGATAAATGACCAAACTCAGAAACAAACAAAAAATTTGGTATATCCATATAAAAGCATATTCAACCACTTAAAGGAATAGATTTCTAATACACACATAGATAAACCTTGAAAATACGTTAAGTAAAAGACGGCAGACACTACAAGCCATTTATTATATGATTCAATGTTTATAAAATGTCCATAGGGACAGAAAGTTAACTAGTAGTAGCTAGGAGTTAGAGAGCAGAGTGTGAAGTAAATGCTAATGTGCATAGCACTTCTAAAGTTGACAAAAACTTTCTGAAATGAGATAATTGTGGTTATAAAAGGGTGAATTTTATATGTTACATATCAATTTTTGAGTAATTTTATTTCTTCCTCATGATATAAATTTTCACAATTTTGTAGTACAATGGGAGTCTTTTTTCATCCGTATTTGTCAGAACTATTTTACCCACCACTCATGTTCCTTTGCATGTGGAAAGAATTCCATTATTGTGACTTTTTTTAAATGTTTATTTACTTGGGGGAGGTGGGGCAAAGACAGAGTGGGAGAGAGAGAGAGAATCCCAATCAGGCTCTGTACTGTCAGCACAGAGCCTGGAGAGGAGGTCAGTCTCACCAACCGTAAGATCATGACCTGAGCCAAAATCAACAGTTGGATGCTTAACCAACTGAGCCACCCAGGCACCCCCATTAGTGTAACTCTTAGAATCTCTTGGACATTTACTCATTCTACACTGGAGGAGGTGAAATGACCACCAGAGATTACACTCAATTTTTTTCTTGAGGGCTATCTAGATAGCTAGCTTCAGATAGCAAACTTACACTACTATTCAAACTGTCTCTCCCCTTCCCCTGACCTCAGAACTTAGGTTTCTACACACTGTAGTGGTTTGTAACATTGCCTCAGGGTGTCTCACATAGTTGGCAGTGCTCTGCTGTGTTGTCTGAAATATTCAGTCAAGGGGATCCTTTCTTGGTGTCTTCCCATAATAGTATTCAATCACCCTCACAGATGGTGGTTCAGAGTTACAGAGACCTTTTTAATTTCTTTGCTAACAATACAATCTAGTTGTTTTGGGTCCATTGTTTTTTTGTTTGTTTGTCTGGGGTTTTTGGTTTGTTTTTATTTTTAATGTTTATTTATTTTTGAGAGAGAGTGCACACATGCATGCACAAGTGGGGGAGGGGCAGAGAGAGAGAGGGAGACACAGAATGTGAAACAGGCTCCAGGTTCCAAGCTGTCAGCACACAGCCTGATGCATGGCTCGAACCCACAAACCGTGAGATCATGACCTGAGTCAAAGTTGGACACTTAATCGACTGAGCCACCCAGGTGCCCACGTAAGTAAATCTTGAAAGGAGAAAGAAAAAAAACACATCATCTTAACTCCACTTCAGTGGAACTTTCCCACTAACTATTTAACTAACCTTCCTGATTTAGCCTCCTGTCCTCCAATGCATCCTCCATATTGCTGCCGGACAACTGATCAGTTCCCTCCTTGGCCCAAAATTGCTTAAGAGGCTACAAGGTATGGGGGCGCCTGGGTGGCTCAGTCGGTTGAGCATCCAACTTCCGCTCAGGTCATGATCTCACAGTTTGTGAGTTCGAGCTCCGCATCAGGCTCTGTGCTGACAGCTTGGAGCCTGCTTCTGACTCTATGTCTCTGTCTCTGTCTCTGTTTCTGTCTCTGTCTCTCTCTCTCTCTCTCTCTCTCGGTCTCTCAAAAAAAATAAACATTAAAAGAATTTTTTTTAAAAAAGAGGCTACAAGGTATGATCTAAGTTACTTTCTGTGGCATTTGAAGTTCTTTCATCTGTGGTCTCTGTCAACCTAATTTCTCTTCTCTTTCAGCCCTATTCCCCTCCTTTTTATACTCCAGCCAGATTAATACACAGGAAGGCAGAGAACTGCAAATATTTTCACAACTCTCATACCTTTGCACATGGTGTTCTCTGTAAATTATCTTTCACCCTATGCCCTCCTGGAAAGCAACTATTTTACCTCTAAAAATCTATTTCAGATCAGATGTCTTGTCTGATGTGAACAGAGTTAATCACTTTGTCTTCTCTGCTCTCTGTCCCTATACATGAACTCATCACACTACACAGTAATTATTTCCTTATGTAAAATTCTTACTCTTTTAAAATTGCATGTCATATGTTTATTAGGCAGTTTTTCAACTCATTCATTCTTTCAAATATTTACTGAGCAACAGCTCTGTTCCAGATATGAAATACAAAGACAAAAATATCCCATGCTTCTAAGAAAAATGAGACCAGTATTATTATTTAATTTCATTTGGTTTTTCTTAAAAAAAATTTTTAATTTTTTTCATTTTTGAGGGACAGAGAGAGACAGAGTGTTAGTGGGGGAGGGGCAGAGAGAGAGGGAGACACAGAATCTGAAGCAGGCTCCAGGCACTGAGCTGTCAGCACAGAGCCTGACACAGGGCTCAAACCTACAAATTGTAAGATCATGACCTGAGCTGAAGTCGGACGCCCAACGGAATGAGCCACCCAGGTGCCCCTAATTTCATTTGGTTTTAAGCCATATATCTCTAATTATACTCTTAACTACCTTGGCCACAAAGCGGCAAATATTGTATATGTTACTCTAGCATTTTCAGTGCTTAAATTGTCAGGGTTTCATTTGCCATAGCCTACAAATTGGTCTTCTGTCTTCTGTTTTGCTTTGATTCTCCACCTGCCAACTGTTCTTCACCAAAAAACTCAGAATAATATTTCTAAAATACAAGGCTATATAAATCATTACCTGCTTTAAAACATTTAATAACTTTTCTTTTCCTTTAGGACAATATCTCTCTTCCCCATTAATCTAAAAACTCATTAATAAGAGTTTAATCTTCTTGTAATCCCAGTGGTCAGCAAAGAGTCTAGCACCCAAATATTTGATCCCATTTATATTGGTTGGATTTGCTTAAATATTGGTTGAAATTACTGGACGGATCTTGGGATCTGACTATATGTTGTATTCAAAGACATGTTAATTTCCCTGGATTTGGAGTGATTAGGACAATACTTGTATTTTCTCTAGCTTATTTGTTTACAAATCACCAATATTCTGGGCAAATCATGTTCACTGTCTTAGTGAAAAGGAACCATGATTTATTTAGAGTATGATCTAGCACAGTAACATGTTCAAACATACAGCAACTGTTTACATGGTGTTACACTTGGGTTAACCGCCTAGTTTTTGAAAAGGAGATGGTAACAAAAAATAGATTTTCCAAAAGCCATATTTTTTTAAGTAACTGCTCCGTTTTATATTTCCCAAGACTCTGATAAATATTCCACAAATAACTAAGGACATACATCTTTCTCTAAAGAGCTTAAAAGTAACTGTCATTCTTTTTTATCAAAGGAAGGTACTAAGAAAGAGTGAGTGATATGACCAAGGTCACAAATATAATCATGAGGTGCAGATGATAGTGACATAAACAGAATCAGATAACGATTCACAGAACACAGGGAGGAAGGCCAGGAATACTAAGCAGGGAATAATGATGGGGATATTAGACAGATAATTCTACAAACTAACATGCTTCATCCTAAATAATAAAATCCCTGACCGTACAAGGCAGAGACCAAATCAGGAATAAGAGAAGCAAAATCTGAAACCATATGTGGAACAACAGTCCTCTCACTAAGGTTTTAGTAAGTAAAATCCTATAGACAAAAGCCAAAGAGTCTTTCCAAAGAGACAACACTCATCAGGAATTGCCATCTCCATTCCTTTAGGACAATCAATATTATATAGGTTTAAAGTAGTTCATTTAGCCCTATCTAGTACCTAGATTCTTCCTCATTTCTGCTTCTGAGTGCTGACCTATTGTTCCTACTGAAGCTATGGGCTGGTAGTTGATCTCATAGTCCATTAACAGAAAGTTTCAGGTTTAAAATGCTTTTTAAAAGGGCATGATCTCATGCTACTTTATGGAGTATTTGCATTCCTTTATTCCCTATTTTACTACAGTCATGCTCACAGAGGCACTTCCTTCTCCACAATGAGTTTAGGTTTCCAAAGCCTCTTTATCCTCTGCTCTTCCAAGGACCTAATCAGGTGCATCACCTGGTGGTTGAAGTCACAGCCTTGTCAGCCATGGCCAGGAAGGCACTGGTCCTTCCCAGTCAATTCTGAAACTTCAAGAAAATTTACATCGTGAAGGGACTTGTGCTGAATTTATGAGAAGGCCAAGGTGTGCTACAGATCACTGCATTTTTAAAAGTAGTCTTGTCTGGCCTGGTACCTAAGACAACTATCCTTTAAATTATTTTTATAGAACCACAGAAAACAATATAAAGAAGCAGGCCCTACAGATAGAATCCAAGCCAGAAAAAAAGGGAGGGTTTCTGCTTCCGTTCTGCTAATTTTTCTTTCTAAAGGATGGTATTTTTCTTCTAAAAGAAGTGAATGGATTCTCATTTCCCTCTAGCCTCCCCTGTTAGCTGTCAATCATCAATATGCATGTGCATACTGAAGTGAGTGGTACTTCAGAGATGAGTCATCAAGAAGTGAGAATATCATATATTTCATATTATGACTAATACTGAGATTCTAGTAACAACATTCATGCTACTATAAGCCACCCTGTCATGTGTAAATTCCATGACTTGAGCTAAATGGATCCTATTCTTAAGGGCTCTTACCTTTAGCCTCTCTTATCTTCAAAATGCCATCTTATCTTCAGAAAACCCTCTTTTTCCAGTGTTGGAGCAGAAAGTGTTCAGGTTTTAAGAGGACGCACAGGTGAGGTGGGGGGCCGATATGGAGGAGGCCAGCCCTCTCTCTGAAAGAACAGACCATGGTTAATACACTTTGGTATGAGAAGGTTTACCAAGAATGTCTCTCCAATCTACCTGAAATCACTTTCATATTGTCATACAGCTTGACAGTTTACAAGCTAGATCTGTCTGAGTTAGTAACATTTGCTTTTAAGACGCCAACATTCCCAGGAGGCTCACTCAATTGCTTTGTTTCAAAGTCAAACTGAGATCAACCTTCACACACAAAACATGAATATGAATGTAGAAAGAAGAGAATGGATTTGCAGCAGCAAGACCTCATTGTAGAGGACTAAGAAAATAAGGAGTTCAGACAGCCAGTGGTTAGCAACAGGGCGATGTGAACAGGAATTTGAGAGGGGACAAGAACCGACCACATTAAGTGCCACTCTTAGCTCATTTAATCCCCAAACACTATTAAGGTGTTATTATATCATGTGGTTTTTTTCCTCACAAATAAAAAACTGGAACGCAGAGAGGTTGTCATTTTTCCAAAATGTCTTAGTGGTACATGGTGCAGCTAGAATAGGATTCAGGCGTGTCTGGCTCCAAACTGTGTACCCTTAACTATAGTGGGCATTGCCTGGAACTGGCCCGTGGGAGGTGCAGGCATGGCTCAAGAGTCAGGGTAGGGACAGGGTCCATAGAGGCTGGGTTTTCCCTTGCATTCTCCCCTCTTTCCCTTAATAGCTCAACCCTAATTTCACATTCTTTTTAATTGCTTTCTAGGATTCCATAGAAGAATGAACTCAGGAAAATGTCACTTTTTCTTTTTGATCATGCTCCGATAGAGTATAATCAATGAGACATAAGCAAGATAACAAAATTTTGAAGATATGGGTTCCATTTTCTTTTGGTCCCTCACCCATATATTACTGCATGAAGGTTAAGAGTATGACCATAGTATCAGACTGTTGAGTTCAAATCCCTACTCCATCATTTGCCACTTGTGTGACCTTAGGTAAGCTCCTCAGCTTCTCTAGGCCTTGGTTTCCTCATCTGAAAAATAGGGATGATATAAACATCTACCTCATAGGATGGAGGTGATGGTTCAATGAGATAATGTATACAAAGCATACCGGCATAGGATGAGCACTTGACAAAAGCCAGCTATAGGCTGCTTTACTTGAAAGCCATTTTTAGTTCTTGGGGCATTTTTAGGATCTAAAAATTTAGAGTTGCCTATCTTCATATATAAGTATATATAAGTATATGATATATACTTATATATACATATATATGTATATATATATATATATATATAAGTATATGAAGATAGAACATATATAAAACATTTATTTTCAATTGTACAAAATATTTTATTGGTTCATTTAATGTAATAATAAAGCAGAATTTTCAAGATAAAAAATATCTTTTAGCAAATTTTTTTCTCAAGGGGCTGAGTATTAAATAATATAAGCTGCACCATCTTAATGTGGGTATTTTCTCAAATTTAGAAATATTCTTAGGATTATAGGGGCTTGTGGTCTAAGTATTGCAGTTTGGCTTAGATTGCCCAAGTTCAGTAAATCTACACATTAAATAGTGCTCTATACATTAATCTTGATTGCTCTACAAAGGTATCTCTGCAACTTATGTCTTCTTAAAATCAGTTCCATTCTTTAACACCATTCCATTATGCTTTAGTATGTAGTTTAATGCTTTTTTCTTCCAAGTATAAAATATAAGCTAAGAAATAACATGCTTAAGGCAGCATTTCTGATCTGGCAGTCTTCAATTTTGCAGTCAAGAATGTGTTCAACAAGCCAGAGATGTACAATTCCCCAAGCAGGTGAAAAAATGTGATTGTGAGGGCTGAGATGACAGTTTTCATACTATTTCCAATGCGTGTCCTGTGCATCTGTTCTATATCTAGGAATGTGTTTTTACATTTTTCTAGAGAAAATTAAATGAGCGTTTTTATGTTTAGTTTCCCAGTTATCATAAAATATGTAAAAGAAAATACAGAAATTAAAGGGCAAAGAGATACTTATCTGAGTGCAAAGCAGCAAGATTTCAAGGCTGGTTATAACCCTAGACAACCTTTGTCACCCGTACAAGTGTTTCTTCAAATAGTGGGGAAATCATAACAGGTATGGAGTAGAACCTTGTGTTTATTTTGTTTAAAGTGAATACATTCATTCATATAGAGCACAGATAAATTTTGCAAGACTCTCAAGTCTCCTTTCAAAAGAGGCAATGAAACATTTGAAATCATTTAGTTGGCAAAGAGTTTTCCCTTGAATTTAACTGGATTCCAGATAAAACCCTAATTAGCTTAGAGATATATAATACCCATTTCAAGATGTCTCACTTTTAAACATTTTACAACACCATACACGCACACACACACACACACACACACAAGAAAACAGAGCTATAGGTTGCTGTTTGATTATAATCTGAGGCTTTTAAACATAGTTAACATTTTCATAGACTAACAATGTGTTTGCAATTATATTTTAAAGTATTATTAAAAGTATTATAATAGTAGCTTATTTGTGATCTTTTAGAATTTTAATTAGTAAAGAGAACTGAGCAAAAATGCCCCTGGTATTCTATTCTAGTAAAACACCTCAGAAGGATAAAGTTTAACTAGAAAATAGGGCATATTCTTAATGATTTCTATGGACTGAATGTTTGTGTTCCCTCAAAATCCATTTGCTGAAGTCTAAATCTCCAATATCATGGTATTTGAAGGAGGGGTCTTTTGGAGGTGACTGGGTCATGAGGGTGGACTCTGCATGAATAGGATTAATGACATTAAAGGGATATGCAGAGACCAGAGCTCTCTGCTCTCCAATATGTGAGAATACAGCAAGAAGATGGCCATCTGCAGACCAGCAAGCAGTACCTCACCAAATATCAGATCCACAGGAGTCTTGATCTTGGACATTCCAGTGTCCAGAACTGTGACAGATAAGTGTTTGTTGTCTAAGTCACCCAGTGACTTAGAGATTTGTTATAATAGCCTAAACTAAGACAATGATATTCTTTCAAAAGTATTCATTATTCTCCTCCTTGACTTTCTCTTCTACTTCCTCTGTCCCCCATTCTCTTCCTTTGCCATCCTGAATAATGCAGCCTTAAAGGCATTAGATGGGACAGGCAAGATATACATCCACTTGGGGAAAGGTGATAGAATGCATGGAGTGATGAGGATGGTGATGAGGGATAAGATTAGGGAGTCAGAAATAAACAGGGTGATAAGGGCATCCATGCTTGAGGGTGGCCTGGTATAGGACGTCAGAGTTCAAACAAGATGAGGTTAGTGGAAGCAGAAAGAAAGGAGGTCCAGTGTATAGAATTAGACATTGACCAGGGTGAGGAGGGCATCTGCCAGGATGGCTGCCTGGTTGATGGTGACAGAGCTTAGGTAATGTGAGGAAGACAGCCATGAGGCATGGAGCTGGCCAGGAATGGGGCCAAGAAGGGTATGGAGGTCACCCATATAGGAAAACAGCCTGGCACAAGGACTTGGAGCCCAAACAGAATGAGAAAGACATATGGGCAGGGGAAAGGGGTGACAGAGCCATTGGAAATTCATTACATACAGGAGAAGTGATCAAACAAATAAATCGAAGATAATGGGAACCAAGTTTTTCAGTATAAGAAAAGAGAGTTACAAATACCAAATGTGAGAAAACTAGAATGAACTCCAAACAGTTGAATCAAAACAGGTAGGATCAGGTCTGGTTTCCAATAGCTATCTAATGAGATAAATAGAAACATAAAAAGAAACATGCATGCGCGCGTGTGTGTGTGTGTGTGTGTGTGTCCACTAAGAGGTCTTGGGAACAGTGATATCCCAATAACAATGAGCACACCTGGTGCCCAGATCTTGGCTTCTAAATACTATTTTTCAACAAAAGAACCAGGAATACACGGAAAAATGGTTGATAACAAGGGTGAGGTAGGGAAAGTGAAGCTGAATGTATAACATATTCTCCAGAAAGCAAAGCTATGCTCATAGAATGATAGGGACATATCAAAATTACACAGAAGCCCCTGGAAAATATGGGAATATCTTAGCATAAAGTTTATAATAATACTAATAATAATAAATAGAATCCATTAAATAATAAAATAGAAAACCATGAGTCCGTACAGATATAAGTAGATGAATGAAAAACTTTTGAATGTTTAACACACAACAAATGGGATATTTACATAGTTTCAAAGTAATTCTCCATAAAATACTTATTAATGGGGCGCCTGGGTGGCGCAGTCGGTTGAGCATCCGACTTCGGCCAGGTCACGATCTCGCGGTCCTTGGGTTCGAGCCCCGCGTTGGGCTCTGGGCTGATGGCTCGGAGCCTGGAGCCTGTTTCCGATTCTGTGTCTCCCTCTCTCTCTGCCCCTCCCCCGTTCATGCTCTGTCTCTCTCTGTCCCAAAAATAAATAAAAAACGTTGAAAAAAAAAATTAAAAAAAATAAATAAATAAATTTTTAAAAAAATACTTATTAATTACAAAAGTGTGAGGAAAATAACTTCAGAATGCAGAAGCCTGGCAGATACCACCTTAATCAAGTGATGAAAGTGAACAAAATTGTGCACCACCTGACAGGTGTGTAGAACACAGTTATCACCTTAGTGATGTCCTTACTGAAGGTACATCACCAAAATCCGATTATAATGAATAATCTGTGAATCCTGCAGGGAGTGGCATTCTACAAAAAAAAAAAGTAACATTCCGTAATCTTCAAAAGTGTCAGGGTCACAAAAGTAAAAATAAATGAATACATAAAATAATATTTTATTTTAAAAAAGAGAAGAAACTATTCCAGACTAAAGGGACATAACAACCAAATGTGATGTATGATTCTTAACTGGATCCCTTTTCTATAAAGGACATTATTAGCAATTTTGGCAAAACTTGAATGCGGTCTGAACATTAGATAGTAATACCAACCTTATTTTCTTGATTTTGATATTTATATTGTGCCTATGTAGCATAATATTCTTGTTAATACAAAACACATACTAAAGTGTTTGAGGTATAATGCTTTATGCTAGGAATGAAGAGAATATAATTTAATTTCTTCATTATTAAATATTAAATTCCACTTTCTAATATATTCCTCCCATATATTGAATTTTCTTTATGTCCAGGGAAGTCCTATTGCAGATTCAT
The DNA here is from genome assembly GCF_018350195.1 of Panthera tigris. Lineage (NCBI taxonomy): Eukaryota > Metazoa > Chordata > Mammalia > Carnivora > Felidae > Panthera > Panthera tigris. Next base: position 48,997,507 of record NC_056660.1, read on the forward strand.
TGTGGAAAGATTCATGTCTAGACAAAATAATTTTCAGCCTTCATTTCTCATCAGGTTAATAGTTGTCTTCCTTCATGGTCTCTTTCTTAAGGAAAGAGATTAAGGAGAAAGAGATTATGAAGAAAAATTAAAATAATATAAAATATAAGTTAATTTTTTAAAATGTGGACAACGGCACAATTTTGGCTTGTCTCCTATGCCCATGATCTGCTCTCTTCAAAGTTATAGTCATACTGACCACACAGAAAAGTTCTATCAAGCCAAAAGTTCCCCTACACCATCACTGTACCACTGTGCTCTATGTTCAGCTAATCATGACTTTAGAGCCTTTAACTGAAAGAACCTGAGCTTCTGATTTAGGCACACCTAGATTGAATTCTGGCTGTGCTACCATTGGAAAAAATACCAAATAACCCTTAACCTCCATTTCCTCCATTTGGAAAAATGACCAAAATGATATCCAGCTCAAAAGGCTGTGGTCAGGGACACCTGGGTGGCTCAGTTCAGGTTGAGTGTCATACTTTGGCTCAGGTCATGATCTCATGATTCTTGAGTTTGAGCCCCTCATCGGGCTCTGCAGACAGCTCAGAGTCTGGAGCCTGCTTCAGATTCTGTGTCTCCCTCTCTCTCTGCCCCTCCCCCTCTTATGCGCGCGCGCGCGCGCGCGCGCTCTCTCTCTCTCTCTTTCTCAAAATAAATAAACATTAAAATTTTTTAAAAGGTTGTGATAAGAATTTAAAGAAACAATGCACCTTTTTAAAAAAAGTACATAAAAGTCCTTTTTAAATAGTTGCTACTACTATTATTCTCTCCAGATACATAGAAGATCCTCATTTAAATATGTAGTTGCATTACCATTGTTATATTTTCCCATTTTTTCTAATATACCTGCTTGCTGTGAATTTTTAACTCCCTCTAGCTACATATTTATGAATAGTTGATTAATAAAAAGACTTATTTTTCAGCTGTCTTTAATCCTTTGTGCCCATAATTTTCTCATTGTAATGACACATTTATGACAGATGGCCTCCTACTCTGCTAGAGAAAATAAGGGAAAATGAGTGGCTTTCCTAAGAATAATTGGGAGAAAGGTATGTTCAAGCTTTGGCTTCTGGAAGATGGCCCCAAGGAGCTTATGTGTGGACTATTTGCTCTCACATCTGTTAAAAATTAATGCTGTGTGTACATTATGTCATTGGAATAGATTCTCTTCATTAATGGACATATTCATATACATAGAAATGCAATGACTTTAATAAGTTCTTGAGAAAGCATGAGGTGCAAATGTTGGTGTGTTGATGTGGATACTTTAAAAGAGTTCTAGATAGATGGAATTTAGACCCCTTTTAACTTTTTGGCCAGTATCACAGCAGACATACTGATGCACTAGTCTTGTCATATGTTCCAACAGGTTTGGGTAACTCTTCAATAAAGAAAATGAGCAATTTTCCCACTGAAGAAGCAAATTTTGCATAATGACTAAAAGTATGGGCTTTGTCTTTGGATTAGCCTTGATTCAAATCTCACTCTATCTCTTTACTATCTGTATGATTAAGTAAGTCACCTAAGTGCTGATATCTTCATCAATAAAATGGAGATAATTATGATTACCTTGTGGGAGAGACGTGGGTGTGAAATGAGAGAACATATTACTGATGCACTTAGCACACTATCAGACACATGGCCATCTCGGAACACATTGCAGTCATTGTTCCACTCGTCTTTTAATCCTTCATAGAAGACAATGGGATATATGGGGAATCAGCCATCTAGCCAAGTTTGAAATCCAGAAACCCATCTTATGATCATTTTAAGCCACAGGATCTTGAAATATCAGGTAAACCATAAAGGTATAATACAGTTTAATTCATATAGTATTAACACATTAATGGAACATAGGAGAGAATCAAGTCCCCAGGTACTCTTAACTGTTGGTCTAACCATTCAATATTACAAAGTAAAGAGCAACTGTTGTCTTTGCTCTTAAGATAACAGTCTAAAGAATTTAAATAGCCACAGATATTTTTTAGATTGACTAGACATACTCTTGGTATTTTGAATTCACAGACCTGAGTTTCGTCAGCACTGAGGCTCTAATTGAGTCTGCAAACATCTTGTCAGGAAACTTTAAAAATAGGTTGGCTTGGTAACCAGGAAATAGTGATTATTTTGCAAACCTGAAGTCAGGCTTTCAGCCAGTGCCCATCTACAACAGTGAACGGTTAGTCCACCAATCCCTAAAGCCTAAATATAAGCCATAAACTAAAATGCCAGGTAATAACCAGGTACTAGCAGTGGTGTCATCAATAGCCCTGGCCCTGGTAGATTTCCAGCCTTAATATTCTGAGCCTATTGCAAAAACAGCAGCAAGAGATCTGTCACTGAGGCATTCTAGGTCAGGTTCTGCTGAAAGAGTGATGATTAATGAAAATATATCAGTCAAGGAAGTAAGTGCTTTAACTTTAGATTTCTTCCTGAGAGAGGGGCCAAATGATGTTTCTCATTGCACTTCAAGCCAGAGAAACTTTTAACTGGATAAAGGCAGTCACCATCTGGCTACCCTGGGCCACATCTCAGCCAGACCACCAGACAATACAATAATTTTCTTGCCAAAACTTAAGTAACCAAGAACAAGTGTCCTCCTTAGCACCACAGAAGAGTTCAGAAATAATTAAAACTAATATCTTCTGTGTTACCTATAAGAGGTAACACCAATATGGAACTTCAGCATCATCCAATTATGGCAAGAAGGGGCAGAAACAACAGTAACTTCTCTGGAGTTATCAGCCCAATTTTGGAAATAATTCAACATAGATGAGGTACAATGATGACCAACAATCTAACTTATCAAGGTATATTTTATTCAATATTTCATTATTCTCTTTTTATATTTTATTTTTTTAATTCTTTTTATTGCCCTGTCTAATAGCATTTACTTTTCCAGGCATTTCTAAGCACTTTGCAAATGTTAGTTCATCCTCTCCTTATAATAACTTTATGAAATAGATACTACTATTAACTTAATTTTACGTATGAGTGTATTGGCAGTGGCATTGCTTGAGTTCTAAAAGAGTTTCTAAAATAGGTAAAATAAAAATATGGGAAAACTCTGGATTTCTCTAAAAATGACATTTTAAAATGCAAAAAATAAAATGCAATAAATAAACACTGTTTATTTAACTTCACGAAGATATTATCTTCACGAAGATTTATCTTCACGACGACTATTTATCTTCACGAATCTGAAGATAAAAGAGTATAAAATATGCCAGAAAAATCCTCATAAAGCCAAGTCCTGGTTATTTTAATGGTGTATATTTCAACTAAAATCTGGGTGAGGTAGATTCTAACGCCAAATGGCTTTATACTCACTACCCATTTCCCCTTCCAGCATTCTTGCTGTCTCTCTCTTCCTGTCTTTGTTTTCTTCCTTCCATGTCTCACTCTCTCAGACTCCCTCAAAGAAATAATTATCAGAGGACTTTTCTCCCTCTGATAAACTACGGGGGCTAATAATGAAGAGATGGGTGAAGAGGGGTGCAAAATACGAGAGGACTTACTTCAAACGCACAGCACATCAAAGTGACTTGCCAGGAAGCTGGGAAATCTTGCTGAACTAAGCTGGGGTAGCTTTCTTCTCCCCTCACCTTCTTGCTCAAACCACCACTCAGGGAAGACTCAGCAATGGAAGGTATTTCACAGTCCAAGCCAGCTGCCTCCCTCTGTGCCAGCTGGGGAGTGATAGATACATACCAGGTGTCACATCTTTTATTTTGATTAAGTAAATGCTCTCAATAGATATCACTGAATAATATTATCACCTAATTCTCTTGGGCTTTCTTTCTCTTTCTTGAAGTATTTGACAGTAGCTTTCAAATTAGGTGGCATAAATGCAAGAAGGATTTCTGCCAACGTGGCCTAGTGTGTTGAGTGATATAAGACGAATGGATGCATCATCTGTGATGTCATCAAAAGTGTATTATTGGAAGTGCAACAACACATTTTATAAGAAAGGCAAGAAATGAGCTAAAAAGAACCTATCATGTCACAAAACCAAATGAAGACTTTATCTTCAAAACCGGACAGTGTTGACAATATGACAAATATCCAGATGGAAACTGAAAGGTTCTGATTGTCACAATTGTTTCAAACATATGTGCTTACCTTGTCACATAAATGAAGCGTTTGGATGCTTTTCCAAGGCACTTTTCATCCATATCTTAGCTACACTTATGCCACAACCTCAGAGTTGTTTATGAGTCTTTCTTCCTCCTTAATACAAGGTCCATTGCCCATTTCCCTTTCCATTCTCTCCCCTTCCCAGGCCAAATCCTGCCCAGAAGAGGGACCAGTGAATATTGCCTGAATGAGTAATGAGGAATAACACAGAGAAAATGTAAATGAAGACCTTTGTGTGCAACTTTTTCATGGCTTGAAGTTGATCTGGAAGACATTGCCTTGGCATGCCTTGTCTAATTCCTGAAGAATAGTCCATTTTATGTCAAACTTGAGGAAATTTTTGCTAACCATTTTGCATTGCATCATTCTACAAATGTGAATTAGAATTACAAACAGTTGATGGCAACAAAAGTCTATATTATTCTTTTTTATTCAGTCTACCAACCCAATGGTTCCATAGTACAAACAAAGTAATAGAAAAAACTTAGGGACAAAATATATTTTCCATCTCTTTAAAGACTGAAACATATGAATGACTCATGCCCAATGTTATGTTTAAGGAACTTTAAAAAATTCAACATTGGACTTTTAGTGCTGTCATCATTTTATACCTGCTGCTAAAACCCATATTTTTCTAAACCTCCTACAGCTTTGGATTTGCAGGGCTATCTACAATACAGATTTACTTTCTAATATGTTCAGAAACTATAATAAACTACTACTGTTGGCCTCTAAAAAGCCCAGAACCCAGTGAAGGTTCTGTTTCTTTTCCTTTGCTTCTTAACACCAAAAAAATTTTTTTAAATGTTAATAAAATTATATAATCATGTCATTTGGTATAGAAAAAAACTGACAAAATCCAACACCATTCATAATAGAAACTCTGAGCAAGTTAGGAATAGAGAGTTGCTAACCTCAACTTGATAAAGAACACCCCCAAAAAAACCTACTGCTAACATCATACTTAATGATGAAAGACTGAATGCTTTCTCTGTAAGATCAGCAAGGTCAGGATGTTTGACATCTACTCTCCATTCTTTTTTTTTTTTTAATTTTTTTAAGCTTTATTTGTTTTTGAGGGAGAGAGAGAGGGAGACACAGAATCTGAAGCAGGCTCCAGGCTCCGAACTGTCAGCACAGAGCCCACAAACCACGAGTTCGTGACCTGAGCCAAAGTCGGACGCTTAACTGACTGAGCCACCCAGGCGCCCCTCTACTCCCCATTCTTATTCCATATTCTACTGGAAATCTAGCCACTGCAATATGGCAAAAAAATAAAAGGAATATAAATTGGAAAGGAGGAAATAAAACTCTCTCCTTGCATGTAACATGGTTATCTACATAGAGAATCCCAATAAATCTACAAAAATAACCCTAGAACTAACAAATGAGTTCATCAAGGTCAAAAGATAACAGATCAACATACAAAAATCAATCACATTTTCACATACTGAATAATATGTATAGGATCTATATACTGATAATACAAAATACTGATGAAATGAATCAATGTCCTAAATAAGTGGGGAGATACACTCTCTTCATGAATTGGAAGACTCAACATAGTAGAGATGTCAATCCTTCCCCAATTGATCTATAGATTTAATGCAATGCCTATCAAAATCCTATTGAGAATTTTTTGTAGACATAGCAAGTTTCTTCTAAAATTCATATGGAAAGGCACAGGTCTTAGAATAGCTAAAACATTTTGACAACAAAGAAGATAGTGGAAGAGACCACTCTGATATTAATGTTTATTATATAGCTACAATAATCAAGACAGCATAGTCAGTGGAGGGATAGAATCATTGATCAATGGAAGTAAACAGAGAACCCAGAGATAGACTCACACAAATGTGTTCAACTAAATTTTAACAAAGATATGGGAAGAAGAGCCTTTTCAATAAATGGTGCTGAAAATAATGGTGCATCCCTTCACAAAATGTGAATCTCAACCTAAACTTTACTTATAAAAAATTAACTCAAAATGGATCACAAACTTAATTATGACCCATCACACTTGTGTAACTGTAAAACTATAAAACTTTTAGAAAATCTTCAAGATCTAGGACTAGGCAAAGATTCCTTAGACTTGACAGCAAAAGTACAATCCATAAAAGGGAAAGGTGATAAATTGGACTTTATCAAACTAATAAATACTAACCATACAATAAAATGTTGATAAATTCTACTGTATAAAAATGAAGACTAATGATACATTATAAGCCATCATGAAGAACATGAAAAAATAAATCAAATACTATGAGAATATATTTACAAACATTACTATCCAAAATATATTCACAACTCATTCAAATGATTTTTTTAAATCAGGCAACCAAAACAAAATGGTCAAAAACTATGAAGAGGTAATTTTATGGAAGAAAAAACTTTAACAGCCCATTAAACTGTGAAAGAAGCCTAACTTCATTAGTAATAAGAGAAATAAACATAACACTACAATAAGATACTGTTTAACATTCATTAGAGTGGGAAAAACATTATAAGTCCATTACCGACAAGGCTTAGAGACAACATAAAGCAAAGGGTATTCTTACATACAGCTGATAAGAGTATGAACTGATACTGCCTCTTCAAAAATGAATTTGGCACATTTTAGTAGAGATGAATATGTGCATACCCTCTGCCTCCACATTTCCGCTTTAAAGCATACACTCTCAAGAAACTCTTGCCCATGTACATCAGAAGACATTCCCATGAATATCAATAACAATGGTGTGCTTTCAGCTAAAATTTTTTTAATTAAAAAAATAACTTCCATATCCATCTAAAAGAAAATGGATAAATAAATTTTGAAAAATACAGTGGAATATGATATGATGATGAAAATGAACATGACTACAAGCTATCACACGAAAGGATCTTAGAACCATAATACCAGGTCAAAACATTAAAAACAGAAGACCGAACGTGATATGAAATCATTTTGAAAAAACTAAAAAACAAGCAAAGTTAAGAATTGCCTAAAGATACTTACATATGTAATGAAACTAATTTCTTTTTATTTTATTTGAGTTGACATACAATGTTACATTAGTTTTGGGTGTACAACAGTGATTCAACTTCTCTATATGTTATGCCATGTTCACCACAAGCGTAGCTACCATCTGTCACCACACAATAATACTACGATACCATTGACAATATTCCTTATGCTGTACGTTTTATTCCCACGGCTTATTCATTCCATAACTGGGAACCTATATCCCTCACTCCTCTTCATTTGTTTTGTCCATCTCCCCATCATCCTTCCCTCTAGCACCCATCAGTCCACCCTATGTATTTATAGCTCTGATTCTGCTTTGTGCTTGTTTATTCATTTTTTGGTTTGTTTTTTAGATTCCACATAGGAGTGAAATCATATGGTATTTGTCTTTGTCAGTGAGACTAAAATAAGGGAAAAGCAAACAGGAGGGAGAAAAGATCTGGAAAGAACATACAGGAAGGTCTAACATGCTTAGCAATGTATTCTTTTTAAAAAAAAATGTTTATTTATTTTTAAGAGAGAGAGAGAAAGTGGGAAGGGGGAGACACAGAATCCAAAGCAGGCTCCAGGCTCTGAGCTGTCAGCACAGAGTCCAAAACAGGGTTTGAACCCATGAACTGAGAGATCATGACCTGAGCTGAAGACCGATGCTTAACCGACTGAGCCACCCAGGTGTCCCAGAAACATATTAGTTCTTAAATTGGGAATTAATTCAAAGCGCTTGTGTTATCTTGCTTTATAACCTTCATGTATCATGAATATGAACACAGAATCAAATATTACAAAATATTGTATATTTGAATACTATAGTATATATGAAACAAATATTACAAAATCAAATTTCTGAAAGAATAAAAGCTAAGGAAAAAATTAAGAAAAAGGTTAAAAAAAATGTAGATTTGTGCTCTAAACTTTCCAGTAATCATCTCAGTAAAATGACCTTCAATGCAAGCACACAACTGAATGGAAAGAACACTACTTTTTGAGTTTAATATTTGGAAATAAATATTAGCCCTCAGGGGTGCCTGGGTGGCTCAGTTGGTTAAGCGTCCAAATTTGGCTCAAGTTATGATCTCACAGTTCACGGGTTCGAGCCCCACATCAGGGTCTGTTCTGACAGCTCGGAGCCTGGAGCCTGCTTCAGATTCTGTGTTTCCCTCTCTCTCTGCCCCACCCACATTCACGCTCTCTCTCTCTCTGTCTTTCAAAAATAAATAAACATTAAAAAAATGAATAAATAAATATTAGCCCTGGGAATGCCAGGTATGTGGTTAGTGATTTAGGCAACAGTTATGCACATGCAGCTTCCTCTTCCATAAACATGGAATAATTGCACCTACCTCACAAGCATATTGTAAGATTGAATCGAGAAATAACACAAAAACAGCTAGCACAGAATCCCTCAGGAAAGTTACATTATGTTCAGTCCACAATAGCTATAATTTTAATGATGATCTCTTACAAACTGGCTAATACTTTGAGGCACCAACCTGTTACTAGTCTCTTGAGTTGTGGGTAACATCTTACTTTCACCACCAGAAAGGTATGATTAGTGAAGGAAGGTGGAAAGTACCATTTACTGAACATCTCCTATGGTTCAATCCTAAGAGTTTTATAGATATTCCAACATCAAACCTGTAAGCAATTACAATGAAGAAGGCACTATCAACTCCATGATACAAATGAGAAAACTGAGCTTAATTACCTTGCTGAAGATAATTCAGCTGGTCATTAACAGAACCAGTGTTAGAACCTAAGTGGGTTCCCTTGTCTGGGTTCCAGGCCCTCTACAGCAAGAATGACTGCCAATAACCTGTCTCCTAGTTTAACCCCAATCGTCCCCTGCAGCTTCAGCCTCCAGCCCCTATCTTAGTCTTAGGGTCCTGTGTAGTTCACAACCTATTTCAAAGAGATGAAAGTTGATGCCTTGAGCTCTAAAGAATTCTTAAAGACTTCCTGCTCAATCAAGTTCCTTACTTCTCTCATTTTGTAAAATTTGAATAAGCTTCCGTGAGTGTTGGAGGGACTGCTTGAAAAATTCTAGCTTATTTTTACAGTATGTAAACCTTTATGGCTTGTATCTATACCATAAGAATAATACACAAACAAAAATTTTTATCAGGGGCAAACCTTAAATCTTATCACTAAAATTCAGCAAAGTCTGAACTCTAATGGCCATTTCACTGAGGAAGGGAACAGAGGAAGAGAGCAAAGTAGCATAACAGGTGGGAAAAGATGGGAACAAAAACTTTGGAGAATTCCAAATTGAAACTGGGCCCGTTTACAGTACTGCCAATGGTGACTTTTTCTCCATGTGAGTCAACATCATCCCCATTTCACTCCTTAGCGCTCCCCACTACATTTTAGTCATTGGTTTTCTAAAAGCCTATACAGTTTAAGTCGTCTAAATTTCCTTCATGTCCATCAGTTTTCAAATTTTCCTCTCTGAGAGGTTTAGTAGGTAACTAACAAATCACATTGCTGAAGAATGTAGGCTCTGGAGTCAGAACTCTCCCAGATCTTTATTAGATAAATAACTTTGGTCCAATTATTTAAGTTCTCTGAGGTGTAGTTTTCTCATCTATAAAATGGATTCTAATAATAGCATCTGCCTCCTTCAATTGTTATGAGAATTAAATGAGGTAATATAACACCATCAAAGGGGATAGCCCAGAACTGTAAATGTAACATTTATCACCAACATTGGCATCAGCATCAAATTGTGAGCTTAATATTACAGTAATGCTAATATGTTGTAAGCAGAATAGGACCTTTATGTGATATTTGATGATATTAATGATACAAGATGATGATGCTACAAGAATCAACCAAATGGAGAAAATGCCTTAAGAGAATTTCTTAAAAATATAATTGCAAAATAGTTCACAATGGCCCTCTATACATAATGAGAGACATAAGCATTTTATTTTGGTATATTGTATCCTTTTCTTTTCCTTTTTTTATTGCCTGAACTTGTAAAATAATTCATCTTACTATAGGAAGGATTCCAAATTACTTCATAGGAAATAAGAATAATAAGGAAAGAAATAAGGAAAGTTGACACAACAGCATGTTCTTTCATATTTTTACTTTGGTACCTTCTCCATCCCTCCCCTCAACTCTGATATAATTGTATGTCTAAAAAGATGTATTCTTGGTGCTTTCAGCCTCTACAAGAGCATGAAAAAAACCCTCATGCTAATTTATGGCAGTTTATTTTACATCCATATGGGAAAGTTCATTTGGCTTGAACTTTTTTTCAGACGCTGATGAGGCTGCTATTGATTTAGTACTCTCCTAGAATACAAACCCACAAAACACATAACAGAGGAAAAGCTAATTATGGTAATAAGAATCAAGCATGCATAATTCCATTAAAAATAGTCACCTCTCTTCGTATATCATGACTTTTTTTTTCTTTTAACAACTCTTCTGTTCATTAGGAGAAAATTACCTTTTAGTGTTAAGTGGACTATAAACGCACTGTTTACATTGTAACTGGAAAAAACTAATGTCATATTTAGTATCAGGAAGATTATTGCTATTGGTGTTGTCTCACTGTATTACTTCAAAACAGCGTATAATGAATGCCTAGTTTGCACATGCTGAGTCATTGTCCAAGATTTCATTTTAGAAGAACATACCTCTCCTGGCCTTTGTGGATAGATACTTGAGTTCTGGCTCACTTAAGTTTCAAGTTACCTTACTGTCTCTTACTTTTTGTAAGGAGCATGTGTTTTAACTACTCAACTATTAGGACAAAAGTTAATTTTTATTTCTACAGAGTATAAAAACTATCAACCATAATGCGAACATTCCAAGGGATTCCAGGGTTTCAGAGGTAGAAAAGACAGCCAAATTCAACTATTCCACACTTCTAGCAACTGAAGGAATCCTAAAAGATAGATGCTTCCAGCAAGAAGTCCATTGCCTCAAAAGGTAACCTGTTCTACATATGAGTAATCTTGTTAGAAATTTCTTTGCTGGTCTGAACAGCTCTGTCATTCTTATCTGTTGGAACAAGTTCTAAGACCAGGTAGACACAGAGTAATGATGTGAGAAAGATGGAGAATTTAAACAAATTGAACAAATAACACAAGAGAGGTGGGGAATATTTATGTGCCATAAAAATATGAAAAATCACCTACATTTCTATTATCAAAGAAACAAATTAATAAAATGCATTGCCATTTTTATCTACCAAGTTGACAAATATTTTTGAAAAGTAATAAATGTTAGAGGGCTGGAGGAAGAGTAAGAGTAGGGAATAGGATCGCATATACAATGCCAATGGAGTATAAATTTTTACATATTTTTAATGTGCATTTTGCAATAAGTATCAAAAGCATTAAAAATATATTTACTTTTGGGGCGCCTGGGTGGCACAGTCGGTTGGGCGTCCGACTTCAGCCAGGTCATGATCTCGCGGTCCATGAGTTCGAGCCCCACGTCAGGCTCTAGGCTGATGGCTCAGAGCCTGGAGCCTGTTTCCGATTCTGTGTCTCCCTCTCTCTCTGCCCCTCCCCCGTTCATGCTCTGTCTCTCTCTGTCCCAAAAATAAATAAATGTTAAAAAAAAATATATATATATATATATATATATATATTTTTACTTTTGAACCAAACTCCCATTTCTATTAACTTACTCTAAGGAAAAAATGTATTAAGAATGTTCATTAAGCTTGAATTTAAATATAAAATTATAAATCATAAATATTAATAACATTTTTGTGACCTTGTTTAATTCAAGGGACTTCAAAGGGTTTTCAAGGGTCAAGGGTGGTTTTCACTGGCTGCCAGAAGCTCTACTGTCAGCTTCTCTTTCATAGAAATCACTTTTTATGGAATTAGCCAAACCAGATCCAAAAAGCCATAGAAAAAGGAAGTAAGAAATCTTGAACTGCCATTCTGGATCATTCACCTTCAAACTGGAATCTGCATGAAATTCTCAGTCTTCACAATAGCAACAACCCCAAACTAATGCCTCCTTCTTACTCATCAGAGCCACCATTTCTTGGGTCTTCATAAAGATCTTCAAAATCAGTTTCAAAAAAAAATAATTATGACATCTTATATATCAATGTTGCCTAAGTAGTTGAAATTCCCCCTTTAACATTCTAATGTGGCCTACTCTGCAATTTTTACAGGAGCTTGCTACTATAAATAATTATATTATCAATACTTTAAATCACATTAAAATTCTGGGGTTTCTGGGTGGCTCAGTGGGTTAAGCGTCCAACTTCAGCTCAGGTCATGATCTCCCAGTGCGTGAGTTGGAGCCCCATGTTGGGCTCTGTGCTGACGGCTCAGAGCCTGGAGCCTGCTTTAGATTCTGTGTCTCCCTTTCTCTCTGCCCCTCCTCTGCTTACACCTCTGTCTCTCTCTCTCAAAAGTAAATAAACATTAAAAAAAAAAAATTTAAATGCAAGCTGGTACAGCCACTCTGGAAAATAGCATGGAGGTTCCTCAAAAAGTTAAAAATAGAACTACCCTACAACCCAGCAATTGCACTACTAGGCATTTATCCAAAGGATACAGGTGTGCTGTTTCGAAGGGATACACGCAACCCAATGTTTACAGTAGCACTATCAACAATAGCCAAAGTATGGAAAGAGCTCAAATGTCCATTGATGGATGAATGGATAAAGAAGATGTGGTATATACACAATGGAGTATTACTCAGCAATCAAAAAGAATGAAATCTTGTAATTTGCGACTAAGTGGATGGAACTAGAGGGTATTATGCTAAGCGAACTTAGAGAAAGACAAATATCATAGGACTTCACTAATATGAAGACTTTAAGACACAGAACAGATGGACATAAGGGAAGGGAAGCAAAAACAATATAAAAACAGGGAGGAGGACAAAACAGAAGAGACTCTTAAATATGGAGAACAAACAGAGGGTTACGGGAGGGGTTGTGGGAGGGGGGATGGGCTAAATGGGTAAGGGGCATTAAGGAATCTACTCCTGAAATCACTGTTGCACTATATGCTAACTGATTTGGATGTAAATTTAAAAAATAAAACAAAATAAATAATAGTAAATAAATAAGTCACATTAAAATTCTTAACTGCAAAAAAATCTTAATTGCTTACACTATATTTTTATGTCTTTTTCTTTATTCATAAGTTAACCTTTGATAAACGATTTAGGAACAAATTGTGATACTGTGTGATTTCTTTCCAATCTGTTAAGCAGAAATTATATGTTCATTGAATAGAATGTAGGTCCAGATATGTGGGAATGTGAAATTGTGTCTGACTGATTTGGGGTCAACTTCATTGATCGTACACGAATCCTCTTTATTTTGGTTTCCTCACGGTAAATGATAGTATTCATGGTAGAAGTTATGCAATAGTAAAATATCTTACAGGAAGCACTTACTACTTAAATTACTGTATTACTTAATTTAAAAAAGGGATCTCAAATGAGAAAGATTGCTTGCTGAACATAAAGAGCATAGTGTTCTTTCACTGAGCCACCTGTATGAATGAAAATGATCACATATTACTTTAAAAACAATGTAAATAAAATAGACCTAAAAATCAATAGAAGCAAAACTGAAGGGACTAGAAAACTGTGCTTCTGTAATAGTGACTTGATTTGTAATAACCTGGGGAAGGAAAAAAATAGGTATTTCTTTATAGGAGACAGCGAAGAAATATGACATAAGAGCCAGAGGCTATACTGAGCCAGTGAAATTGTCCATTATTTAAACTGCAGGTGGTGACACTCACATAAACTGGAATAGCAAGATGCATCTAAACCAAGTGATGTGAGTGGATTTAGTGTGAAATGCACCGTGGGATTCTGTACTTCATGGGAGAATACAGGTGTGCTCTACCTTAGGAGAGCATGGTAGTAGAAATGCTACCTTTGAAAGAAGACCAATTAAAGCCTAAGTACACTGAATCTATAATTTCAACCCTATTTGTATATTATTAACAACTTGGCAGAAAATTTGGGGAATTAAGGTTCCTGAGGTAGCAAAAGAAGGAAAAAGAAGGGAAAGTAAAAGAAAAAGGAGATGAGAAGATGAAGAGGAAAGCAGATGCAGTAGAAGGGGGAGATGAAGAAGGAAAAAAGGAAAAGACTGAAGACAGGAGAGATACCTAGGAGATAGGTAAAAGAGGTAAGATCCAGTGTTACCAAAATGTTGAAAATACATTAATGGAAATCAAAAAAGCCTTCCTGCTTCCAGACAAAATTGTAAAGTTGATGACATTGGTCTTCATCATGCCCACTCTTAGCCTATATTCCAGGGATCAAAAGTATTTTCTGTAAAGGGCCTGCTAATAAAAGTTTTTGGCTTTAGCAACTTCTCATCTCTGCTGTTGTGACACAAAGCAACCACAATGTGTAAGCAAATAGGTATGGGTATGTTCCAATAAAACTTTATTTACAAAAACAGGCAATGGGCCACATTTGTCCAACCAGCCCATACTGTTCCAATCTTATTATATTGTTTTACTTCATCTAACACATTCCACTAACCATTGCCCAATCACCCAATGCATCACTGACTTTCCCTAATTTTTATAATTATGCTCCCTGTCTTTAAAGCTTCACTCCCCATTTCTTCTCTTTATATTAAGTCTTCCTGTATCTTTCAGGTAGCATCTAGCCACCATAATAAAATCACCCCCTGCTTAGCAGCTCATGAGAGGAAGAGAACTACAATCTAGAGGGCACCACAAGATCCTTCTACCACTACTAAATACATCCCAAATGAACTGCACTAGGCTCCTATCCAACATCTACATAATTCTTTGTTCAATCATTCAAGAATTGAGTACCTGTTATGTATTTCACCCTATAAAAAAAGATAGCTTTAAAAATTAATTCTTGACCTCAGTGACTCAATCTAGTATAAGAAGAGATTACTTACATGCCACTGCCTTCCTATATCCACCCTCCCCCAACCCCCCTCAAGTCATTACAAAGCCATCATTAACCTCAGTAGTGGCAAAAAGCAAACTAGAATAGGGAGGCTAGAACTAGGAAAAATTAATGAGAAGATATTTGAGGACCAAAGACTTGATGATATAGCGATTATTTCTCCTCTCTGGAGTTTCATTTCTAGTCAATCACTAGGTCATGTTGGGTAGCAGGCACCAAAAATGCTCTATCCTGATAAGGGAGAAGAGAAAAAACCCAATTTATCAGACAAAATACTGTCCTTACTCCTTCTTTAAGTTTATGTCATTTTGTGAAGAACTTCCAGAGAGAAATGGTTCATGACTACCAATCCTTGATACCAAACTAATTTAAAAATTGTATTAAAACAAATGAAATTCAACAGTCTGCTAATGGCCATGGCACATTATACTGTATCAGATTAATCTTCCCACCAGTACCAGCTAGAAAAGCTGGACAGCATCTAAGAACCTCTGCTTGGAGGCAGCAAATGGCTACCATGGTAGCAAGACAGGCAGGGAGGTACACATTCCACTCTCCACTCAAGAGAGAACATGCTGCAAAGATTGCACTTAGCTAATAGCCCCACGCTTTGGGATGTGCTGAGGCACTCATGCTGAGGCCGCATATTCTCCAGGCTGTGCCTGTCCAACAGGGTACTCTTCTAATGAGCACTCTACTCTGCAGCTCCTTTATCAGCCTGGCTGAGCCTATCTCAGAGCTGCACTGGACTGAGACTCTTCCTGCCCAATCCTACTCTTACCTTCCTCCTCTGCTCTCAGCGGCATCAGGTCTGCAATGCAGTCTCTCTGCTTACTCCTGCTCACTCTACCCTGTGATTCACATTTACCAACCTCAAAAATAATGACACTCTCTCAGTAGTGCAGCCACATTCCACAGGAGGCTAACAAAGGGTATTTTAATCAAATACTTTGCTTTGGAATGTAACCAACAGCTTGTATAAACATAGCAAAATGCTTCATACCATGTGAACTTTTGGCATATTTCGCCAAGCAAAATGGCTGCAGTTTTCTATTAGTGAAGAAGTTTATCCAGAATGGAAATGCGTAATTTAGGTTTAATAAGACTTTTCAACATAAGCTGTACATACAAATGTGTATTTTCTCCTTTCCTTGTGTTTACAGCATGAGATAAGCTGTAGACCAATTTTATGTAGCTATTTTATATGCAAATAAGAGGTTACTTTTACGTGTTTTCAGTTTTATAGGAAACAGGCAAGAGAATTTCAAATAATGCAGTTGCCACTTTAGTCAGAGGATTGACTTTTCTATTTTCTGTGGACATCTTTCTCTTGACAGCTGATGAAAAATGTTTAAACACTAAAGGCTTAAGATATCAATACAATTTTATAAACAATTTTATTATTTCAGGTTAAATGAGCTCACTTTGGCTTTTTCAGTATGAGTTGAGATGGTCAGTTGACCTCCTCCTCTATTCAAAAGCAATAAGTGTCGGGGCACCTGGGTGGCTCAGTCGGTTAAGCGGCCGACTTCGGCTCAGGTCATGATCTCACAGTCCGTGGGTTTGAGCCCCGCGTCAGGCTCTGTGCTGAAAGCCCAGAGCAGTAAGTGTCTTTTGTATGAATAATTTCCCAGGATCCCCACATGGACAGATGTGAAAATCCTCCAATGGTAATGGTAAGTCAGCTCAATAATGTCACCTGTCTCTGGCCTCTTAGAATGGGGATGAGGAGTTCATCTATTGGCTGGCATCAGTGACCTCAAAAGGAACTGAGAAGAGGATTCTGACATGAACAGATTACAGATCCCATAAGTGGAGCTTAGTTTTGGCAAGATGGATAGATTTGGAAGCACCCATAGACCTAACTGAGCTAATACAGACAGCATGCTGTTGATCCAATGATTCTCCATCAGGAACAAAATCTGCCTTGGCCAGTAGTACACTAAAGGAGCCAACAGCCATTAGGCAGAGGCTCAAGTAAGCAGGTGGTTTCTGTCAATGGATGTCCTACGGTGAACAAAACAGAGCGTGGAGAAGGAATTAGGTACATAATAGGTAGATATTTGGGCAGGGAGTCTTAATGGATATGGTGTGGCAGAGGGGGAAGAAACTGGAGTTCAGGAAGAATTCTGTCCTGAGATGACCGAACAGAAGGCAGTACCTAAAATCAAGAGGAGAAGTTCTCAGTGCACTTGTTCACCACAATTGAGTAAGATCTACTTACTAGAATCTATTTACTAGATAAAGGCCATAGCAGAACCACCAGAAATTCTTTTCATCTGCTCCATACTCAGGACTCTCCATATCCTACCTGAAGAGTACCAGGTCTGATGGAGGGAAGCTGGTCAGGAGAAAAACCAGAATTTACACCTGTAATTCTGGGGGCTGCCGTAACAGGAAGCCAGACAGAATGGATAGAGGGAGTATCCCGCTATGGGGTATTGGAAAAAAACTGGTCCTAATGAAACTCAATATCATCATCTGAAAATAGAAAACAATGTCAGCTTCTAAAGTTGTTGAAATGATTGAATTACAGATAGTTAGCTCATAGTGTGAAGTCCAAGGATGTGAGTGAACCAGGACTTTCAGCTACTCATAGAATCATACAATGATCAAGGACATTGTCTTAACTTGGGAGCTTTTGACAGGTTATCAATAGTGTGGCAATAACAATAGCTAACATATATTGAGTACTTATTATGGGACAATCACTCTTGATTCTTTACATCTATTATCCTATCTGATCCTCTCAACCCTATGAGGTGGGTAGTAGTTTCAACTCCATTTTACAGATATGAAAACCAAAGAATAGGGAAGTGAAGTGACTTGTCCAAGGTTACACATTAGCAAGTGGTAGTAGTAGGATTTGAACAGAGGCTTAGGAGCCCCCACTTTGAGTTATTTTAGTTACACATAACACTATACTTCTACCATGGTGTGTGTGTGGGGGGGGGGGGTTGGTGATAGAGGAAACTATGTAAAAGCAAGAATTAGTCCATTCAGTACCTATTTAGAATACCAGTGGTAGACCACAATGAGACATGTAGAAAAAGTAGTTAAACTGTGGCAGCACGTTTTTAATGTCATTTTTTCCAGTGATCATTTCCCTGACTACGCTCTTGGCATGGAGCTATGTCAGCACAGCCATGGCAGGAGCGGGGTTTATGGCCAGAGCCTTTATTACCAAAATGAGCAATGGTGCTGTATGACCAGCATTATTTCTGAGTTGTGGTCCTCTGTGGTGCACAGAAACAAGCAGTACCTACATCATTTTTCCTCTGATTTGTAAATTCCAGAATGACAGAATACTACATATTAGATCATCATATAACCTATCTACAAAAACTTTAAATATAAACTCATGCCCTCAAGGATCTGGAAGATTTAGTAAGGTTTGCAAAGTCATTCACTCAAAAAGGCTTTCAATGATAATTCACCAAAAATAAAATAAAAGTGGAAGAATTTTTTAAACAGCAGCTTGATCTCTATGGTATATCTACAGTGCATTTAATATGTTTTGATGTATTTTTTTCACTTTTACTTAAGCAATTCATGCTTTCAGATAACTTAGAATAACATCATCTGAAAATCACCTAAAATATTACCACCAGAGATGATCATTATAAATATTTTATTTTTAAGCCTTCAGGAATTCTGCCCTAGTCATTTAACATTTAGTAAAAATAAAAACATATTTGTCACACAATATAGTCTACTACACAACTTCCTCTCTCATTTAGCTATAGTATGAGTACCTTTTAATGTCCTATATAAAATTACATTTATTATGACTACATATTTTTATTTTATGGGTGCCCATAATTTACTTCATCAGTCCCCCATTGTTGGGTTTCTAGGTTATTTCCAAATTTTCTTATTTATTTTTAAGACTGCTTCTTACACTTAGCAAATTAACATTTAATCTATTATGTAGAAATATTGTTACCAATTTCTAGTTTGCCTTTTAACTTTGCGGTAGCTTCCATTCAAAAATACGTTTTTAATTTTAATGTAGAAGTGTGTGACAGTTTCAATTGTGAATTCTGCTTTTAGTGCTATGCTGAGAAAGCCTTTTTTTCAAGAATAAAGAATACCCATCCATTCCTGTGATGTGTATATATTCGTGGGTGATCTCATATAACATTTTCATGGCTTCATTTTTTTCATATGTTTTTGAAACAGTTGATACTAATACAATCCTGGAAAATCACATATCAAAAACTGTCAGATAGCTTGCTTTGTAAAAGAATATTGAGATGACTCTTCTTCACAGGAGAAAGGAGCCCTTGTGGATTACAAAAAACTCAATGTAGAAGACATTGGAGTTTCTTCTGTGAAGTGAACGATTTCATCACATTTCTATGAAAGTTGATAAAATGGTGCTACATAAAGACAAGTAGATACCTTCAGTTAGATGTCCAGGCTGAGCTGCTTATGACTAACAAGGATATCCACTCCCTACTCCATTTGTAAGGACTTATTTCTGAGGATGCTGCACCTTCCCACCAGCTTATTCTAATTCCAAATGGACTGCCTCCATAGCTTCATCTATTCCTTCAGAGGCTGTGAGGGATATTTTTACATCAGAGAGGACACTGGTCAAAAAGAGAGAAGGCATGCCATGGCTACTGCTCCTAATAATAGTACTACATTTTCAAACCATGTAATTTTGGTTTAAGATTTTTTTAAGTAGCAGCTAAGAAACCTGACACGTAATGTGCAAATTGCAAAACCTTGACAAGATTCTACATGCCTTTTTCTTTCACTGATTTTATTTCTAAATTATTTTTTTTAAGATCCTACAATGCCTCTGCGATTAAACTTTAATAACCTTAAAATCTATTCATTATTCCATGGCCACCTTTAAGATGTCAGTCAGTGATATCACTAACTTCCCAGTTTAAGATGTTTTTCCCCTTGGAAGAATCTGTTCATTACAGTAGTTAACAACTACTCAGTTAGCAAAGAGCCTTAAGACAAGGCATGGGACAAGTTAATGGCATAACAAATCAGTCGTTAAACTAAATGGTCAGTTTGCACAGTAGAGTATTATTGCTTTATTGAATCCAACTTAAAGATTTACAGAAGTTACATTTTATTCCAGGTACAAGATGCACAAATGAAATACAGAGGGGTGCAGTTTTGTTTTACGCTGCTTTCATTAAGAACCCAATTGCATGGCAAAATCAGTTAGTATATATCTCGGTCCATGTGACAGCCAATTTTCCACTGAGATTGGAAACTCTGGGAGCTTTTTAATCCTTGTTCTCACTCTGGGAATACAGGAGTGGGAGTTACAGCATGTTTTTAAATTGTTTAAAGTAAAGCATCAATAGTAACAAGGGCTTATCCCTGACTGCTGAGCAATGGAACATCTCCGAACGGATAGTGCATGACCTGAATTCTGGGTCTACTTTGATAATGAAATTTGTCTGGGACACTCTTACTGGCCCAACATGGTCAGGTATTTTTCTCCAGTGAATTTCCTTTCACAGAAAATATATATTGCTATAAACACAGCTGTCACCAAATAACCTGTGACACAAGCAACTTGACCATCTAAAGGCCCTAAGCTGATAGCATCGTGATTCACTTCACAACTATTTTTTCTTTGCATCCCAGTACTTCCAAAGATCTAGGGATATTGTATATACCAATCCACATAAGGTTTATATTCTTGTGGAGAAGGCAGCTTTCCAAAACATAATTTTACATTAATGCATTATCGTATTACATTAAACAGGATACATTAGGTACATAAACCATTACACAGGATATATACACTAAACAGGATGAAATACATTAAATACATACATTAAACAGAATAATTTTGCAAGGAATAAATGCTATAAGGAAAAGAAAATATGTTCAGGAAGAGTGTTGAATGGGAGTCCACTGTTCATGTAAGGAGTAGAAATTATGTTATTTGGAGAACTGCAGAAAATCAATCAATCAGGGGTCCACAAAGTAAAAGAAAGATAAATAAGTTTTTGACTGAACACTTATAAAGCACCCTTTTACATGCTTTCAAAGGCCTGTCTGCTGCTTTTAGTTCTCTGAGAACCTTCTTTCTCTTCAGAACAGAAGAGCTACAGCAATAGATTAAAGCTTAGAGTTTAGGGATAGTACATGCTCAAGATTCCTGCTCAGTGCCTAGCACTACATATATAATGCTTTTTATAGCAGTAACAACAATGATGAGAAAGGTCAAATTGCTGGGGTTTTGGAATAATTGCTTGGTTCAGATCTATAAAAAGCTATTAAATCAATCCTCTAGAGAATAGTATGTTTTGTTATTCTGTAAGGGCATAAGTGTAAAAGTTCTTCAGCTTACAAACTAATTCTGGACCTCAGTTTAATATCACTTAATATATTTATGTTCTATAGTTGCAAGCCACAAACTCACTTCAAATGTCTTTAGTGGGAATAAAATACCACAAAATAAACTGTTAGACTTTGTGTGTGTATGCAATAACATCTGACAATCCTCACTTTCCAGACTAGGTACTTATGAGCCAGCAACAAAAAAGAATAGATTTTCAGAAAGCCTGTGTTCAAAAGCATACATACCATTTGAAACATTTTAAAAATGATTTCTTTCAGTAGGAATTATTTCATTTTCATATTGTGGCTGGTAAGGTAAACTCTTGTTTGACAACATAAAGACTATTTATGAAAGACATACGACATCAACTGCAGCTTACATCATATGGTATATTTGCATAAATGTATATGACATCATTTTAGAATCCTTTGTTTCTTGCTCCACTGGTACTTTTACCAAATACAGACTGACAGTGTCCTACACTAATTAATCCATTTACTAAAACAAGCATAACAAAACAAAACAAAAATCCGTTGTCTTTCCCCTCAGGGAACTCATTGAAAATTAAATGAGAGGAGCACCTGGGTGGCTCAGTCAGTTAAACATCCAACTTCAGCTCAGGTCATGATCTCATGTTTCATGGGTTTGAGTCCCTCATTGGACTCTGTGCTGACAGCTCAGAGCCTATAGCCTGCTTCAGATTCTGCGTCTCCCTGTCTCTCTGCCCCTCCCTTGCTCTCTCTCTCTCTTTCCCTCTCTCTCTCAAAAATAAACAAACATAAAAAAAAAAAAAAAAAGAAAGAAAATTAAATGAGAATTCCCCTCACAGTTCTTAGCTCTCCTGGCCTTAGCAGAGGAAGCAAGGTGTATCGGTCAGGGAGCCAGCAGGAAATAAGTGACATTCTCTCAAAGGTAAGTCAACAGAGTGTAATAAATGAGACATCTTACAGAGATGGGGGCAGGTTAAGGGAGACCAAGATGGGTGGTGAAGCAACCTGGAGCTGGCAACAGCAAGAACAGGTTCCACCAGGTTTACAATGGCAAGGGGAGTATATTAGTTTCATACTGTTGCTGGGGAAAAAAAATGACCACAAAATTAGTGACTTGAAACAATAGAAATTTTTCTCTTATGCTTCTGGTGGCCAAAAGTCCTAAATGAGTCTTACCAGGCTAAAATCAAGGTGGTGACAGAACCACTCTCCCTCAGGAGCCAGTAGGGGAGTATCTATTTCCTCGCCTTTTCCAACTTCTAGAGTTGCATGCCTTGCCTTCCGAGGTCCTTTAATCTTCGAAGTTAACGGTATAGCATCCACTCTTTCTGACTTTGCTTCTAACACATGACTTTTTCCCCCATCCATGTGTAGCCAAATCTCCCTATATCCTCCTCTTTTAAGAATACTTTTAACTAGGGGCACTGGGTGGCTCAATCAGTTGAGTGTCCGACTTCAGGTCATGATCTTGCGGTTCATGATTTCATGAGTTCGAGCCTCACATTGGGCTTTCTGCTGTCAGTACAGAGCCTGCTTTGGATCCTTTGTCCCCCTTTCTCGCTACACCTCCCCTGCTTGCACTCTCTCTCTCTCAAAAATAAAATAAAAAACGCTTTTTAAAAAAAGAATACTTTTAACTATATTTAGGGCCCACTTGGATAACCCAGGATAATCTCTCCATCTCAAGATCCTTAACTTAATCGATCTGCAAAGACCCTTTTTACATGAGATAATATTCATGAGTTCCAAGGATTAGAAGCTGGATACCACTGGGTGCCACTATTCACCTTGCCACCAGGAGAGTCTGGAGTGGTAACTGGAACCCAGGGAGACCTACAGCAATAGAAAAAAACTATCTGACAGAATATGCAGTTTATTTTTTAATGTTTATTTATTAATTTTGAGAGACAGAAAGGGAGAGAGAGACAGTGTGTGTGTGTGTGTGTGTGTGTCCACGCACACACCCACACGCACGCACATGAGTGGGGAAGGGGCAGAGAGAGAGGGAGAGAGAAAATCCCAAGCAGGTTCCACATTGTTAGCCGGACATGGGGCTCAAACTCACAAACTATGAGATCATGACCTGAGCCAAAATCAAGAGTTGGATACTTAACTGACTGAGCTACCCAGGTGCCCCCAGAATATGTAGTTTAGAACTACTTACCACATGTGGTAGTAGAACACAGCCACTACCAAGAGATGACCAAACAAGAAGAGATTCTGGGAAATAAGTACCCCTACCTCTCTCATCCCACCCTGCAATTTCTGCCAGTGCCTTCCATAGTCCAACCTCAAATGGAAACTAGAGTGCAAGGAAGGATAGACCATTCATCCATAAAGGTCAGCATGCTAGAGCTCAGAGGATGGCAGAGAAAGCTGACCAGTGGACCTCAAGAATCAAATGGAAACTTTCCAGCAAACATGGGTACCAGAAGCAAAGTGACAACAGTTCTGAGGCCATGTGTGGGACTGAGGACTTCTACAAGAGACTGAAGAAATATGGATCAAATTACGATGGCTAAAAATAAATAATCAACCAAGCAGTCTGAATTCAGAGAAGTAAGGTTTAATTCAGGACCCACCATAAGGACTTATCTCGGAGACTGGGAAATCATTCTAGGGCTATTTCACTGTGCACTCATGGAACTCAACCAGGCTTTAATTCTCCAAGACTCATTCCAAGATTTTGGAACCTTAACGAGGTTTTTCACTTATAGATTCGCAGTTTATAAATGAAAATAAAGAATGAATTTGTTAAAAATACTAATTCAAAGGGATACACGTATGCCTATGTTTATTGCAGCATTATCTACAATAGCCAAATTATGGAAGCAGCCCAACTGTCTACTGATAGATGAATGGATAAAGAAAAGGTGGTGTATATATAGAAGGGAATATTGTTCAGCCATAAAAAAAGGATGAAATCTTGCTATTTGCAATGATATGGATGGAGCCAGAGAGTATAATGCTAAGCAAACTAAATCAGCCAGAGAAACACAAATACCATATGGTTTAACTCATATATGGAATTTAAGAAACAAAGCAAACAAAGGGAAACAGTCAAAGAGGCAAACCAAGAAACAGACTCTTAACTATAGAAAACCAATGGTTACTAGTGGGGAAGTGGGTAGGGAGATGGGGGAAATAGGTGATAGGGATTAAGGAGTGCACTTGTCAGTGATGAGCACCGGGTGATGTGTTGAATTGTTGATTCACTATATTGTGCACCTGAAACCAATATAGCACTGTGTTTATACGGGAATTGAAATTTAAAAACTTAATTAAAAAATGAAGTAAACAAACAAAAAAAGATGTATTTGTTTTAATTGAGTGAGAAGAATCTAACACATGTCACTTTGGTTTAGATTAATGATGTCATAAAATCCAAAATTGTGTTTGAAGCCTCTTCTCTAGAGACATTTAGGTTGTAACTGAAGAAGATGGGATTAGGGAAGGCAAAACTTGGTTACCTTTGACATCCCATTGACTTTATGGCCAGGAATCAAACTTGCTTACGTCAGAGACCAAATTAGTGTCATCTCTAGGCCAAAGTCTCTGTGGAGAAATCAGTCTGTGCTCCTAAAAGCTTTGAATCTCAGGATGTTTGGTCTTGGTGGTTTGTATTTCACTGGCCACAATATTAAGACTCAAAGAGTGCCAAACCCTTGAGCAAAGCCCAAAGAACAAAAACTTTGTGACACAATGGTACCTAACAAAAGAATTGCATGTTGAAGAAAAATAATTGCAATTTATTGTGAAGAGTAGGAATTCTAAAGACTACTTTATTTCACTCCCATTTTAGAAGTTATTTAAAAATATTTTTGAATAAAAGAGTGGAGAAATCTAACATAAAAGTACCCGAAAACAAAATGAGTGCAGTATAAATGATTTGGTCTATAGGTACAAAAGACATGCATTTTAATCAGTAGAGTCCCAAATGACCCTGATTTTTATTCTTTCCAAGTTGATCATAGTGTAACTCTTACACAGAGAATTAAAACCCCAAAGCCTAGGTGAAGTATAATGCTTCTACCATTGCCAGAACCCCAAAAACTTGGACAGGGACTGGACACTCCACCGGCCACACAATGAGACTCTTTTCTCACCTTCATCTGCCACTCTTGGTTGTCTTGTGTGCCACCCTCTTGCTTAGACAGGGCCCTCGAAAGTAGTTGCCAGTGGCTCAATATCTTGGAGTGGATGAAGAACAATTGGAAGATTCAGTAATAAAAATGAGGAAGCTGAGGGTGAAAAAACATGAAGCCACAGATTTGTCAGAAGAAGGAAGAAGATGCATTTGAGCAATCTAAAGACTCAACAAGGGCAGATGCATCCACCACAATTATAAAAGGAGAAAAGAATGGCATTATGAAGTTCCTTATAGACTTGACACAGAGGGTACAGAAATTTTGTTGTTAAGGAAATGCCTCATTCCATTAACTTCAGGATCACCAGTTTTATATCCAGAATATCATAATTCTTCATCTAAACATGGTAGAGCATCTGTTAGGATGAGCACTGGGTGTTGTATGGAAACCAATTTGACAATAAATTTCATATTAAAAAAATAAAATAAAATAAACATGGTAGGGCCATTTCATAGACAGATAACTGTGAGTCCTCTTTCCTTCTTTAGAGCTCATGGATGGGTGGCCCTGTGATCTAGTCATAAATCTAAGCTCAAAGATTTGAATGGCAATGTATTCCAAGATACTATCTTGGATAGCAACTTGATGGAACTGTTGATCAGGTACAATTAATGAAAGAAAGAATAACTTAGATGAAGAAATTATCTTTACTTATGTTTATTGCTGGTTTTGAGATACTAGCTGTTGGAATTTATCAATTCCTATAATTTAGAAATCAAAAGAAATTCATACAGAAAATAGAAACGGATACATCAAACCAGAGTGATACTAATTCATTCCTCATAAAACCTTGAACCAGATTAATAAAGCTTCAACCAGAGGTTTTCCCAGAATACAGGCAAGGAAGAAATCAATGAGATCTGATAAGCAAATGCTCCTTTGTGCAACAATTCAGACTTTACTTAACTGGCCCTGTACTTTTCAGTTTGGAAGGAATTAACACAGAGAAGCAATATCGCCATAGAAGGCAACTGCAACAGATGTGTGGACTGAGCAATCAGAGTCAATGGCCATAATGATGCTGAAAATGTACCACATTCACTTCTGCAAAGTCATATATTTGCTTTTCTAAAACCACTAGAATGTGTGTGTGTGTGTGTGTCTGTGTGTGTGTGTGTGTCTGTGTGTGTGTGTCTGTGTGTGTGTGTGTATATGAACAGTCTCTCAAAATAATTATTGTACCACCTGAAGCACACCTTTAGGGTACTAAATATAGTGTCTATGTCTCTTCTTATTTATAGTTTCTAATATTTCTCTTCCAAAACATAATATATATTTATCCACCATGATGATAGATTTTATGCTAGAACTGTATGAAAGAAAACAATTTGTGTCTTTCCAAATAGTTCCGAATCCACATTGAGGTTACAGGTTAGCCTGCTGTTATTTTACAAATAGTATTCTAAAGATACAAGGAGGAATAGATGCTCTTTAGCATTAAAAAAATGCTATTTTCTTTTCTTGCTCTTTAACATGCACATTGAGAAACCTTCCCAACAGTTCGAGAAATCTAGGGACGTTTCAGTGAGAAGCATAAAAATTTCTGCCGGCTTTGCTACATAAACCTCACTTAAAATTTTTTTTTTAATGTTTTCACATTTATTTATTTTTGAGAGACAGAGAGATAGATTGTGAGTGGGAGAGGGGCAGAGAGAGAGGGAGACACAGAATCCGAAGCAGGCTCCAGGCCCTGAACTGTCAGCACAGAGCCTGACAAAGGGCTCGAATCCACAAACCATGAGATCATGACCTGA
The DNA here is from genome assembly GCF_018350195.1 of Panthera tigris. NCBI lineage: Eukaryota > Metazoa > Chordata > Mammalia > Carnivora > Felidae > Panthera > Panthera tigris. Next base: position 49,024,812 of record NC_056660.1, read on the forward strand.
GCTGAAGTCGGATGCTTAACCAACTGAGCCACCCAGGCGCCCCTTAAATTTTTTAACAAAAAGGAAATAGTACCAAGCACACACACACAGACACACCCACACACACACAGTGAACAAACTTTGGGTTACATGGAAAACACTGACTTAAGTAAGAACAGTTCATAAATGGCTCACAATTAAATAAACATTGATTAATGAAAAATTTTTACATTCCCAAAAGTAGTTTTCCTAAATTCTTAAATACATACATTATATTTTATAGCAATTATTGTAGAAACTAAATACACAAGTAATTTCACTGAAAAAAAAAATCTCAAGGACAAATCTAAAACCATCCTTTCTCTCTCAAAACATCCCCCAGGCAGGACACATGGGACACAGACAAGACTCACAACAAGTCATCTTGAAGACTTCTGGTCCAAGATAACAACCTGAATCCATATCATTAATTCCAGCTCCTCAACAGATTCCCATGCAAATATTCAAAGAAATATAATCAGTAATTATCACTGGAAATTGGGCAAGAGTGCTACTCACATTCTAGAACGTTTTAAAGACTTTTCATAATGTATATTGAAGATTAAACAAGACTGAAGCAAAGACCTACAACCTACAACCCCTGAAGGTGACGAGAAAGGCTAATAAGTAGTAATTGAAAGAATTTTCCAGTGTAAATTCATTAACATCCCTCCCCACTCCTCAACTCAAAGCAGAAGAGAAAGAGGGTTATCAACTCCTAGAAGGCAGTAATAATTTAATCAGTCACACTAATATCAGGAAGTGGCCAGATTCCAGAATCCACACAGATCCTGTTGAATATCCTTGGTTCCCATGTGGCATGATCAAAATGGTGAGTTGAGCAAGCAGGGGACACAACTATTCCTAATACGGTGTGGTTGCCAATTGGAAAAGGCAGTTACCTTCAAGAGAGTGAAGAAGAGTCCTCAGCCAATAAGAGATACAAGGAAAATTTTGCCTTTTTGCCTCTACCTTCATAGGCCATCTGATTGTTCTGCCTAAATATCAACAGATTTCCTATTTTTCCTTAACACCCAAAAATGTCAATGGCCTTTACCTAAATTTAAGTTAGGTTTCATCATTCTTCTTTATATTTGAATCTTCAGCACTGTTTTTAAATTTAACAATTTTTATTTAATTGTGTTTAAGTTTATTTATTTGTTTGAGACAGTGTGAGCAGGGGATGGGCAGAGAGAGAGAGGGAGACAGAGAATCCCAAGCAGACTCCGTACTGCCAGCGCAGAGCCCAATGCCGGGCTCAAAACCACAAACCATGAGATCATGACCTGAGCCAAATCAAGAGTTGTACGCTTAACTGACTGAACCACTCAGGTGCCCCTCTATTTCATTTTTCCAATTGTCTCATATAAATTTTATTATATTAATAGTTGATATAAATTCATCGTGTCGCTTTTCTTGAATTTCCATATACTGTTTCATGAATTTTATAGAAATTTTTGAGCATAACTTTTAATAAAGCAATTTTCTTTTCATGATGGAATCTACAATACACTAATTAGACAAACACACTAAGAAATCTTTCCTGGTGTTACATTGCTTCCTTTTTTCTGTCCTCAGCTATAGTTTTAGAAGAACTATATCTCTTAAATCTCACTAAGAAAATAAAGTATTGTCAATGTTTATTCTCACTTCTTTATTTATAAATCATCATTTATCCAAATTTTATCAGACCCCTGTGTTTTAAATCATAAAATCTGAACTTGCCTCTTGGTTTTCCTCTGTTTGATCATCCTTACCAGTGGGAGCTCATGTAACGGAAAATGGGAAATGAGATTTACTGACTTTTACTTTCCAAAATTAGATTCATTAGTCTGCTCTTTTGTTATTAAATAAAAATGAAGATAAATGAACAAAATATGTACTTCAAAAATTTAGGAAAGGGACTTAAGAAAACTAGAATGATGGCATTAATAAAGATTAAACACAAAACCAAATTAGTTAGAAAATAGGAAATCAGTAAAATCAACTAATTAAGGAGTTATTATTTTGTAGTAAACAATACAAGAGATAAAATCTTGGTAAGGCTAATTAAGCAAAAGCGAGAAAACAGAAATACAATCAGAATTATGATATTTTTTTAAATAAAATCATTTAAATGTTATCACAGTATCTCTGAAAATAAGAAATATCCTAAAAAACAAGAAACACCAAAACTGACTAATCAAATAGGTAACAGAATAGCCCAATATACACGGAAGATATTTTAAAAGTTACCAAACAGTGGCACCTGAGTGCCCCTCAGTTGGTTAAGAATCTGACTTGACTTTAGCTCAGGTCATGATCTGATGGTTTATGAGAGGAGCCCCACATCAGGATCTGCCCTATCAGTGCAGAAGGCTGCTTGGGATTCCCTCTCTGCTCCTCCCCCATGTTCTCTTTCTCTCCTTCTCTCTCTCCCAAAATAAATAAATAAATATTTTTAAAAATTAGAAAATTTGCCAAAGAAATACCACCTCCTCCACTTCTGTTCATCTAACCTGGATATCTTAATGGTTTAAAAATGTGATCATTCCTGTAGTATTAATGTCCTGGAACACCAAAAAGAAAAAAAAAAAAAAAGATAATTTCATGTTTTTATTTTAACTAGATAAACCTGCTGTTAAAACAAAACAAAATAAAAAACCATAAACCAGAACTACAGAGAAACCTTATTTGTGAATACATGTTAAATATTTCTAGATGTAATATTACCATTTGAGTCTGGCAGCAAGTTTGGTATATTAACTGATAAATAGCTAGTTTTATTGCTAGCATAAAAGGTATATATTCTCCTTGTAAAAACCAAACAGCTCAAGAAAAGCAAAAATCACTCTATTTTCCACTACCAAGATATAACCACTATTAACATTTGTGTTTTTTGTTTTAAATGCTCATTTATTTTATTTTGAGAAAGAAAGCATGTTAGTGTGTGAGCAGGGGAGGGGAAGAGAGAGAGGGAGAGAGAGAATCCCAAGCAGGCTCTGCATTGTCAACACAGAGCCTGACAAGGGGCTCAATCTCAGGAACCATGAGATCATGACCTGAGCCAAAATCAAGAGTTGGACACTTAACCAACTGGGCCACCCAGGCATGTGGGTGATTGGATCACTACTAACATTTAAATAAACATTCCTCCATTTTCTCTCTGAAGAAACACACACATACATATAGTTCAATATAAACAACTTCATGTGAATGAATCATTTTATATATATATATAATACATGTAATCTGAGAGTTTCATTCAACAACATGTCATGAACATTCATCCATGTCAATAATATAGATCTATACCATTTGTAATGGTCACCTATTATTCATTTGTACTTATGTGCCATAATTTACTTAACCAGTTTAATGGATGTTTGGGTTGTTTCCAATTTGG